>NC_140165.1:142636713-143029213 GCF_963971535.1 Notolepis coatsorum | reverse complement strand
GCACACCTACATGTAAATACTTTATATTGTATTGTTTTTATTGTTTTTAATACATTGGTTACTAGATGAATGACTCTGACAAACACTTGTAAATGTCAGGAGGAGAAACCTCTATTTAAGAAGCCTTTGAAGCCTTGAGGTGAATAGCTGAAGGATTACCGTTACTAAGCAAATATTCCTGACTGACCACATTCATACAGTATGTGTTATCTGACGTGTGTGTCTATTTTGACTGTTTCAGGATGGGTGGAATTCCTGCCAAAACACACAAAGACGAGAAGCTTCTCATCTTTCTCGGAATTATAGATATCCTGCAGTCATACAGGTATGGCCTGACATTAAGGTGACATAAGATGACATAATGTGACCCTATAATCTCTTTTAAATATAATATACAGCAGTATTAGTATAGTATAGTATAGCAGTACTATAATAGTCAATTATAGTATGAGTATAGTATAGTATAGTACAGCAGTATTATAATAGTCAATGATAGTATGAGTATAGTATAGTATAGCAGTACTAAAAAAAACATCTAACCCTAACTAACCTTACTGTCATGCACTTGTCCTAATATACTAACCTACACTGTAGCACTCAACACTTTGATGAACATTGTTACTCAGCTGATAGAGTTGTGCCCTTCCTGATGACTTGTCGTGCAGAACTTGTAAGTCACTTTGGATAAAAACGTTACTAAATGTAAATGTGAATGTACTATAATAGTAAATTATAGTATGAGTATAGTATAGTATAGAATAGCACTGGCAGTACTATAATAGTCAATGATAGTATGAGTATAGTATAGTATAGCAGTACTATAATGTAGTCAATGATAGTATGAGTATATAGTATAGTAATTGTAGCAACTGCTATAGATTAGTTTTAATAGATGCTGTTGCTACAGCATGATTATCTTTATGTTGAATCATGTCTTTGTTATTTTTACATTATACTATTATATTATATTATTGTTATTTATATTTTTATATTCTATATTCTTACCGGTATATGTATTTATATCATTATTTATATTTCTACTATTCTCTTGTTTCCTGCCTGAATGTCCCCATGGGACAAGAGCACATGACTGACATGATGTTCTGCTCCAAGATTAGAGAAGCCTTTTCTACCCAACACCATTATAGTGGACACCGTGTCTATCAGTCTTCTCTATTTTCACATTGATTTTGTGTCCCAATGGAAAGGGGGGGAATGAGGTGTGTGTGTGTGGGGGGGGGGGGGGGGGGGGGGTTGGGGAGGCTTTAGAAGGTAGACGTTAGGGTCGTGGCCCAGTGGCTTTTAATCATCCTAGCTAACCACACACTGAAGCTATCAGTGTCTCCCTGACTCATCAAGGCGTTACATAACACACACACACACACACACACACACACACACACACACACACACACACACACACACACACACACACACACACACACACACACACACACACACACACACACACACACGTCACACACACACACACACACACACGTACACACACACGTGCAAACACACACACACACACACACAAAGAGAGAGAGAATAACAGATAACAGATAGCTGTAGTTTACACCCCATCGTGTTTTATCCCATACTTCCCCTGCCCACCGAAAGCTCGTCTCAGCCACAGAGTCGGAAAAAGGAGATGGAATGTTATGTACCATGGCAGAGGGGGGCTTTGGTTGGAGAACGGAAGTAAATGTGCTGGTTGTTGGATAAGCAGACACACTTTATGACGGGTCCTTTTGTTTGGTCTCCCCTCTCCCTCAGGTTCATTAAAAAGTTGGAACACTCCTGGAAGGCCCTGGTCTATGATGGCGTAAGTCGATAGGTCAACATGAATCTGACACCTGTGCTTTTTATAAACATGCTCTTCATCATTTCCTCACCTACTGTATTGATCGCCTCATTCAACTTCTTATGTCTTATGAAAGCCTGCCATTGTCTCCCCTGTTCTGTCTACAGGACTCGGTCTCGGTGCACAGACCTGGTTTCTATGCCAACAGATTCCTCAAGTTCATGAGTACGCGGGTGTTCCGGAAGACACAGAGTAAGTCGGAAGGTTGACGACGGCACCTTATGCCCCGGCGGCTTTTAAACTTGTACACAGCGCAGAGTATCAAAATTCCATTGTTTTATGGTATCGATAAAATTGCTTCAATGCTATCGAAATACTATTCAATGCCAAATTTCGATACCAAAGTAGTTAATTTCATCAGTAGCCAACAATAAGCATGTTTCTTCCCAGATATAAGGCTGGCCATTTTTCCTTGTTCAACCAGTCCGAAATGCAACAAAGCCTTTGCTTGGCTCATACCACACATAACTCAGCAAAGTAAGGTACCCATCCCTATGTAGCCTAGGTATATACCACCAAGTTACATTCGATGAGAAATTGGCCAGGATTGGCAGGTTGTACCAAAGAGGCTTAATACATCTGTAATCACTTTAGTAGTGGCACCGTTTAGCTAACCCGTAAATATCCTATAGCTGGCAATCCCATTGGGGTGAACAGGATTTGCTGACCTCACGGCTTTAATTGTTTCCAGTTGCACTGTTAGGGGATCCTTGTATTGTCGTAAATACCTGCCTTTGATGCGGATTCACTTCTAGGTGTTACCTGGATCCTTGTGTTACAGTAATATCTTCCTGATCAACCTGAACATAATATTGTTTGTGTCTTTGAAGGAGTTTTTCTCCTTTCACCAGCCGTGGTGTAAACATCTCAGTATTTCCTCCTGTATTTTACTGTGTCGGTCACCTACCGCATCAAAAATATTATCAAGATAGTAATATTTCAGTCAGACAATGGTCTCCCCTGTGTAACAAGCAGTCGGATGATCTGTCCTGTGCTGGAGAAATGGCAGCTACAGTTTAGGAAAAGCGCCAGCACCGGCCCCCCAACCTTTAATCTCAGATTCCCCCAGACCTCACTACATAATGTGGGATTTCATGGTCGCTGGTGGGAGTGGAGGTAAATGGTAAATGGCTGCTTTTTTATTAAGCGCTTTTATCTAAAGCGCTTTACAATTTGTTACTCACATTTGACCCATTCATTCACACACCGACGGCGGAGGCAACCATGCAAGGTGCCAACCTGCTCATCGGGAGCAATTAGGGGTTAAGTGTCTTGCTCAAGGCAGGGCTGTACAGTGCTATGAGGGCGTAGCATATTGCCCCTAAAATAGCCTGTGCTAGTAGAAAAAAATATTTGGGGGCACCCTTGTGTAGCACTTGTGTCACTAACAGTAACAGCTGTTCACCACGGACCAGGGCCCCGTTTCATGTACCTGGATAACTGAGTTAGCCGGATAACTTTAGCTGGATAACTGGGTTAGCCGGACTTTCCGGTTTCATATACGTGGATTTTCCAGATCACCATGCCAACAGATCCAAAAGTTTGAGCCTGCTCGAAAGCAGAGTTCAAGTTCAAGTTAGCCTGAACTATCGCCACGCCCCCGCAAAGAAGTGACAGCCCGTTTCCTGAAACTATTCCCACAGTCTACGATCTGCATTATACCATTCTGAATTACGTTTTTGTGCTCCATTCTTCCAGAGGGGGCTTTTGAAATGTAAAATAGACCCAAAATGCTGATATTAAATTCACTTTGTCCTAAATAATGCACGTTATATATACCGTGGCGACGGTGGCGCTCGCTCGTGCGATGTACACATGATGTGGTTATTTTAATTGTAACTGGGATTAAGATGTCTGATGAGATGCGCTGTTTGACGGATTTGAGAAATTGAATGAGCCGTTGACGTCACATTAATGAATGAGGATAAAGAGATAAACTTCATTCAAAACAAAGGATATTCTAAACACGGGTCTCTCGTTCATTAATGTATAAACAATGAATTTATCCCATCTGGCCCAGTGGCCCAGCGGTAGTGCTCAAGCCTGCCAATCCAGCGACCGGGGTTCAAATCCCGGTGTTTCCAATATGATTTTTTTGAATATAATATTAATGATTATACGCCAAAGTAGCCTGGTTTTAAGTTAAAATATTATAAATCTACATGCATTGAGGATGTCATTCTTTATATAGCTCTCAACGTGCACCAAATTGAATTATTCCTATATTGCAAAAAGAAGGAAAAGACTAGGGTCTTGAACCCCGGTCGTCCGTGTGAAAGTCAAAAGAAGAACCCGTTACACCACAGAGAAGATAAGTAAAAGATTGACTATACATCAATCAATGGGTAAGAGAGCCGTATCGTAATTCTGTATAACAGTTAACTAATAATTTTCGCTAGCAAGATCTCATTTGATTATTCAATCCAGCAGGCAAGTTTAAAGAAATATAATCTGATTGATTGAGGTAATGAGGGACTTAGAATTAGCCTATAGATAACGCATTTAACTTGTCGGCGAGGCGATTGAGCCGTATTGCAATCTGTCAATAAAGTCTTAAATCAATTAATCAATCAATGCCGTTGAGAATCAGGATCTCTGCCATCGATACGTGCTGGCTTTTCACCTAAAACGGCCGCGCGCATTTAGCCTGACTCGCAAGTCTGGCTTGAGTTAACGAGACTGAATCCACCTTTGTGAAACAGGAAAATCCCGGCTTCGAACATCGGGTTAACTGAAGCTGGATAATGGACATCTTGATCGACTTAGTTGAACCACGTACATGAAACAGGGCCCAGTTCTAGGTTCGAATGAGGAGAGGAGTAATATACACAGTTAAAGGAGTAGTAGACCAAAGACAAGGTTATAACAGTGACCGGTAGTTTATTCACAACAGCGCTAGCTAGACAATTACAATACATACAAACGTAAAAAGTGAAGTATCCCTTTTTGGTTCTTTTCTTAACCACTCCCTCTTTCAGGAAGGTTAATTCGATATCAAGTCCTAGGTTGATTGGATCAACACATTAGGTTTGGTTCAGACGTCTCTGAGGTTGTCACTAGCTTAAAGTTGGACATTAGATGTATCCCTTTTTCGTGAGTAACTCATTATCTTTCTTCTGCAATTGCAGATCAGTAAACTCTATATTAGTTTATTGTTCAGTAAACTCTATCAGTTTATCATTTCAATAGGTAAGTGTTTAAACATATTAATTTAAACCTTTAAGTGTGCAGGGAATGCAAGTACCTTATTAGGTGAAATGACCCTTTAAACTCTTCCTTTGCAGGTGTAATACGAACAAAGTACCAATAGAAATATTCAAGGTTATAGGAATGCAAATACCTTATCAGGTGAAATGACCCTTTAAACCATCTTTCTTTACAGGAGAACCAGCAGTGATTCAACTATAATCAATATGTTATCAGTGAGATTCAAGTATCTTACTGGGTACATTGACCCTTTAACTCGACCTCTTTACAGGAGAACATCAGTAGTTCAGGTATCTTATTGGGTGCATTTACCCTTTAACTCTCCCTTCTTATAGGATAAATATCAGTGGTTCAAGTATCTTACTGGGTGCATTTACCCTTTAACTCTCCCTCTTATAGGAGAAATATCAGTGGTTCAAGTATCTTACTGGGCGCATTTACCCTTTAACTCTCCCTTCTTATAGGAGAAATATCAGTACCCATATATACAATGTGCATCAATCAAATACAAAATACAATATCAAAATACAAAAGGTGAAACGGGGTCAAAGCCCTTGGAAGTCCTTGTGTTCTCGTTCAATCAGTTCGTGTCATAGAAAAGGATAGGATGGTCCTCGGAAGTTCTTGTGACTCAAGTTCAATTAGTTAGTTAATTCCTGATCCACCTCCTCACTGGGAATGAGGAAGGCAATTTCACAATCCTACCAGTGGGTTGGCTCGCCATCTTGTGTCGGTCCGGCACACTGTCTCGTCCCGCGTGGGCACACGTGGTGAATGGTGGTCGGCCGGGACTCCTGGGAACTTCTTCCCGGGGTGGAACGGGGTGCTAGAAAAACCTGGCCTGCGTTATACAGGCATTCAGAAAATAAAAGCTATTTACCATCTTTTATCGCTTCATCATCTTTTCATTGCTTTTAGAATGAATAATCAATCAGGCTACTTTTAGCTATGCTAAGCTAAAGTAGGCTACCTTATAACAGCACGTGGGAATATCCATCTGTCTTATGCTAGGTTAGGCTAAAGTGCGCTAGCATATGGGAACATTCCTCACATTCCATATTAAATTCTCAAAAGAATATACATATGACCCAATAACATTAACTATTTATGTTCTTACACAATAGCATTAACTATTTGTGTTCTTATTCAATGGCATTAACTTTTTATGTTCCTATAACTAAATAGTTATGAATCTGAAACCTGGGTTACACTTGCTAGTACTGATTTCAACCCTTTCATTCGTATTTCACTCCTTTTTTTCGAGGAATTTAAACGTTGCGAACAAATCTTGTTGGCCGTTTTCTATATCTCTCCTCCCTCGGTCTCTCTCCGTCTACCAGAGGAGCGGGGCTGTTAGTTACACACTAAAACACTCACACTCGCACATACGGGTACTTGAGAGGTGCTGTCCGTGCTGAAGCAGAGCAGAGCTCATCATAGCGGAGAGAACGAAACGTTCGAAAAAAGCATGCATAGCGTGACCTGTAGGCTTGGGCGGTATGACTTTCATTTTCATCAGCGGGGGGGCGGCGGAGCTTACAATATACTCGTTATCACCATACATAACGCTTATAAATATTGAAACACGTTGAGATTAGGGCCGTTCTTTCAACCTGAAAGTGCACTTTCTTCAACCTCGAAGTAAACAAATCACAGAACGGTAGCCAGTTAGTAGGTATCAACGTGAGCTCCCGGAACGGTAGCTAGTTAGTTAGCACCATCCAGGTATCAACGTGAGCTCCCGGGACAGTAGCTAGTTAGTTAGCACCATCCAGGTATCAACGTGAGCTCCCGGGACGGTAGCTAGTTAGTTAGCACCATCCAGGTATCAACGTGAGCTCCCGGGACGGTAGCTAGTTAGTTAGCACCACCCAGGTATCAACGTGAGCTCCCGGGACGGTAGCCAGTTACCCCGCACCATCCAGGTATCAACGTGAGCTCCCGGGACGGTAGCTAGTTAGTTAGCACCATCCAGGTATTAACGTGAGCTCCCGGGACGGTAGCCAGTTACCCCGCACCATCCAGGTACTACTATAACGTTAGCTCCCAGTCCCAGAACGATAGCCACGTAGGCGCGTGCTGTGCACTATAATCAACTCAGTGTCAGTGTAATAGCAGTCTGTGACGTCACGGTATTGAGAATCATACCGGCGGGATCTCAAAATACCGTGGTATACCGTAATACCGTCATACCGCCCAAGCCTAGTGACCTGTGTAACATTAAGTTACACTACTATCTCCTATCTTAACGTTAGCAAGCTAAGCATGCATAGCGCGACCCGTGTAACTTGTAAGTAGTAACTTGTGTTCCGCGGGGAAAGACCGGTCATCACTGCATAGAACTTGGTTTAATCCAAATATCCATTCAGAAACTTTGTATTATGAAATAATTCTGGGATGTCTGACTATTTCCCTATGCCTTGTTTGGTGTGAGTTCAGCTGATACTGTTGACACGCCCACTATGCAAAGCGTGCGCTCACACACACACACACACACACGCGCACACACACACACACACGCACACACACACACACACCTACACACACACACACACACACACACACACACACACACACACACACACACACACACACACACACACACACACACACACACACACACACACACACACACCCACACACACACTGCTCCGGTCATGCATCCACTCAACTCATGGAAAATATATCATCAGGCTATTGTTCTAAAAGTATCTCTACTAATAAAATGGAGTATTGAACCGTTTTTAACAGCTGGGTATTGGGTGGGACATTCTGACTTAAGAACTTTCTAAATAAAATAGAAAGTCCCAAAATAGTTAATTTATCTGACTGCTTGTATTAATTGATCAAAAAGTTGCCATGTGCAGTAATAGTTATATAAAAGAATAATAAAGCAATGTCGATTATGGCGGCTAGGTGGTGTAGTGGGCAAGGCACTCGCCACCAATGTGGAGACGCTGGGTTCGCGTGTTCGAATCCAGCTCTCCACATTGTTTTCAGTTTAGCTGGTCGTCCGCAGTAATACATATTGGCCGTATTACGGGGAGGGAAACTGAAGGGTGGGGATTGGGCGTTGTGGACCGCGTCTCCTACAGGTCGGTTGGTGCGCCTGCGCAGTAGAATCAGGAAGTGTCGGGGGCAGCGTGAGCCTCCCACGCGTTACTCCTCGCCACTGAGAGATCGAGCTGCGCAGGTGAAAAGATGTGACTGCTGTTACCTCAAGTACCGGAGGGGACTTGTGCTATGTATGACTTAGTCCACATTGCAGCCGGCTTGTGGGAGGCAAGAAACAGCGTTCATGACAGGGGAGGGTTGAATTGGATGATACGAAATTGGGATGGGAGAAAATATAGAAAATGGGAGAAAAAGTGGATAAAAAAAAAAAGCAATGTCGATTATGTTCTTAATAAAGAAAATAAATGCTTGCAAAATAATCAAAAAGAACCGATAAGAGTATCGATAAAGTACCGAACCGTTAAGCAGTATCGAATCGATAAGAGTAGTAGTATCGATAAAATCCTAGCGATCCATCCCTAATGAACACTGTTAATACACTGTTTTCAATGAAAGAAGAAATGTTTGCAGCTGTGGTAATACTTCAGTTGGTTTATTATAAAAGATACAAACCTGAAAACAAAAGCACTTAAATGTTAAATAAAAGGACCACAGTAATGAGGCAGGAGGAACATATTTTTTTGCACTATAATGGTAAAATTGTTATTTTAAAAAAGTGCCCCTAAAAAAGATTCTGTGCCCCTAGTGAAAAAGCTTAGCGTACAGCCCTGGCTCAAGGACACATCGACACGCTGCCCGGGAGGAGCGGGAATCAAACCGGAAACCTCCGGATTGCCAGACGACTGCTCTACCTCCTGAGCCACTGTCGCCCCCGTAGGTGGAGGTGGCCGTGGCACTGGTGGTGGGGGTGGAGGTGGAGGTGGCACTGGGGGTGGAGGTGGCCATGGCACTGGTGGTGGAGGTGGCACTGGGGGTGGAGGTGGCCGTGGCACTGGTGGTGGGGGTGGAGGTGGCACTGGTGGGGGTGGTGGTGGAGGTCCAGGGAAACACTGCTGGAGATACTGTCCATTGTCAACAGATACCAGATTACATTTTATAGCCAACAAAAACTGTATTTCTAACAGTTCCATGATGAGAGTTGTGGGATTTGTGATATACATTTTCAGTAAAGCCACACAGAGGCAGGAAGTGTTAGCTTGTTACCATGTTAGTGCTGGAAGTGCTTTATAAAACAGGTTTGTTACACAGTAGATCTAGTAAATCGCATGCATGCACGCACACACACGCGCACACAGACGCACACACACATGCACACGCACATGCACAAACACACACAAACATACACAAACATAAACTACTTATGCAGGTAGAAATAGGTCAAGAATAGGTCAACTTTCATGTTAGTTCAGGGAAGGAATACAAATATTATTCAGCGCTTCAATGCTTGTACTGAGCTCACCAATACTAACCTCAGTCACCAGCACCAGATGAGGGTAATGAATCACACACCCACAGCTGATCAATACGCCTTCACACCTCTCTTTTTTATACACATCCAACAGCCGCCGGAGCACCAAATTGTTCCGCCACTCTGGTGTTTAGGAATTGTTCGTGTCGAGATTAAAAACAAGAGGGAGAAAGAAAAACACTGTGGACACCCCCCCCCCAGTGATAAGATGGCTGGCGGGGATGATGATTTGAGGATTTAACGGTGTTATTACCATGGCCTTACAACTCTCTAGATTCCATTTCATGCTCTGCTTGTGAGGTAGAATGGAGACGGAGTTACATAATGACTGTTATGCATGTAAAGGTTTGATAGTTTTACTGCAAATTTCGGTATATTAGAGCTTTATCGTGCGTGAACACTGGTATGATCTCTTTTTTTTAATCATTTATCTCTTCGTATTATTCCTCCCTTTTCTCTCTTTTCTGTCCCCATTTGCTCTTTCTGTGTGTGTCTCTCTCTCTCTCTCCCTCCGCCCATCTTTCTCTCACTCTGTCTTTTATCTATCCACGCTCTCTTTCACTCTGCCACACAGCTATTCGATTCTCCCCCTCGAAGAGGACTCGCACCTCCATCCCGGCACTGAAGTCGTCCTCTCAGGAGATCCTGTCATCGCAGGCGGATGACACGAGTGAGGAGCAGGAGAGGAAGGACAAGTTGGGTGGAGCGCGCAGCCTGGCCAGTCTGGATGGACAAGGTATACCGTTGCCTTCAGGCACTGATCTAGAGTCAGTTTCAGTCTGTTAGATTCAATAAAGTTGTGAAGATGAGTGTCCCATGGTCACTGACCCCCAGATCAGGACAGAGCAGAACAGTAGCAGGACAGACACACATGGTCGGGGGAGGAACCAAACGATGACAGACTAACATTGTTTAAAAGCCACATAATTTTGTTGCCCACAATGTTGGGCAATTTGAGTGATCTTTGCAGCTCATTCCAATCATCAGCAGCAGAGGAGGTTTTACAAGCTTATGTCTTGTTTTCACACAGTCCTTGTGTGGTGTAGTGGTTAACACTGTCGCCTCACAGCAAGAAGGTCCAGGGTTCGATTCCCGCTTGGGGACCAGGTTTCCATGATGCCAGGTACCCAGGTGGGGTATCTCCCAGGCCTTTCTGTGTGGAGTTTGCATGTTCTCCCCGTGCTCGCAAGGGTTCCCCCCCCGATAAGATAAACCCAATGGAAAAACATGCACAACAACTATATCGTGCATCACTAACAACAACAGATCGCTAACGCTGTGGCGTCCTTGACGAAGACGGACAGGAGCACTTGGATTGGTCCCCTGGCGCGGCTCACGTTGACGCCTGTCTGCTCCCGGCTGCCCTTGGGGGGGAAAGGACGACGGGATGGGTTAATCGCAGACACGAATCGCATCGGTGATCCTACAGAGACAATGCATGCGTGTGTGTTCCGGTGTGTGTGTTGAGGATAATTGCATGCCAATTAAAGACCTCTGAGCAGATCCTGCATTATTATTATTATTATTATTATTATTATTATTATTATTATTATTATTATTATTATTATTATTATTATTATTATTATTATTATTATTATTATTATTATTATTATTATTATTATTATTATTATTATTATTATTATTATTATTATTATTATTATTATTATTATTATTATTATTATTATTATTATTATTATTATTATTATTATTATTATTATTATTATTATTATTATTATTATTATTATTATTATTATTATTATTATTATTATTATTATTATCATTATTATTATTATTATTATCTATTCGGCATTCTATTCTTAAAACCATTTGACGCACACCTACAAGTTGATTTTTCTGCTTATACCATGGTCATTTTGTCAACGCTATAACATAAAGCATTAAATGGCAACGTACTTGCACTTGCCATTGGTGTGTTTTCCTTCCCGGTCGTTAGTTTATCAAGTTGATGAGTCAACTGTTGCTGTTGTTACAGTTGATAATGTACAGTGACAGAAGCTGTGCTCTTTAATGTTGCTATGGGTTACAGGTTGGGTAGTGGATGCATTTAGAACAGTGATTTAAACTTGAGCCGAACTACGCGTGCGGTTTTAACGAACACACCGGCCAATAAGAAAAGAGTATTCGCTCAGACCATGGTAGAGCATGTTTTAGCTTTTAGCTTTAACTTCAGACTAAGATTGAAAAGTTCCAACATTTAAAACACATGGAAGCTGTGTATAATATTACTGGTGTTTACTGTGTGACAAAAAGGAAAAACTTTTATTCATCGTGGAGGTTGCGATCAAATCCTATAAGCTATAAAGCTTCTTAGACTTTATAGCTACATAAGGAATTTTTCTAGGGACACCATTTTCATATCAGTGGACTTTATTGAGGTCCTGACCACCAGGTTGGGCCAGATCAAACCATTCAAGAAAACCTCATTACATGTGGGATCATGCAATGGACATGTGAATCTAGTCTCTCTATCAAACAGAGAGGTGTATACTATATCTCTGTTTGGTAACATTCATGGATGTTCTCTGAGTTGGCTGGATTATTAACTCATTCGGGGCCATCCACGTAATATTACGCGTTTGCCCGACAACCGTTGGGTGCCATCCACGTAATATTACGCGTTTGCCCGACAACCGTTGGGTGCCAGCCACGTAATATTACGTTTTTGGTTAGTTTTTCTTTTTTTTCGATATTAACACATTGGGCGCCGGGCATTGTGCCCATCATTGTACCCAGTCTTCCAGCACTGTAACCCTATGGAGATGTTTACCTTCTTTGCAGGGCTATAACTTTTAAAATGTTATTGCTATATTGACATTACTATGGCCCATTCAACATCGATTATCTCTCGTTCCGGATGTGGGAACGTTATATTTTTTCATTCATACATTGTTGTGTTAATACCTTCGAGAATATAAGTATGTTTTTAAGCTTTTCTGCTGTAATTCCAAAAACGCTAGTTCTGTATCGTATAGCTCTCGCTCGGCATCACTCTCTGCACTGTCCTCGCACACGTGCACGCGCACTGAATAAAGACCACAATGTACCTTTAATCCCAATATTTGTCTGACCACACCCCTATCAGCTTACCCATATAAGCAGGGGTGGGGCCACCCACTCGCCTCCTTCTCGCTTTCACCACAAGGAAGTGCCTCGGTAGATCCCCACTTGAAGTGATGTGATGGTAGGAGAAGAGTTGGAAAACAAGGATACGTTGACATCATATCTTTATTTTCTCTCTCACTATTTTCGAGAAAATACGGCGATATTGTCTTCGTACTGGAGTGTCTGGAAGATGATGATCATTCTAAAAATCCTCCACCGGTTTTCGTATTGGGAGTTCGCGCCGCTACATGCCTTTCCAACTGCAGTCCTTGCTGTGTGCTGGTTGCGGTAAAGACACAGCTGGGCTGTAGGACGCGCCGCTGTTGTGAGAAGCGGTGGGTTCCAGGTTTGGTGAGTTATGTTTTGCTGGCAAGCTCCACTTGTCTGTTAGTGCTATGGGGGCTAGTTGACAATGTTTATGAAAACCGGCCCCAGACTAGGGTCCTTTGTTCAGCCTCTTAGGCGACAGAAGACCTTGGTCTGAAGCCCATTATAGTTTAACTAGTGGGCCACGACCATTAACACTGGTGATCCCTGTGTTTTCTGGACGAGTGGATGTCTCTCTGTCACCGTGTTAGGCCCCATCTTTCATATCCAAATGAGAGTATTCCCTCACGAGGAGATATGGGCATAGATGTTCATTAGCGGAAGATCTGTGTTCAAAGTCAGCTACACAGGCCAGTTGGGTATTGTGCTGGCTCCGTCGGGTGTTGGTAAAATCACTGTTGTAAAACTGTGTTGACATCTTGTTTCTCTTTTCTCTTAAAAAGTGAGGAGGGTTTCAGAACGGCGGCCTGTCTGGGTGAGTGTTATATCATTGTGTACAAGTTCAGGTGATAGCTGCTTAGCTTACGTGCTAGTGGTGGCCTACTGTTAGCCAGTCAGCTGTTAGCTGCGGCGCTAGCCTGCTGTGATCACTAGGTGGCCTACCTGGGTTAGGCTAGGAAACGTTAGCTTGCTGCTATCGGCCGAGGCCCAGCGCGGGGTGGCTCCGGCCCCTCGCGCGCCGCCGCGGTTCCCAACTCCCCTCTCCCTCATGGGGAGAGGCGGGGGGGGGGGATTCGAAGCTCCCCTCTGGTCGCGTGCGCCGTTCGCTTGGCGTCTCGCGGGCAGGGGCGGTAGCGACCGACGGTTGGAGCGGCCTTTAGCTTAATGCTACTCTGTTGAACGTGCTTTGATTATAACATGTTTTAAACACTCTTGACTACGACGTCATCTTTGACAGAGGATGTTCGTCGAACCTGCCCTGGGCCAGGACGGCAAGGACTGCGTCAACAAGAGGGACCGTAGCGACGGGGTGGAGCGGCGACGCTGCCCAGATCGACAACACGGAACGGCTGTGTTTACTACGGTGCCTTGAGACTGCACTTCGCTTGATCTACGCTCCGGGTAGGCAAGGTTTGGCCACACCTTGTACACTTCTTCTGGCTTTCCCTTCTAAATGTTTTGTAAATAACGATGTTTTCCAAAACGAGTGTTGCTGCACTACATTTAGGATACGACGCGAGTTGTGTGTGAATTGTCTTGTCACTGGTATTTTAGCTTCTCCATGCAAATCGGGTTGTTGTTACAGATGTGAAAATGATCTGGTTTGTTGTGTTGAGAAACATCATGTGTGTTTATATGTACCGTGTACTCCCAACTAAGGGGGTTAACTAACCTATAAAGCTATGCTTAGTGACAAATGAGTAAAGAATGATTCTTTTCTCAGCCTGTAATGACAATGAACAGTGTGTTCACATATTAACAGGTTTTCCTGTTTTAACTGGCCGTATTAAGGGTAAAGTAGGAGGATTGTGTTTCCCCCCGGTTCCCTGGGGACTTCTTCATCCTCCTCTCAGACATGTTGTTGCACTACATTGTGTCACTGTGTGGTAGGGATACGATGTAACCCTTAGCTTGATTGCTGAGGTTGTGCTAAAATAGCTGGAGAAACTTTATTTTCCTAAAAGAAAAGATTGTTTGGTCGCTTTCGTGTGTGCTTAGCAAGGCCTGTGGCCAATACTAATAGAGAATTATGTATTCTCTCATTATGAAAAACGGCGTTCCTCTGTAGAGTGTTTTTGCCATTTTTTGTAGGTGATGATGGGTTGTGTGTGTCATGTGACCTACAACTGGGTTGGACTGGCCACAGAAGCACATGTGTAAGTTTGGTACCGGGGCTCTTGGAGAGCCCTCTCTATTCTGTGTTTTTTCCTTAGTAAAAATCAGATAGCAGGTTAGCTCATGCGCTGTGTGAAGCTGTCAGACGCTTCATAGAGCTGACTATGACTGTGTCATACTCTCTTTTTGTCATTACATCGTATCATGGGTGTGGGGTCGTAAAGGGGTGAACTGGTAACCTTTCCTTCCCCTTTTTTCTGTTGGTCAGGGGTAAACCCACCTGTCCTTCAAGGTTCCTGTCACGTTGCGGTTCGGCACGTTACAGGGTGAGGGGGGGGGGGGGGGGGGGGGGGGAGTTTCCTGGTCCCACGGCCTGGAATATTGGGCATGTGCACCGCAGAAATTCCCCCGCCATAGAGTACGTCACCGTGCGCGTCTCTGTTGGTAGGACTTCCGTGTGCTGTTCAGGTCCATGTGATGGATCTGTTTCGGGGGGTGGTCAGGGCTCCTCCTCACCAAGCTCCTATTCGGGCCTTCTGTGAGTTGGGACTCCTCCTTCCATGTGAGGGAGCCTCCTTCAGAGTACAGAGCCTCCTCCTCAGATTGTCAAGGTGAGTGGACCCTCAAGAAGGAGTCCTACTCTATTGTGTATGTATTCGATTCAATTCGATTATTGAGTGTGTATGGGTTCAGTGCCTCCTCCCCGGAGAGCCCTAAAACCAATTTTTTACATGGCTCAAGGTGCAATATATTCTTTTCAATCTGTACAGCTCGCGTGGGAAGTCTCTCTGGGGATTCCCGTCTCCTTCCTATGGGAGGGTGGTGGGATGTAAAAATGTGAAAAATGTTTACCCCCGGCTGTGTAGACTGGGATACATACTGTTGGTGCTTCCTGCTTTTCTATTAAAAAGAGTTGGAGTTAGGAAGTGTCACACCCCTCTTGTCGTTCCCCTGGGCGCCTTGGGGATTCAATGACAGGTCTAAATAGCCTGTTCATTGATGTGGGTGTGTCCCGACGCACGTATAGTGCTAGCTCGGGGTGTTCTGTAAACAGGCGACTGACTGGCACGCCTTGGTTGCTTGAGGTTAAAACAGCGTTTTTATAAAGCAACTGGGATGGAGGTTTTTCCTCTTCCGACGACCAAATCCGACGACCTGGTTTGGTTATCGACGGATTCTCGTTCATATCTGGGGGATGATGACGGAATGGATCTGAACATATGTAGAGGGGTCTCACGCCCTGGGGGTGGGCCACCGGGCGCGGTTCGCCCGAACGTCTGGGTGGCGCCTTCTTTTCATGTTTAAGATCAACACGCATATCTGCCCCTTCTCCTGGAGTAGGCATGTCGGCGTGGTTAGGGCACGGGACTGGTTCTGGTCACGCTGGTCCGGATCAGTTGAACCCGTTGTCCGCCGGGGATGCAGATCTGCTGTTCTGGTACCCTGAGGGACTTGGGCTTTTTTCAGGGGGGAAAATGCCAGGTCGGCCCGGGTGTCACAGGGTTAAGCGCTATGGAGACCCTGGTTGGGTAAATTTTTTACTCAGCACTGTCGTAATGGCTTACGGCCATGCCAACCTGTACACGCTCGATCTCGTCGGATCTCGGCCGCTACACAGGTTGGTCCTGGTTAGTACTTGGTTGGGAGACCGCCTGGGAATACCAAGTACGGTGTGCTTTGGGCTGGTTCTCCATTCTTTTTCGCTCCTCTCTCACGCATGGCGAAGAGGGGCCTGTTGGGGTGGTCTTTGACCTCCTCTGGTGACCCTGTGCTTCCCGTATCGCCGGGCCCGGTCCGAAGTCATGTTTCGTCGACCCGTAGGCCTGGGTTAACCCTTTTTTGAAAACTGAAACACTTGTACTGCGGTATAGCCGGTGTATACCCGCAGGTGTGTTTTGGAGTTTTTTCTTGAGGGGTTATAGGAACAACCACCGCATTGGGTAACACCAAGGTGGTTGATTCCCTGGTGTGTTGGAGCAGTGTCAACTCCCGGGTTACCCGGTTGAGGGTGCCCCTGCACGTTCATGACGTCTGCCAATCGTGTCAGCCTTCTCTGCCTCAACCCCTCTGGGTGGGGTTTTTTAAATGGAGGCTTGGTCATGCAACAACGCCAGCATACGCCCCTTCCGCCGGGGCGGCTGTGTTCAGCTGTCCCCTCTGGCGCCTGTCTCGTCCGCAGTCTCCAGGCTAGGGTTAACAGCCTGTTTCCTGGTTTTTCCCCCGGTGCGCTGCCTGCTTCCGTTGGTTAACCTTTTTTGTGTGCTTACGGCCATGCTGACTGCCTGTTCTGCAGGGTCAGTGTGCCAGGCGGTGTACTATTGGGGGGACAGGGCCCGCTCGGCTGAGGGGCCTTTGTCCGAATACGCTGGCGATGTGGGGGGCGGGGTCACTAAGTGCCCACCTGGTGGGGTCTTGATGCTGGCATCATGGACTTCTCCGGGCCCCCGTTCCAGGGGGTCCAGTCCCTTTGGTGGGTCTGGGTCTTCCTTCGCGCTCCGCTGCTACGGCCTTGCCACGGGGTTGGGTTTGCCCTTGACCCCGTGATTCTGGGGGCAGTAACGAGGTTGTTCCCTCCGTTTGCTCCCGGGTGGCATGCGGGTTGTGCGTGTGTGTAGTCATGGGGTCAAGCCACGGTCTGCTCACCCTGTGCGTTGAGTTGCTTGAGTGCCTCTTCGCACGGTCGGGTCCGTCACCCTCCCGTGAAGCCCCCAATAGGGGGGGTTCCCTCCATTAGGGTGGGTCGGGGGGGCTCGGCCCTCCCTGTTCTGATGGTTGTGGGGGGCTTTCAGCGGGGTGTATTTGTCGGCCGATGGCTCTCGCTCGGCCTCCCTTGTGCAGAGTGACGCCGAGCGAGAGCTATACGATACAGAACGTTAGGTTATGACTATAACCAAGTTCTGTTAGTATAGTGACGCTCGGCGTCCGACGCCGCTGCAGCCCTTGATCTCGCCTTGTGGTGAAAGCTTGGGAAGGAGGCGAGTGGGTGGCCCCACCCCTGCTTATATGGGTAAGCTGATAGGGGTGTGGTCAGACAAATATTGGGATTAAAGGTACATTGTGGTCTTTATTCAGTGCGCGTGCACGTGTGCGAGGACAGTGCAGAGAGTGACGCCGAGCGTCACTATACTAACAGAACTTGGTTATAGTCATAACCTAACGTTATAGGCCCTGACGCATATGATAGATTATCAATTGGCGTTTCTTTCCTATACATGCTATATAAAAAAATTCAAATGTATATGATCGGTATACATTATGCTTCATCATGCGTGAAGGAAAGGGGGGGGGTCGGTTATAATTCATTGATCGCCAGTAACGGCTTTATTTAGTATGGGTTGATATATTGATCAGACTGATTGCAAACAAGGAAATGGACAATCGGACTGAAAATAACGTTAGTGTCCTCTTACCGTTTGCCACTGAGACTGGAGGAAAAAGATCCCAATTATTTGACGCCGATCTCCTAGATCCATTTCCGGTTTGTATGGTGCAATAAACGCCGAAATCATATCGATTATTGCGTTTCGAAAGCGATCCAAATGCACTCGAGTGTTTGTCTGGAGTCCCGTAACAAGATATGACTGCCGGAGGGATTTCCTCGATGCACCGACCGCCACTTCCGGTTTGACGTGAGTGTAACTCGCCCGACCATCCACCAGGCGGCGGTATTGAGGCGTTGCAATCTCCGCTGCAGTCCGGAGGGAGGCTGGATGAATTATGAATGCCATGGCAAAAAAATGTAATATTGATCCCAAAAACGATTTACGCCGTTGTTGGCATTCAACGGATGGCGGGCAATAACGACTTACGCCGTTTATGGCGCACAATGTGTTAATATCCTATTCACTGTCACAGAGCTGTATTTTGGCTGGAAAAGGCATATTGGGAGTCTGAAGGTGCAGTACCGGCCAGATCCTAGTAGTGGCGCTGTCTCGAGAATGCAGTAACACCTGTTGCAGACCAGGTGTCACACTGAAATCTCTCCTGGCAGACTTTTTTGTTAGTCTGAAGCGAGGGCTTCACTCGATCACATGGAATACTCTTTGGGATGCCGAATTCATTATGCAGTAAAGGATTATGGCATGGGCCAATGGACATATGATCTACCAGATGGCAATCAAATAATTGGAAAATTCTTTTTGGAATCCAACCGGCCAAAGGTAAGAGCAATTTGTCATCAATTTCAGCTTGATCGTGCAAGGATTTAATAGCCATCCCCCAGATCAACCTATGTTGTGATAAAATAATATATTCCTTTATTGATCCCCTTGGGGAAATTCAGGCATCATAGCAGCATGGGGGAAGGGGGGGGGGGTTACAGGTAGTAAAAACAACACAAGCAGTGTAAACAAATGTCAATATAATTTACTATCTAACTAACTGAAAAATATATTCACAGTATTCACAGTGTCACATAAGGTGCAGTATGCATAAGGTAGTGTTATAATTTACTATCTACTGAATATACTGAAAATATACATTATTCACAGTATCCACTCGTGGTAATAACGTGGTAATAACGAATGCGGTTATTGGCAATCAATTAATCAGAAACGACTTCCCCCGCCCCCCCCCTTTCATGCATTCATGATGGAACATAATACCGATCATACTGTATGCATTTGGATTTTTATGTGTGTAGGGACGAAACGCCAATGGATCTAACGTTATTAGCTTAGCGCCTTATAAATAGCCTTGCAGGAATTATCCCAGATCATTCCGATATAACACTCATATTCACCACGGTATAAAACGGGAACATATTGATGAAAAAAATATTTCTTTTATGCATCTTGAACGGAAGGTTCTTACTGTCAATTGACAATGATATTGGATACATAGCTATAATATAAAATATAGATTTAGCTCTACAAACAACGTGACGCACAGTGAAGAGTTGTAATGGAAAGCTGGCCTAACTACAGCAGGCCCAGTCTAATAGCTGGCACTGATTGACTTAATGAGGCCTGGGCCTGTTGAGGATGGCAGTGCTGGACATGTTGTTGCTGTATTTGTCTTGTATGTAGATTTTTGAAGGGGTATTGTTTGACATGTAGATTTTGAAGGGGTGTTTGTTGACATGTTTGTTGACATGTAGATTTTGAAGGGGTGTTTGTTGACATGTAGATTTTGAAGGGGTGTTTGTTGACATGTTTGTTGACATGTAGATTTTGAAGGGGTGTTTGTTGACATGTTTGTTGACATGAAGATTTTGAAGGGGTATTGTTGACATTAGGGATGCCCCGATCGATCGGCCAGCGATCGGTATCGGCCGATATTCAGCATAAATATGAGATCTGTGAATTCCGATAATGCTTTATTTTCGCTGATCGTGAAAACCGATCGAAAAACATGATCCAATTCTCAGTGGAGATCTCACTCGCTGACTTCTCTCTCAAGCACACAGCTGCTGCTGCTGCAGCGCACTGCCCCTCCTCCTCTATCTCCCCCTGCCCCTCCCAGACTCATGTCAACAGAGGCTCCGGCAATAGTCCTCCGTGAGACCTACGTGAGCTAACGTTAGCTACCTAGCTAACGTTACTGTTTAAACAAAACTACACAGTCAACTATTCACTATCATGTCAGCCTCAGACATCTAGTCACTGTGCGTCTATCATGTCAGCCTCAGACATCTAGTCACTGTGCGTCTATCATGTCAGCCTCAGACATCTTCTCACTGTGCGTCGGTCGATAGGCCTTCTTAGAAGCACTTGGGGCCCATAAACAGCCACTCACGGAGGGCCATAAAACTGTGTCCTCTTGACCCAGCCACTGGGGAATGCCTGTCCCTGCGTGATATGTGGCCTCACCGGAAAGAAAACACAGGCTATCCTGTTATTAACAGCCCTTCTCCTAGCTCATTATTGTGTGTGTGTGTGTGTGTGTGTGTGTGTGTGTGTGTGTGTGTGTGTGTGTGTGTGTGTGTGTGTGTGTGTGTGTGTGTGTGTGTGTGTGTGTGTGTGTGTGTGTGTGTGTGTGTGTGTGTGTGTGTGTGTGTGTGTGTGTGTGTGTGTGTGTGTGTGTGTGTGTGTGTGTGTGTGTGTAAGTGTGTAAGAATAAGATTTGTGGTGTTATTAGTATTCACACTTCAGTATTCTCTCTCTCTTGGCTCTTACTATCTCTTCCTTGTGCCCTCTCTTTTTCTTTCTCTCTCTCTCTCTCTCTCTCTCTTGGCTCTTACTATCTCTTCCTTGTGCCTTCTCTTTCTCTTTCTCTCTCTCTCTCTCTCTCTCTCTCTCTAGCACATCATTATCATTCTCCAACCCCAAAAGTATGGTTATATGACAGTTAATGACAGTTTTGACACAGTGCAAAAGCAACACACACCCATACGAACACACGCACCCACACACTTCAAGTTCTGACCTCTATGTAACGTTGAATTATTGACCAATGTTGGCCAATACCACAGTGGAAGAATACAGGGTGTGGACCGGACAATGAGAAAGAGAAGTCTTGGGTCCGATTACCCCATGACACACGCGCACACACACACACACACACACACACACACACACACACACACACACACACACACACACACACACACACACACACACACACACACACACACACACACAGAGAATAACAGATGAAAACTTTATTTAACAGATTGCAGAATGGGTACAATACAGTACGGCTCAATACACACAATTGTTAACACAATCGCGGCCACTGCTATGAGTCTAATTATTCTCAAGAGGACTGGGAAATGTAAACAGACGTGGGGCTGTTTGTACAGCTAAATCTATACTTTATAGTATCTGTCCATTCTCATTGTCAATTGAGTCCATAAACCGTCCCTTCAAAATGGCTTAAAGAAAAAAAAATCATCAATACGTTCTCATTTTATAGCGCCGTGAATATAAGCTTTATACCGGATTTGGTCTAGTATATTTCCTGGAAGCAGAGATACAGGGGGGGGGGGGGGGGGGCGGGGGACGTCGTTTCTGATTATCGATTACCAATAACCGCGTTAGCCTCATTAGCCACATAGGCCGAACGCCTGGTTGGCTATCAAAACAAGGGATGTACTTTACGTGAAAAATATCTTACCGTGGTCCGGTGGGATATCCCCGAGCATTTCCCTGTTATTGATCGCCATCTGGTAGATCGATATGTCCATTGGCTGATGATAAATCCCCTTATTGCATGGTGAAATCTGTGATCCAAAACGTAATCCAAGCTACAGGCTACACATCTAGAATCCTGCTAACTGAAATCTCCATTGAAAGTAAAAAAAAAATACTGATCCGTTGAGCCACAGGGCACACTGCATTATCGCGATAGCGCTCCTAAGAGGATCTGGCCGGTATTGCACCTTGTCGAATTCATAGAGTAGGGTAAATCTGCAGTGCCGCTCGGCGACCTTGAATAGGTTATTAAAATGGAATAAAGCCAAAACAACCTTCCCACGGAGATATCCGTGCCTCTGTCCACAACGCATGGATTCGAAACACGGATTTATACGTGGCCCGTCCCGAATGTGTTAAGGGGATGCAGACCAGAGAAAGACGTTTGTCTTGTTTACATCAGGGTCCCCCATTTTCAATTCATATTGACATTTATGACATACTCAACATACATGACATTTATGGCATAGGGACATATAGGTATTTAGTACTGATACATTTGTGACATATACGATATTCAAATATACAGTACTGTTACCCATAGATCTTGAAAGAGTATATACATATGATGGGGAGGGGACTGTACATTAGGAGGGGGTGGGTGGGTGGGAGAGAAATATACATACGGCGGGGAGAGAATATATACATGCGGTGGGGAGGAGACTGTCTATTAGGAGGGGGTGGGGGTGGGGGGTTTGGACATTTACGGTGGCCAGTTTCGAATTGCAGCCTCCCGTAGGTGCTCTTTAAGAGCGGTTTTGAATGTGGGTAGGGATTCACATTCCTTTACAGCTTTGGGTAGGGCGTTCCACATTGATGTGGCATAATTGCGAAATGTGTTTAGTCCCTTGTTTGAGCCGAATCTGGGTTTAACATGATTTGTTGAGCTTCCTCTGGTGTTGTGGTCGTGGTATTCACTGACCTTTGGGAAGTATTTTGACATGTACATGGGTACCTTAGTCGTATAGTGTATCTTGTAGACCAGGCCCATTGCAAGTTGCTGTACTCTGTCGTCTACTCTAAGCCATCCTAGGTAGTCAAAGTGGGCAGGGGTGAGGTGGGTTCTAGGGGTAAGGTCAAGTAGAAGTCTTGGGTAGCTGTAGTTTATACTCCATCCGTTTTTTACCACTACTATCTCCAGGCATGACATAACACAATATAAAGCTATTTCGATTTCTTAATTTCCCAATAGCTTACCGGTACTCTTTAACTTCATTGTCTAGCGCACGTGATCCAGTGGTTTGAAAAGCTATTTTTGAAGTGCAGTTTTAAAATCCACCTGTTGTACCTTGTCTCAGACATTAAGCCTGTGTCTTAAGCTTAACTCATTGGACGCCACGGATTAGCCTCATCCTGTAGTAGCTACTGCCACCGCTGTAAACAGTGGGAGTCGCTCACCTTGTTTGCAGGGCTATAACTCACTGATTCTTGAGAGACGGGACAAAACACTTTTTAATATTATATTTTGAGAATGCACACTATATTGATTAGAGTTGTATATTCATGTAGAGAAAGGTCTGAGCTATTTAACCATGTAAAGGTGCGGGCTCTACATAGAAAAACATTTTAAACAAATTCACATGTTTCCCTTTGAAACTTGATTTGTGTTAACTCCGTCAGACACACAAAAAAGTATATAATTCTAATTATTCCAGTCCAACAAGAATCTAAAGTTCTGAAGTATGTTGTAATAGTGTTTAGTTACTCTGGTATGCAATCAAATATAATATATAAACCTCAGGTGTAATTTCACACTATTCTGAAAACCCAAATTTAGAAATATTTGCATTTTCAAACTTTGTTTTTAATTTTGGATATGATAAAAAAAATATCATTAAGTAAATAAGACAAGAGGATGAAGATCTGATGCTCCTTTATTACTTAAACAACATAAACTGAAGAAGAAATGAGCATTTTCCCCAAAATTAACAAAAACAAACATCTGACGGTGTTAACAAAGATCTGACGGTGTTGACGAGAAACTGACGGAGTTGACAAAATTGTATATGCATCTCTGATAAATGAACACATGCATTTTTTAAACAGATGGAAGTGACAATGATAAGAACTAATAACCCCTTGTCTTATACTGAACATTTTGTTAACTCAATTGTAATAACAACAAACTTTACATACACCGTTTCCAACTATTACAAAATGCACTGTTTCCAACAACAAAAACAGTAATTGAGACCAGGAGCCCTTCTTCTCGTCCCTATTTTCATCTACCTCTTCTACACCACTTCCTGATCTCTACTTTCTCACCCACTTCTCCTCTTCGTTTCCTTCTGCATTTCCGATTAGTTTCACTATGATGTCTTGAACTGGGCAGAAACAGAACCTTTTCTGTTGGACCATGGGGATGCAGAAATTCCACTTTCACATCTTGTTGATCAGTATCCACATCGATGGTCTTGGCTAGCCACCAGTGGTCATCATATTAGGGCGGGCCATACTTTTGTGCAAACATGAATTTTAAAGAAATCATAACAGGAGGGGTGTCTAAAATATGTGTTTCTTGTGGGGAATTCAAATATAGGATACTTTTTTTGGATATGATAACTCTAACCTACATCATTTTGGATTTCAAAATGGCAGATTTGACCATTTTTCACCCCTTCGCAGGGCCGGACTGGGAGAATTATTCAGGCCAGGAAATATAGTGCGAAATATAGCCCAAGTCAGGCCACTTTTTAAGCAGGGGGTCTGGGGGTCCCCCACCAGGAAGATTTTTGTTACAAAGACTTAATTCCCTGCATGCTGGTGCAGGACCTTTAAAATGTTTACCCTTTAAATGCCATTGTTTGTGATGGCATCACAAATTATTGTTAAAAAAACACACAAACATTTAAATATATCAAATGCAAAGTGGATTTTTCTGGGGGGGGATTATTACAGGCTAATAATTGTTATAATCATCATGCGTCAATGATTAGCAATGATTTGTTTTTGTAATGTCAGACTTAACAACTCTTATCAGAAAAGTGAGAGTATTTACAAGAACAATGAAAAATAAAAATGGTTATGATCAGGACTGAAGTTGAATAAAAGATGTATGGGGGGGGGGAAAGTGACGATGATGATGATGCATGGTAACGTTAGCTATGTTAGCTAGCTAGCATGTTTATTTTTATTATTGACTAACCTGGTGGTCCCGTGGTGCAAAAAAACATTTGGTAAATGTTGCCACATTTAGCGGCATCTCCTGCAAGGTCCTTTATTTTTATTTCCCTCTCCCTCTCTGCTCCATGCTTCCTCTTTTTTTCACTGTTGAAGTGTTGAAACATTTAATTTCCAGTAATTTCCATCTGACTGTTCTGTGAAATACAAGCAGTCAGCAGTATGTATTTTTCTCTCCCTCCCTCTCTGCTCCACCTTCCTCTTTTTTCCACTGTTGAAACATTTCATTTCCAGTCATTTCCATCTGACTGTTCTGTGAAATACAAGCAGTAAGCAGTATGTATTTTTCTCTCTTTCCCTCTCTGCTCGACCCTTCCTCTTTTTTCACTGTCCATTTTCAAGCGCAGGTTATGCTTGACATTTTTTGTCTTTCGCTGTCTCTCCCTGTCATTTTGCAGAAGTGCCATCTGCCATTCCATTCGCCATCTCCACTGTCGATCAGTTGTATGGCCTGGTCCCGCCTCCACCAATCACATGCCGCTCCCTTTGTGTGTGTGTGACAGACAGACAGAGCTCCCGATGGCCAGTCCGGGCCTTCGCCATACATTGATGCCAACATGAATCTGAAGGAAATCCTAACATGCAAAGTGTCTAAATGATGTGTTTCTTAATGGGGAATTTAAATATGAGTACATTTTTGGGATAGGATAACTCTAACCTACATAATTTTGTATTGCAAAATTTCCAAATGTACCCATCCCCTTTAGAAGATTTTAAAAGATATGGGAAATCATTTATAATGACAAAGCCATCATTAGCACTATCCATCGTCACACATCGTCACACGTGCAGAGTTCAGGAAGAAATCCTGGACAGTCTGTGTTACACCCTGTATGAATGTTGGCTCTTTCTGAGGATGCTCCCTTTCTCTCATTAACTTATAGGTTAACCCAAACTCTTTCATTTGTTGAAGAAGACGATACTTTTTAAGAATCGTGCCTGATGACACACTCAGTGCTGGTTTTTGGCGCCGTGGGCCAGGAGTTTGTTTGTTTGTCTTCAGCTCTCTTCTGAGGATGTGGTGGAATAGCAGGGCCTTTTGGATTTTCTGATTCCTTACTTTTCTTCCTGATAGCATATTCTTTGTTTTCGTGCCTGGAGTGTCCAGTGGTGATGTATTTGTATTTTGTAGCCTTTTTTCAGCACATTATTGTTTTTCTCAGGTTGTTTTGTTGCTTTGTTACATTTGTAATCTTCTCTTTTAAAGTTTGTATTTCTCTTGAATGCCTTTTTCGCATTTTACTTTGTTTCTGTTCCTGTCTGAGAGACGCTCTGCGCTGTCTGGCATTGTTATCTAGAATATCCTGATCTGGGGGGGTGTCTGCCTCCAGCACCGCACCTTCAGAGGACCTTTTCTATCTGCACCTTTTCTGGACCTCTCTCCAATATTTTCTCCGATACCTCTGTGCCCTGTCTCCCATCTTGTCTATTTTTATTACTTTTTTGTCTTGAACCCTCTTTTTCCACCTTTGTCTTTCCTGCTCTTGCAAGGCATGTTTGCTCTCTTCGTCACTGTGTAATTTTTCTCTTCTCTTTCATTGGTACTCTCTATTTCTTCTGCTTCGCTCCTCAACTGACAATTTTTGTCTAGCCATGCTTTCCTATAATACATAAGTCATGAAAATGTATTAGAATAAGACTATAAAATCAGGTGTCTATTTACTAAACATGATTGATTGATTGACGTTAAAGCTGCAGTGCGTAGTTTCTACAACTAGATGTTGCAAACATCTTCACACTGGCTTGTGCAGACAAAATCCATGTTCAGTGGAAGCAGTGGGAGAAAATTCAAGAAGTCATTCCAATATTCCTAGGGTATATTACAACTGATAAGATTGTGACAACTGACTAGCAAAGAATTATCCTGTTGATTACTCCATACCATAATGTATTACACTATGGATGGAAAGTCAGAGAAAGGATGATGCAGCAATCTAGACATGCATGAACCAGTCCTATATTAAGAATTATTATAAAGATATTAAGATGAAATATCCACAGTTTACCACTGTGCACCTTTGCTCTGATGATCTAAGTAAACAGTATAATAACAAGAATAACTGTTTTCTTCTGTCTTGTAGCCCTTCTGGGATATGAAAGGGCAACATGGAACTCCTTCCCCGCTCTATAAGAGGCAAGAGTGTAGATGTTTGGTAGTGAAAACTACACACTGCACCATATTTTACATCAATCAATCAATCAATCAATCAACGTAGACAAGTGATATATTTATATTTTTTTATTAACACATGTGCTGGGAAAGTAAGACAATTATTCAATAAGCAGACCACAGCCTGCCCATGCTCTAAAAGCCAGAAGTGTATTGTAATGCATGCTATTATATGCACACTTCTGTTCAGATAAAACTCTGAAATAACATTTAAATCCTTTACCATGTTCAAAAATAGTATAATAATAGCATATTATGAGGTTATTGATGGATTTGTCAACTCCGTCAGCTTACACGTCAACTCCGTCAGACACAAAATCTGATGGAGTTGACGTCTGACAGAGTTGACAAAAGAGCGCACATTTTCCCTCCAAGCCTGTATTGTGCACTACAGCTAGCTAGTTTTTTGGCAGTTGCTAGCTGTCTTAATAATCTCACTAAAACACTTGAATTCAATCCAGTATTGTTTTTTAAAAGTATAATAACGGAGAGACGGTGTTGACATGTTCCAGCTGTGACCATCGGAATATTGACATTGTTTGTCTAAAATGTCAAAAAGTGTAAAACTTACCAGACCATGTGTGGTAGTGTTGCATTCACCACATTCAGGGGAAGGAAAAGGGGTCCTCAGGGATAGAGCTGGCCATGCTATTGCCTGATTTAATTAGGTTTATGAAAAGGTCTGACAGAGTTGACATAAACTGAGGACACAACTTTGATAGGTAGATTTCTATGGACAATATTATTTGAGTTTCATGGCATGCATTGTTTTATACATGTATAACCCTTATCTTTGATTTGATATGTATGTTTTCACAAGTGGAGAGGTCTTTCAAGCTTTTTTGGGCTGGTCAATAATGTGACCCCTTGCTGAGGACAAGATAATTAACATGGGAGCTTCTAACCACAGATTATACATTTAAACAAATATCCCCCAAAAAACTAATATATGTGCTAAAACATAAAATCAGTATACACAATACCTTTTAGCTGTAACTTTGTGAGTATGTCAATCATTATGAATTTCTTAATTTTTTATATAAATTAGACTTTTCTATGTAGGACATGTTTTGTTCCAACTCTCAAGAATCAGTGAACTATTTAAATATTATAGCTATGGATGCAATACTATGGCCCATTTGACATCGAGTATCTATCGTTCAAGATGTGAAAAAGGAATATTTTTTCCATCCATACATTCTCGTTTTATACCATGGTGAATATAAGTATGGTTTTAGAGTGGTCTAGGGTAATTCCTGGGAGGCTAATAGCCCGCAACGCATATTATAATGAATCCATTGGCATTTCGTCCCTATACACGCTACAATAAAAAATTCAAATGCATATGATCGGTATATTATGTTCCATCATACATGCATGAAAGGGGGGTGGTCGTTTCTGATTAATTGATTGTCAATAACGGCATTCGTTAGTACAACAGCATACGCTGATCAGGGCGATGGCTATGAAAACAATGCACAACCAAGCTGAGATGGCGCTGCTCCGACCGGCCGCTGTTCTGTTAGCTCCGTCGAGACTGTGCTTACTTTTGTTAATTTTTATTGTTTTAAGAGTTTTATTTGCACCAACTGTTGGTGCATTATATGTGTATGACCGTCAGTCACTCATTGACATTGGATTAAGAAAAACTTACCGACTGGATTGCTCTCTGGATCGGATTGCTGAACAACAACAGTGGCCAGCGGAGATCCTTTGTTGCGGCCGACGCAAGGAAAAGGCGCGACGACGAGGTAGAAGAGCTGGGGTCCGAAACGGATTGAGATCCAGACGACACAGAACCACATTGCCCAGCATATTGTTGGCCAATGTGCAATCGATAGGAAACAAACTGGACGACATCAGAGCACGGATCCAATTCCAGACGAGAGGAGGCGGCATAGCTTTCATGGTAAACAAGGAGTGGTGCGATATAAGCAACGCAAAGGAATTGTCTAACCACTGCTCCCCAGACCTGGAGTTTATCACCATCAAATGCCGACCCTTCTTTCTCCCGAGGGAGTTAACGTCCATCATCATGATCGGAGTGTACATCCCACCACAAGCAAGAACTGGGGCCGCACTCTCGAAGCTACACGACGAGGTAAACAAACAACAGACAGCTAATGTAGACGCTGCTATTTTGGTTCTGGGCGATTTCAACAGCGCGCGTCTTAAAAAGGTGTTGCCGAATTTCTATCAGCATGTGACCTGTCCCACCAGAGGCGAGAACATATTAGACCATGTATACTCGCTATTTAAGAATGGGTACAAGTCACAGGCTCTTAGTCCATTCGGCAAATCGGACTACGCCGCCATATTTCTTTTGCCAAAGTATAAACAGAATATCAAGCGCACGCCGGTAGTATCGCGAGAGGTTAAGCGTTGGACTGTGACGTCAGAGGAGACACTACAGGCTGCGCTGGAATGCACAGACTGGAATGTGTTTCGTGATAACACAGCCAACCTTAACGAATACACTGAAACGGTGCTTGACTTTGTCTATACTCTGGTAGAAGAAACAATCCCCTCTACCACAATTAGAATTTACCCAAATCAAAAGCCTTGGGTAGATAAAACCGTCCGTGAGGCTCTGAAAGTGCGCACCTCAGCATACAACGCCGGGCTTGTGACAGGCAACATGGATGAACACAAGACGGCAAGATACAACGTCAGGAGAGCAGTAATAGAGGCAAAACGGCGTTATAGGGACAAAGTTGAACTTCAGTTTGAACAGGCTGACTCTAGAGGCATTTGGCAGGGCCTCAGAACGATGACAGATTACAAAGGCACCTCCCTCAAGCTGAACAGTGACATCTCCTTAGCAAATTATCTCAATACCTTCTATGCGAGGTTTGAGGCGGTGAATAACAACACCAGCCTACAAACCACTGCAATGGAGGGGGGGGGGGCGCTGCTGATGGAGATTCAGTGTTCAGAATAACAGAACATGAGGTGAGGAGGACCTTTAAAAAAGTGAATATCAGGAAGGCAGCAGGACCGGACGGCATCCCCGGCCGCGTCCTAAAAGTCTGTGCCGACCAACTGGCCCCGGTATTCACTGACATATTTAACCTGTCCTTAGAACAGGCTGTCACCCCCACCTGTTTGAAGAAGTCCACCATCATCCCTGTACCCAAAAAATCTACGCCCACTTGCCTCAACGACTACCGCCCTGTAGCTCTCACCTCCATAGCCATGAAGTGCTTTGAGAAGCTAGTGAAGGGCTACATCTGTTCCTCGCTCCCCATCAACCTGGACCCCCTGCAATTTGCATACCGCCCCAACAGGTCCACGGAGGACGCCATAGCCCATGTGCTACACAGCAGCATCACACCTGGACAAGAGGCAGGGGAACTATGTGAGAATGCTATTCATCGACTACAGCTCAGCATTCAATACCATAGTCTCCTCCAAACTCATAGCCAAGCTCAGGGACCTGGGCTTGAACTATGACCTCTGCCAGTGGGTCTTGGACTTCCTGACGGGCAGACCCCAGGTGGTGAGAGCAGGCAACTGCACCTCCTCATCCATCACCCTCAACATAGGGGCCCCACAGGGCTGTGTTCTGAGTCCCCTCCTCTACTCCCTGTACACACATGACTGTGTGGCTCAGCGGAGCAAGAACACAATCATCAAATTTGCTGACGACACAGTAGTGGTGGGCCTGATCTCTGCAAACGACGAGAGGGCCTACCTGGAAGAGGTCAAGGTCCTGGCGGGATGGTGCCAGGAGAACAGACTCTCCCTGAACGTCAGCAAAACAAAGGAGATGATTGTGGACTTTAGGAGGTTGGGGGTCAGGGACTACAGCCCCCTCAGCATCGACGGGGCACCGGTTGAGAGAGTGAACAGTTTTAAGTACCTCGGAGTCCACATTTCCGAGGACTTGACATGGACCACACACATTGTGAAGTGTTGTGAAGAAGGCACGACAACGCCTCTACTTCCTCAGGCGCCTAAGGAAGTTCCAAGTCAGTCAGAAGATCCTTAAGAACTTCTACTCATGTACAATAGAGAGCATCCTGACTGGCAATATCACCTCCTGGTTTGGGAATAGCACCGCACAAGACCGTAGCAGACTACAGAGAGTGGCACGTTCAGCCGAACGCACAATTGGAGGGGGGCTTCCCACCCTCCAGAACATTTACAACAAGCGGTGCAGGGGTAAGGCCAAGAGAATCATCAAGGACTCCAGCCACCCAAACAACTGCCTCTTTGAACTGCTGCGGTCAGGCAAGCGATACCGGAGTCTCATGGCGAGCACAGAAAGACTCAGAAGAAGCTTCTATCCCCAGGCCATCAGGCTGCTCAACGAACAATAAACACTATGCAACAACCATCAAATGCACACAGCACACACATCCACACGCGCACACTCACTTTAAACAAACAACACACTGCAGCACCCACTCTCCACACTTTAGATCACCTAAACACACTTTATATTTATTGGTAAAGGATTTGCAACAACTCGTACACCTTACTGTAAATTGTACCTAAATTGTACCTCATCCCATTTCTGCTTTGCACTATATAGTATTGTATATTAGTACATTGCATAGTATATTGTATTCTGCATCGAACATTGTACATATGTCTATACTGAACACTGTGACTTCTATTTTTACTTCTATTACATGCTATACTATTTTATTTCATTTCTTATTTTATTTCATACTTATCTTGTCTAGCACAGTCTCTGGAGCGTAACAGTAAGAAGCATTTTGTATAAAAGTATTCTGTACTTCTGTATGACAACTATTAAAGAAACTTGAACTTGAAACAAGCTGAAATTTACATTAAATTGCTCTTACCTGTGGCCGATGAGATTCCAAAAAGAATATTCCAATTATTTGATTGCCATCTGCTAGATCGTATGTCCATTTGGCCCACGCCATAACCCCCCACAGCATAATGAATCGGGCGTCCCGAAAGAGATTCAATGCGATAGGGTGAAGATCTTGATCCGCGTTAATACAAAACTCTGCCCGGATGACTTTCAATGATACATAGTCATACACAGTCACAAAGGAAGTGTGACATCGGCCGCATACCACCAGGCGGCGGTATTGGACCTTTGCAATCTCAGACACATTGCCACACAGTACCACAGCCTTCCTGGATGATTTATGAATGGAAATAGCGAATAAAAGAAATAACGATCATAATAACGAGTATACTTGTTGTTGGCGTCCAACGATTGGCGGCCAATAACGAGTATACTCGTCGATGGCGGGGAATGAGTTAATGAATAGTACAATGGAATCACAGGGGTGATCTTCGCCCACTCTCTCTCCTTGTGCCTGAGTCAGTTTAAGCCACAGTGTAATCCATACATTTTGTAGGGCGGTAGAATGCTGTAACGATGAATTGATTGATGGACGTGCTTTGCAAGTGCTTTTTTTCCGAATTTTTTTCCCGATTACATGATTGGTATGTTTGTGTGTGTGTGTGTTTCTCTGAGTGGCATTTATAGGTGTTTGTTTGTTTGAGTGCATGTCTTTATAGTGTGCGTGTGTATGTGCTCACCTCAATAACGTCATTGGTATGTTTGTGTGCACATGCTGCTCTGAGTGACATCATAGTGTATGTGAGTTTCTTTCAGTCAAGTCAGCGTGTGTGTGTGTGTATGAGTGTTACTGATGTCATGTTTTTTTTTTTCATACTCAAGTCATGGTTGTGTATGTGTCTCTTTGACATCATTATGTATATATTGGTTTCTTTTAGTTTAAACATGGCAGTATGTATACTGGTATGTATGTATGTATGTATGTATGTATGTATGTATGTATGTATGTATGTATGTATGTATGTATGTATGTATGTATGTATGTATGTATGTATGTATGTATGTATGTATGTATGTATGTATGTATGTCTCAGTCTCAGTCTCAGTCTCAGTCTCAGTCTCAGTCTCAGTCTCAGTCTCATTGATAATGTTTATGTGTGTGTGTTTCTCCTGGCAGTTTACGGCTCTGACCTGCGTCCTGACCTGGTCCCTGCCTCCCCCTCCTTCTACGAGGGCTCCTCCATGGGAACCATCTCCTCCTCTTCCATCTTCGTCAACCTGGAGAGCCAAACTGAAGACAAGTATGTCTGTCTGGATGTCTCTGTGGATGGATGGCTGACCCGTCTTTCTTTTTTCTTTCTGTCTGTGTGCTTGTCTGACAGTCTCGTCTGTCTGTGTGTCTGTTTGTCTGTCAGTCTCGTCTGTGTATCTGACCTCTCTGTCGGTCCACCTCAGTAGCTATGGTGTAGAATGTATACATTACAAACTGCAGGCGATAGTGATTTAGAGGCTAGCGGACAAACCCTGGCCTTGAGGGACCAGGTGGAAAACATGACTCTTCCAACACACACACACACCTACACACACGTACGCACCTGTCCACTCCCACGCTATTGTCACCTGTCCTGTCACATGACATGGTCCTATCAGTGACGTTGATAATGGAACAGGTGACTCACCAGGCTCTTCAACATATACATCATGTACTTCCTACATGCCATAGTAGTTTGTTTAATTAAAGTTACTTGGAAAAAGTAGTTCAAACTACTTTATTAAAAATAAAAAGTAATAACATCTGCAATGCAATAAAGAATTATAAGCAACACAAAATAAAGTGACATGATTGCAAGAAATACCACTCAATTGAAAGTCTCACTTTAATAAATGTCTGCAAATTTGACATGAATTAACACCAAATAACCATATGGTTCTTTTTTTTTTATCTACTTTTTCTCCCATTTTCTATTTTTCTCCCATCCCAATTTCGTATCGTCCAATTCTACCCTCCCCTGTTTCGAACGCTGTTAGGCCATGCCTCCCACAAGCGTGTTGTTTTTTAACAGCGCAGCAGTGCAAGAATGTGACAATTTGACCATGTGACCGCGGCAATGCGGGAGAGCGGCAGTGCGGAAATAGGCTGTCTCTAAGACAAACTCTAACCTTAACCAGCTCCTTAACAGCGCCTAAACTTAACCGTTCTAACCTTAACCAACTCCGAAAACAATGCCTAACCTTAACCTTAACCTTAACCATGCCTAACCTTAACCATAGAAAGAATATTGCCATTCTCTAAGACAAACTCTAACCTTAACCAGCTCCTTAACAGCGCCTAAACTTAACCGTTCTAACCTTAACCAACTCCGAAACAATGCCTAACCTTAACCTTAACCATAACCATGCCTAACCTTAACTGGCGAAAGAATACACGTTAAAAAAAAAATCACGTTAAAAAAAAAAAAATTTGATGGGATTCGAACTCGTCAACAACGGACCGCAGGACCGCAGGGCCGCTGCTCTGCCAGGTGAGCTGAAGCGCCGAATGAAAATCATGGCGGACATGACATAATTCCGCTCGCGCTCTGCCGCTCCGCTCGCTCTGCCGCTCCGCTCTGCGGTTGCCGCGCCTGCCGCGGGGCATGGCGCAGCCAATCAGGGAAAACGCGGAAGCAAAAGCAGCACTGCTGCGCTGTTATTAAACAATAGGCCTCCCACAAGCCGGCTGCAATGTGGACGAAGCCTTACATCACGTGTCCCCTCCGGTACTCGAGGAAGCAGCCGTCTCATCTTTTCACCTGCACAGCGCGATCTCTCAGCGTCGGGGGTCTGCATGGGAGGGACACGCCGCCCCCGTCGCTTCCTGATTCTGCTGCGCAGGCGCACCAACCGACCTGTAGGAGTCGCTGTCCACAACGTCCGATCCCCACCCATCAGCTTCCCACCCCCTAATACTGCCAATTGTATTCGTATGAACGACCAGCCAAGCTGATAGCAATGCAGAGAGCTGGGCTCGAACCCAGCGTCTCCTGCATTGGTGGCAAGCGCCTTGGCCACTACACCACCTAGCCGCCCACCATATGGTTCTTTAGAGAAAAAATTGCATTCTATTGTACATTTGCAAAACTGGATTTTTATAAAAAAAATTATACAAATTGTGTACACATTTTTTTACCAATTGTAAACCTTGCCATCAAAATGGTATCGTTTGTCATCAGTTGTCAGAGCAGAATGTCTGGTATGACAGGGAGAGGGGTGGGGTTGGTCAAAGGGCTTTCACTCAAGAGAGAAGAGTCAGTGGAAAAAAATAACAAATAATAATAATGTAATTCCTTTCTTGTCTATTAGCCTCCAGCCAAAATCAAGGTCAAGTAGTAGTAGTAGTAGATGAAAGTACTAAACGTAATTAACTACTAAAACCAATATGCCAATTTGCAAGCTACTGCAAAATGTAGTTAAACTACTAGTTCAATGACATGTAGTGAAACTACTCCCCATCACAGCATATTACACAGACATGTATTTCTGTTCAGTCGGTGTGTTCTTCACCTCACCACTGGTCCCCTTTGTTGCTAGAACCTTCTTTTCACTCCCAACTCTACTCTGCCTCAACCACCCTCCCCATCGTTCCTCTCCACCTCTCGCTCTCTCCCAGGTCATGTTGTGTCCGCTAGTGTCAGGCTGTGTGGCGCCTGAGGCCCCATTGTGAGGCTTGCCTGGTCACGCCACCTAATCAGTCGCCTGTCAGTTCCCAGACATTGTTGTGTCACCTGTTTTTCATGAATATTTAAGTCAAGGTTCAAAGGCGGTCTAATTTAGCGGCATTGTGTCGAAGAAAGAGAGCAGGTGTGACAGAAGGCGCGTGGTGCGGGAGTACACAGATACATAACTCCTGTCCGTCAGATAGAGTAGCGGCACAACAGGCTGTGTGTTGATGGGTTGTGTGTTCAGGGTAGGACATTTATGTTTTCTTGATGACATTTCTGAGAATCTCTTTTTCTTTCTTTCTTTCTTTCTAGGACTGTTTGCACTGAGCCTTTATTCCTTCTAATTATCTGTCTCTCTCTCTCTCTGGGTTCATAAATTAACTTTTACCGTAAAAAAAATAAATGGTAGGCATTCACATGCCATAAAATGGTAAACACATTCCTGAATTTAAGCAAAGTCAGGAGTCACCTGATGAACGAGAAAGTATGGCACAGTGCTGCCCCCCGCTGTTCAAAACGAAATACCTACGTAATAATAAAAACGGGCATTTGACTCTTTTGTAGTACACACTTGACCCCTTCAGTGACAACAAATCAGAGGGGAAAAGAGGCCTCTGACATCTTTAGAAGTATGTTCCAAGACATTCTTGCCCTAGATTTGTTAATTTCCTGTGAGCCAGTTTGTTGGAGACGTCCACTAGGCCAGACATCAGACGGGCTTCCTGTCTCTAGCAGCAGGTTTCATCTGTCTGTGTCTTTGATGTCTGATTCCCTGGATCCACCTGCAGCAGTGCCCCCCCCCCCCTTCTCTCTGTGTACAATATATGTGTATCCATTCATACATTTTTAATAATCAAAGGTTCAAATTTCAAATAAAATGTACAACTTTGACAAGACTTGTACACTTTAAAAGTCCATTGACACGACTGTGTAAACATTTCCAGCTATCCTTGGTCTACATGGGTGGTCTGTGGGTGATTTAATTGAATACTTTAAATGTCCTCTTTTAAGTAGTAGAGCGCAAAAGTATTTGAATGACCTTTTATGGTGTTTGTATGCCCTGTTTAAATAAATTAAATGTTTTTATGAAATACAACGTTGCCACTAGATAACTGCATAAAGCTAGTTCTCAGATTGAAACACATATCAAGGGAGCAGGCAATGGCAACAATGGGGTTGTTCCTGTAGACAGATTAGCAGCTTATCACCATTTATTTTTAGAGGCAGTTCACGATACATAATCAATAACGCATCAATACCACTTCTTCACAGCCAACAAAGTCCTGAACATAAAGACAAGAACATAAATGCTGAGTACCAATCCTATCTGTTAGCTGTACTGAACAGTATCCACTTACACCACTAGATCCCATCTGTTAGCTGTACTGAACAGTATCCACTTACACCACTAGATCCCATCTGTTAGCTGTACTGAACAGTATCCACTTACACCACTAGATCCCATCTGTTAGCTGTACTGAACAGTATCCACTTACACCACTAGATCCCATCTGTTAGCTGTACTGAACAGTATCCACTTACACCACTAGATCCCATCTGTTAGCTGTACTGAACAGTATCCACTTACACCACTAGATCCCATCTGTTAGCTGTACTGAATAGTATCGCCACTAGATCCGAGTCTGCAGTTGCGATGAAATCCATTTTTCACCACAAGAAACTAAGGGGAAGGAAATCAGGGGAACAATTAGGTAAAAAGAGGAAGTCATTAATATTTGGTGAAGAGGTAAGATTTGATTTGAATGAGTCCAGGGATGTAGCATTGCGGATGTTTGGAGGGTGGGTGCGGCAACAGAGGGGGCTCTGGGACCGACAGTGTGCAGGTTGGTGGTGAGGATGGAGAGGAGACCGGAGTCAGAGGACCGCAGGCTCCGGGGTGGGATGTAGGGATGGAGGTCAGCTAGGTACCGGGGGGCAAGGGAGTGAAGGGATTTGTAGGATCTTAAAGTCAATGCGGGACTTGACTGGAAGCCAGTGGAGGTGGATGAGAGGGTGGGAGTGATGTGGTGCAAGGGCTTGGTGCGGGTTAGAACCCTAGCAGCTGAATTCTGGATATATTGCAGCCTGTTCAGGGCATTGCTGTAGCCCTTTCTATTTCTATCTATGACCACTTTCTTTTATGTACAAATGTCCTAATTTGACATTTCTTTTGATGCATCATATTTAACTCTCTAACCCAGGGTCAGGTGTCAGGGCCACATTTGTGGAACTTGATGATGTAATTTGTGCCGTTTTCTCTTTGCCATATATAAACTAACCTGACCTTTTCTTCATCTCCTGTCTCAGAGATGACATGGCCTCCAGCTCTACATTTACCCTGGAGGACAGTGCCATCTGTCTCACCTCAGAACAGAGCACCATGGACGTGGACATCGATCACGACGATGGATCTGTACTCGACGTCTACTTGGTGAGTTGTCCCTGTCTCTACTACTGTATACTGTATATATATATATTGTTACCGATCAGTTTGATTGTATTTTCATAGCCGATATTTGTCTGATATTAGAATTGACTTTGTTTGTGAACTTTCACTGCTTAATTTAAGAAAGAATAACAAAACGAAAGGATAACCGTAACAAGGGATTGTTTAACCAACAAATACATTTCTGTTTTATCTTACATGATCGTGTCCTTCATTTGTTAAGGACACGGTAGAAGGAGAGGTTCTTTGAGACAGTAGGAAGGCTGAGAGGGAGACAGAGTAGGGGAGACACAGGAGAGAATGTTCTTTGAGACAGTAGGAAGGCTGAGAGGGAGAGACAGAGTAGGGGAGACACAGGAGAGAAGGTTCTTTATTGAGACAGTAGGAAGGCTGAGAGGGAGACATAGTAGGGGAGACACAGGAGAGAAGGTTCTTTATTGACAGTAGTAAGGCTTGGAGGTCTTAACCACTACATCACAGATGGCACCTACTATCTAGCTCTCAGTCTGAAGGTCTGTTGCACACAGTATATCTACCTTTGACATATATGCTGACAATGATCGTAGCCTTCCTCTCTTTTCCTTACAGTGAGGAGCAGCTTTACCACCCCCGTTTCCTCTTGTTTCACTTCCGCCGCCAATCACTTGACAATCGTTACACTCCGTTGGACAGGCCAAAACTGGCCTTTGACTCCGCCTCCAGCGCTGCTAGATCCACTTTGCCACCTGTATTGCCAAACACGAAGGAAACCGGGATGCTCACCAGAACACCGACAGAATTCCAGTGATGGACAGCCAGAAGGAATCACATGACATTCCATCTTACTGTAATAATGTGATGAACATCAGGCTGAATTGAGTGTTGCTTCTTAGAGCATGTGTCAGCGCGCAGTGCCATCAAGTTTTATACATGTAGAATACTCTTTTCATGGCCTATAGAGAAATATATGCACATTTAGAATAAGTATAGATATGAAGAGAAAATAGATACATGGCATACATTTCTTGAAAAGGATTTTTATTTTCCTTGCCGACCAGAGAGAAAAGACTGGTGATGACGTTAAAAGTTGCTGCTGCTTTTACAGTCAGTGGTTGGATGAGATGTTTACAGTGAAGTTATGATTGCATCTTGGGTCCTTGAAGAAGCAGGACGGCGTCACAGAAAGGACACCAGTGAGCCTGCAGCCACGGCCCACGCAAACGAGAAAGGATTTAATGACAAACTCTCAAAACCAAACGGACGCCGTGTTCATTCACAAGTCATTGAGGCCAAAACTCAAGACTCTGATGTGGTTAAGTTGGCCGCTCAATATCCTACCCGGGCCGGTTCTTATTTCCAACGTGAATGGAAACCCACTTTGGAAGCACAGGCGAAGAACTGCTGTTAAGTGCCGGTGAGAAAAGACAGTCTTGGTTACTGGGATCTCCTGTCCCCTTTGGACGACGCACAGAGCAGAGGACGACGCACTCGCTCTTGATAAACAAACAGCACTTTGGATGTTAGTTATGATTACTGTATGTAAGAACTATTTTTCTCTAAGGATGTTTGGTTTTAGGTGGGTGAGCTACTCGACCTAAGCAGTTTTTGGATGAGTGAAAATCCTTTTTTTTTTACATTATGCACCTCTGTATGTCATTGCTAGCACATGTACACAGAGACAATGAAGAACTATTGCAGATCATTTTGATGCAGAGCTCCTGGTTATGTGATGAAGGGTTGCGTCACGATGCTTCATCTCAGGATATCCTGTGATACTGAATGAGCGTGTCCTCTCCTAGTTAGAAACCCTGCATCCTAGAACTATAGGCTGTCCAACAGCTCCTCAAGAGGAGTGTCATTGAATTCCATGATCACACCTGTGTCAGTTTTGAGACCATAATTTATTATATAAATCTCAATAACTATACTGTTTGCTGAAGAAAAATATTTTAATCACTGAATGTAAAGACAATGTGTATTTATATATAGAAGAGACTCCTATAAATAAACAGCTGAAATACAGTGTCTGGCCCAGCTTCGTTTTGTTCTTAGTCTCGTGTAGCCAGACCTCTCTCCACACTATGTTAGCGCTGTGCCAGCGCTGGGGAGAGGTCTGGCTGAACCTATTATCATTCCAGTATAGGGAAAGAAACCACTCTGGTTCGTTTGTACTTCTTTAAACCAATAACAATCATCCTGGGCATCGCTAAGCCCAGGATGCAGCGATGGTGCCCTGGCTAAATAGTGTTGCAGATTGCGGAAGGGGAGGAGAATTCTGACTGTCGGCCAATGGCATGCTTATACCCACAGTCTATATCCTGTGAGTCAGACTATTGTGTACTTATCTGCATGCAGGCAGGTAGTGTTAGGTGGTTGAAGTAGTGCCGTATCAATAAATACACTGTATACATAATCCTTTATCAAACTGTACTTAATTAAGGGTTGACTTGCTTCTTTATCATCCCTGCTTTGAAAAGTAACCCCAGGATTCAGTGAAATGTCACATTAAATAAAATAGTACACAGCACACTTCCCTGTAGTGTAACAATTTTAATTTACAGAACATTGTCAAATTGCATCACATTTAGTGCAAATGATAACACTTCCGACGTACAACTTAGAAATATACAAAGTGTGTATTATTTCTTGACAAAATATCAAAATTAAAAAGGCTAAATGCATTCTTCAGCTGATGTAATTTAATAGATGTTTGCTGTAGTAGGCTGTGGTCGCCATGGAAACATTGATCCATCTCTCTTAACCCTTTCACTGTCGGTAGTGTGATAGTAAAGGGTTAACCTTCTGTAGTGTGGCAGTGAAAGGGTTAAGACTCAAAGAAGACCGATTGGTGGATTCTGAACCATAAAGATTTAATGATTGCAAAAAGCACAACTTAAAAAAAAATTTAAAATTAAAAAAGAATCTAAAATAAAAATCTTGAGGTAAGATATGATGTGAAATGCTGACCCCCACCCCACCTCATGGCTTGATAAATACACATGTGGTGGTTGTATGTAAGAGAGCCAGGGCTGTGTATAGGGGCCATCCTGGTGTCTAAGGCATTCTGAAGGTTTTAACAGTCAAAGGGGAGGGAGGCCAGTGCTTTGCACTGTGTACGATATGTGAAATGTTAATTTACAGTATGAGTGAGGGGGGGGGGGGTAATCAACAGCCTTTCATCCCTTTATTCAACCCTGGGTCACGGTACCACAGCAAGGCAAAGGTATTTGATTTACAAAAATCATACACTTTTCGTTGCTCTGTCCGGGGCCTGCTCGCATTGAAGAACCTGCCTAGGTCACAAACACATTCTAGATATTAGTGTATGTGGGCCATAATCAACCTCATTCCATAGATATTAATTTACTGATGTCATATTCAGTTCATTGCTTTGTCAAAAATATTGCCCAATGCAGAGTACATTAAACGAAGCAAAAAAGAGACTCCTTTCCCTCCCCTTCCTGTTTCCTGGACCCCCATACGTCATCTGATTCAAGCCCTTAACAGTCAATTCACATTTCACATTTCACGCGCACACACACGCACACACGTAAACTAAGTCGTTCTGTCATTCTCTGTACAATACATCAAGTCCATAGTGCTCTCTTGACAGATTATGTATAACAATCTATAAATATAGAGATTTTCAGAGAAAAGAAGAGGAAAGAGTGTTGAAAGCTTTAGTCTGTCCTTCCATCAGACTACATTATAAATATCTGTCCCTCCAGACTAGAGTAGGTTAAGTCTCTGTCCCTCCATCAGACTAGATTAAATCTCTGTCCCTCCATCAGATTAGGTTAAATCTCTGTCCCTCCATCAGATTAGGTTAAATCTGTCTCTCCATCAAACTAGAGTAGGTTAAGTCTCTGTCCCTCCATCAGATTAGGTTAAATCTCTGTCCCTCCATCAGATTAAGTCTCTGTCCCTCCATCAGATTAGGTTAAATCTCTGTCCCTCCATCAGATTAGGTTAAATCTCTGTCCCTCCATCAGAGTAGGTTAAATCTCTGTCCCTCCATCAGATTAGGTTAAATCTCTGTCCCTCCATCAGACTAGAGTAGGTTAAGTCTCTGTCCCTCCATCAGACTAGAGTAGGTTAAATCTCTGTCCCCCCATCAGATTAGGTTAAATCTCTGTCCCTCCATCAGACTAGAGTAGGTTAAATATCTGTCCCTCCATCAGACTAGAGTAGATTAAGTCTCTGTCCCTCCATCAGACTAGAGTATAAGTATCGGTTCCTCCATCAGACTAGAGTAGATTAAATCTCTGTCCCTCCATCAGACTAGAGTAGGTTAAATCTGTCCCTCCATCAAACTAGATTAGGTTAAATCTCTGTCCCTCCATCAGACTAGAGTAGGTTAAGTATCTGTCCCTCCATCAGACTAGATTAGGTTAAGTCTCTGTGCCTCCATCAGACTATAATATAAATCTTCACCAGAGGAACAGGAGAAGGCAAGAAAAGAGATATTGTACCGCGCCTCATCACCACACTTCCTGTCTGTCTATCTATCTTCAACTTTAGCAGCATGACAAGAAGCAGTGATATTAGTGATTAAAGCAAATTAATGAAAAGTCCAAAATAATGTAATCATAAGAAATGTACAAAACAATTTACAAAAAAAGTGAATAATCGGTTACATAAGATTCAAAAATCTTTTAGAAAGTCTTGCATTTACATACAAATACATATCTATGGGCAGCTGATATCCATTACTGTTGGGGGAGACTTAAACGTTGGGGGTGACGGATTAAAGCCTTTGAAACCAGTCTTTTCTACAGACAAATGTCCTCTGAGACTTCCTGGACGGCACGGCATTGTGGGTAATGTAGTTGGAATAGACATTCTGATTGGTGGGTGAATAAGTTCATGTTGTTGACAAGAGCCTGTTGAAGGTTGGAAAATGCAGTCTCTCAAAAAAAGGGCAATATTTACCCTGTCCAGACTGGAATCAAGAAGAGGAGATGAAAGATATGTTAATAAAAGCCATACCATACAATACATGTTTCTATACTTTCGTATACAGTACAAGACACAGTAATAGTGTCTCTATGGTATAATAGCTTAGTGATGTTAGACCTATACAAAAGAGACAGTGGTTTGTGCTTCAGCAAGAAAGAAAATAGTCCCACAATAGTCTCACCACAAACTGGGTTTTAAATTTCACTGACTCACATGACTGACATTTGTATATGAGAAGTCATTAAAGTGTTAATGCAGTTTGTTGTTTACTTGAATTTATTCAGAGAGAAAAATTACATGTACAATATATATATATTTATTAATGTACGCTGTCCCCCTTAACAAATAAAGTAAACCTAAACCTAATAATAATAATACATTACATTTATATAGCACTTTTCTAGACACTCAAAGCGCTCCCCACAATGTAGGGTGGAAATTGCCTCCTTCACCACCACCTACACCAAGTAGGGCTGTATAAATAAATACATTAAATAAATTATTTTATATTTATTCAAAAGGAACACGCAATGATAGCTTTCTACTGAAACACACAGAGAGGAAATTGATATCTATCTTCTTGTCCGACTCTGGAGAAGTACATTTGCAATGTTGGCATGTTCCTTCAAAGGTAAATGTATTTAATACATACATACATAACAATAATCGTCTGGGTTGTCAGGTACCTGTGCGGGTCTAGAAGAGGATGGGTTTCCCAGCAGTCTTTTCCTGTACGTAGGAAGTGAAGCGTTTCAGGAACTTGGGGTACTCCCTCTTCGCAACTGTTCTGAGGACCGAGGCCGGGGCCCAACCTCCTGGATTTACTACAGACACAGAGGAGATATTCATAGAGTTACACATGAACTCACAAAGAAAAGTCTCTACACACCAGTATGTCCTTGATAGGTGCGCAGGAAGGGAATGTGCGCAGGAAGGGAATGTGTATCACAGCTAAAGAGTAGAGTGCTGCATACTGTCTTAAAGGTGCTATAGATAAGATTCAGCAACTAGATGTCGCACTAGAGCACCAGCATGTCTTTTATCCAATCAGGTGCGTGCATTCCATGTGGGGAAATGGGAAGTACAACATCCATTTTGAACCTGCAAACATTTTTAAAATGATAAATTCATTAAATCAAAAATGTTTTTGGTGGGGAAAAGCAATACTTTTCTAAAAGCTCTGTGGGTGTATACTTTTTTTAAATAAATGATTATTAAATAAATTGTATCTATAGCATCTTTAACTTAGAATCAGTTTCAGTCATTTCTAAAAGTTACCTCATCAGGTTTAATCAGTTTTATCCTCTATTTCCATACCTGATGAAGGTTGAATGACCCAAACACAAACTAATAAAGCTGAGAAAGTGAAGACGGTTTGCAAACTCCATTCTTCTAAAATGTCAAACATCATGCTATGCAAAAAATATAGAATTATTGGTACCAAATAGCCACAACGTCTTCAGCTGCAGTAGGGCTGCAGTAGTAGTAAGTGTATTCTTAAACTACATTTAACAAACACCATGACACAACAACTGATTAACTCCCACGAAGAACCATATAAATCTGTTGTATCGAACAATGTTTTCAAATATTATCTAAAGATGGTAAGTTAGAGTAGCCTACTGTGTTCATTCATAGTTAAAGACAGTGGAGGTTGAGTTCTAGGATATATCACATTCACACTCCAAGTAATATGGATTGACTTTACAACTGCAAATACATTGGCTGTCCAACTAATTTCAAAACAGTCATATGGTTCTTCAGCACAAGTGTTCAATGCCTATAACCTTTAATTAGAAAGTTTACAACAATAACATGATCTTAAAGAAAGAAAAGCATAATTGAGATAAAGGTATTTGAAGTTGGTCAAAAAGATGAGTAGGCCAGAGGCAGTACATACCGTTGGCTACGTAGGTGATCTTACACAGGACATTGTCTCTGCTGATCTCCTTATCGCCCTCTGGTGGACTGACCAGGGTCTGGCAGATCATGGCAACATTGATTTTGGCACGAACACACCGGTTGGTGGGCTGCAGAGATGAGAGAGAGGATAAGCACACCGTCTTAATCCTTCAAATGACATCTTCAGTGTCAACATATATTTTTGTGACCTGGTTTTGGCAATGGTTTTTTCTCTCATCAGATAACAATGCGAGGGTTCTTTCTACCTGCTACGTGTAAAGAGATGGAGTTTAGATAATGTCTCATACTACATTGTTTACGTTTGCTCAATAGAAGATTTGTAGGTCAAAAGATGATGGCAGATGTGTTTGGACAGATAAAGGGAGAGGCCTAGGCTTTTATTTGGAGTGATAAGACAAAGTAGGTTGGCCTGCTGTAGTGATGCTTAGTTTGAACTTACAAGGGCGTTGTCGTGATCCACAGAGAAGTTGCAGACCAGCCACGTGTCTGGGTCATTCTCATTGGTCGCCAGGATCTTCCTAATGGCTGATAGGTAGAGCACGTCCCTCTGTGAGGCTGGCCATATTCTCTGAAACACAACCATTGGCCGTCAGTCAAAGATGATGATGCAGAAAATAGAAATTAAAAGGTACTATAGATGAACATTTTATGTAGAGTAATCTTTAAAAAGAATATTATAATAGATCCACAGAAGGCGGTCAGGTGGCGTAACGGAGATTGCGTTCGTCACCAACCCCGGAGCGGCTGGATTCGCCTGTTCGAATCCAGCTCACAGCTCCGGGGTTGTCACCAGCTTGGCTGGCCGTTCACACTAATACAATTGGCAGTATTAGAGGGTGGGAGAAGCTGGCGGGGTGGGTCCGGGTCGTTGTAAACAGCGACTCCTACAGTTCGGTCGGGGCGCCTGCTAAGCGCGGATAGGACCTGAGTGGGATAGTGTGATCCTTCCACACGCTACGCCCTCTCAGTGAGAATCCGCGCTGCCAGGTGAAAAGAAGTGGTTGATTGGCTGGACGTGTGTCGGAGGAAGCACGTGGTAGCCTCCACTCTCCCAGACCGACTGTGGGGGGTAAGTGCGCAGCGACCAGGAAGGGGATTGGGAATTGGCATAACGACTAACATTGGGATGGGAGAAAATCGGAGGAAAAAGGAGGGGGGAAAAGATCAATAAAAAAATAAAATAATAATAGATCCACAGAGCTTTTACAAATATGCGGAATAAAAGTATAACTTTTCCCCCCAAAATATTATTGATTAATTCATTTTAAAGATTTTGGTGGGTCTAAAATGAATGTTGTTGTTTACATGTATACCCTGCCTACTTCCCATTTCCCCATGTAGAATGCACCCGATTGGATAAATTACATGCTGGCGCTCTAGAGTGTCATCTAGTGGCTGAATGTAATCTATAGCACCTTTAAGGGCATCAGATTGGATGCCTTAAGTTACTACAAGACAATGTCACAGTGTTTCATATTTCATGCATCGCTGTTGGGAGGGTTTTCTCTCATTCAGTCCAACTCTGTGATTTAGCTAAAGAAGTGGTATTTCTTTATTAAAAAGTTACATGTGAAAGCAGCTTACCTTGTGCGTCTGGTAGACAATGACTGCATTATCGGACAGCGTTTCCACTACGTTGAAGTTTTCAATGGTGGCTGAGGGAGACACAAGTAAGACAGAAGTTAGAAAAAAGAAAATGATATACCCGTTGGCAGCACTCAGCATGGCACATACATCTGGGTGTACGTGTCACACACACACTGCAGTAAGACTTAAGTCACTGAACAGAGAGAAAATAATGTGCGACAGTGGCTCAGGAGGTATAGTGGTTGCCTGGTAATCGGATGGTTCCCGGTTCAATTCCAGCTCCTCCTGGCAGCATGTCGAAGTGTCCTTGAGCAAGACGCTTAACCCCTAACTGCTCCCGATGAGCAGGTTGGCACCTTGCATGGCTGCCTCCGCAGTGAATGTGAGACATAAGTTGTAAAGCGTTTTGGATAAAATAGCTACATAAATGCAATCCATTTAGTCCATTTACCAAAATAATATTACCTAGACCAATGAATACAATGAGCATGATTGGACTTTCTGTTTAAAGTTGAGTGAATATTACAGACAACTGCTTACATGCAAAGGAGTTCACAAGGTTACATTTCCATGGCATGTAATCATCCAATTATTGTCCTGTTTCACCTATGTAAACAGAACACATATTGCTGTGTGTGTGTGTGGTGGGGGTAAATTACACTTGCTTACAATGTGTGGCAGCTCCCACCCTCTGGAACTCCCTCCCCGCAGAACTCCGCACCGCCCCAACTCTGGACTAATTTAAAAAAAACTGCTCAAAACCCACCTCTTCAACTTGGCCTTTAACCCCTAACTTTCTCACTTTATATGTATATGTTGTGTCTGTCCACTATGTTTGTTAATTTGTCATCTCCCCCCCCCCCCCCCCCCTATGTAAAGCGACCTTGGGTCCTCTGAAAGGCGCTATATAAAACGAAGTTATTCTTATTATTATTACAAGAGCTGTATTTACGATCCCAGCAACTCCCAAGAATTTCACTATGCTGCCCTTGCATTGCATCACTAACCATAGCTAGACAGTTAATATGTTTTCCTCCAATAAACAACAAGGCTTGACTTTTCTTGTGCACATTTACTGGAGAAGCATACTGTGATACTGAAAATACAGGCAGAGACAGATGGATACAAGCATCATGTTGCAATTTGTACAAAAAACACATTCCAAACTGAAATAACTGTACCCAGCATAATAAATCAACTTATACATGTCAGTTTACATCAAATTAAAATCAGGCTACTGGCAAGCTGGGACATTCAAGTTAGGTAGCTACTGTAGCTGCTAGCTAGTAGACGAAAATACCAAATACCATAGACCAGAAAACAAATGCTTACCAAATGGGCTTGACGTAAAGACACACAATCCCATTGTTGGCTTTGTTATTACAACACCTTGGTTGTGCCGATGGTGCAAAGTTGCAATATTCAGTCGATTGTTTGTAAAGTGGAGTGTCTATAATCCCAGCACTGTTGGCATATGGCTTGTCCTCAAATGGAGCATAGGAGAAACCTATAGGAAATGTAATCATGTGTCAAATTGCATAGCTCAGTTTGAGGACATTTTTTTTTGCACTTTGCCAACGATCAACTGAATATTTCAACTTTGCACCATCAGCGTGACCAAGGTAGTGTCATAACAAAGCCAACAACCAATTGGCAAGCATTTGTATTCTGGTCTATTGTAATTTCACCTACCAACTAGCTAACTGTATTCCACATGGCAGGAACACATGGAAGAATAAAGAGTTCTAAAAGTTGCAGACTAGTCTAAAATGTCAGAACTAGATACATTCTAATCATATTTGTTTCACTTACAAATAGAATTCAAGACAGAAGCGTTAGAAACAAATGTGTAGCACAACTGAAGTGCAGAGCAGCTTCTGGAAAATGTTGAAATTATTTTGCTGCACTTGCTTTTGTTATCTACAGTAGGCTATAGTTCCAAAAACACATTTTAGTGTAGAAAGATGAATGGTGCCTTCTATCACCATTTGGGTAATTCTACCACAGGGTTCTGTTTGTACCACCGACCACCAGCGATTTGCAATTGAAACAGCTGTCCTGTCATAATTATCATATGTATAGCTGATTAAGGATTTGGGTGAGTTCTGTCCTTGAAGCATTTGCAATTAAAAAGACACTGACGTGTTATGATATCAAGGTGTGCATTTCAATCTGGAGACTACTGTACATTGTCCACTAGGGGGCAGTGTTATACCATACAATTTACATATTATTACCACATCGAAGCAGACTTATTAAAATGCTTACAATTAACAATTCATTGTGTGTTGTATTTGTGGGTAGTACCAATAGGAAACTATCATCAGGCACTGGGCTGTGCTTTATGACCCATTCATTGGAAAAAAGGAACCAGTGATGCGTTTTCAAATCAATAATGATATGTTTATAAGAAATTTAAAATAAAAAAGTATTTACATTCAACTGGCTTTTTTTGTAGTCAAATTCATATATTCTTTTCAAATTTGAATGAAATGTGGACATGGGAAGTCTGCCCTAATCAATAGACAGATAAAGAAGGATACTTACTCTCCCAGTCCATCCTGACAGACGTGTCCCAGAAGTAGTGGCAGACCTCGTGTCCAGTCACTCCTTTCACAGCGTGTGTAGCTTTGAGAGGGTCCAGTACAATACCGTTCTCCTCCACCTCTCTCCTGTACACCTGACGAACACAAACATCCAGTAAAGAGTTCAACACAGAACAACACTTGATTGTTATAAACAAGAACAAATATTTCATGGTCACACTATAAGTTGTCTTCTTGATAATAGGGAGGTCAAACATACATACATATATATATATTATATATATTTATTTAAATCGGTGGTAGAGCCAATATTTATTCAAATAGCATATTCCACCTCTGGAACAAAATAATCTGTTTGTTTTTAGATTTTAGATTTGGTACCTTTTTAGTCAACCGGTGTGCGTATATTACCAATTTTATGGCTGCTTTTTTATATAGCGCTTTTATCCAAAGCGCTTTACAATTTGTTACTCACATTTTACCCATTCACTCACACATTCACACACCGACGGCGGAGGCAACCATGCAAGGTGCCAACCTGCTCATCGGGAGCAATTAGGGGTTAAGTGTCTTGCTCAAGGACACATCGACACGCTGCCCGGGAGGAGCGGGAATCGAACCGGGAACCTCTGGATTGCCAGACGACTGCTCTACCTCCCGAGCCACTGTAAATGGTTTTACTTTTTATATTATGTATACACTCTCAAACCATGCTTAAATGAAAGCGATCTTTGAAAATGACGTTTGAAAAACGTCCACACATCATTTCTAATAATCGTTCACGGAGGTGGCGGGAATCGAGAATGCTCAGGCCTCGACTCGGGGGCTTTTGCCAAATCCCTTTTGGTTAAAACTCCAAAGTCCCAAACGGAAAGAGTAATCTGATTTTGTGCGGTTGTAATCGAGACTTTGGGAAACATCTGGATGCAAAAACATCGTTGTTGACTCCTATTTAAGGGGAGAAGCCATCTGAATGAAAAACACAGACGCCATTTTGACAGGCATTTCTCCAACCAATCATCAACCAACAACCGACATGGTGTGTGCACAGGGGTTGATTACAGTATGGTAGAGTGTTTGACCTCCAAATTGATAAAAAAAATAAAAATGCAATATATGATAAGACACAAAACACAGCACACTCTTGCTCAAGAGACCGCCCCATGTAATGATGAGTAGTAAGAAAATAATAATTTTTTATAATAAAATAGACCATAATTTACACATCATGGAAACCTTGTCCTGACATGTATATGTTATGGTAATTCCCCATCGGGCCGGTACATGCGAGAGGAAAACGCACCACAGAACACAGTCCTTGGAATTGGAATTGGGTAGGAGGGGTGGGTGGGGGACACTGTACAACTGAACAAGCAAAACTGTACATTGGAATATTGACAAGACCATACTTGGTAATTTACTGTACATTGGGGGAGGTTGTGTTAGGACATTTACAGGGGTAAATGTAACTAATTTAGACAGCTGTCAGTCTACTGAAATGTAGTCCGGGCTCTACAGTTCGACCATTTCACTCGCATTTGCCCCTAAAAATGACGTGTCAACACGCAATTGTCATTTCATAATAGACACAGAGCAGCGCGAAGGGAAGGGGGGGCTGAGAGACTAGTCAAAATATTAATTTAAATTATAATTAATTAAATAATTGTATAAAGAATTTTCCATGTTCTGTCATCTAATAATATATTTAATAATATGATTCCATTACCTATCCTATCTGTATCGAAGTCAAAATGTTGCTATAGTGACAACACTACAACATACAAAAGCAGCTGGACAACCGATATCCTTTGCGTCTAGTAGGCATGGGCCAATGTGTGATTTCGGTGGTATGTGCTATTGCACAGATGTTTGTGCCTTAGTATGCACACACACACACACACACACAGTATAATATGCATGTACTAAATAGTTTGTTAATAAACTTTGTGTTACTTGAACATTTTTCACTGTGCTCCTAAATTTCTTTGTGTGCTCCTACATTGTCATTTAGGAGCACATGTGCTCCTTGGGAAAAAGGTTAGCGTAGTACTCAAGTTTAGCCTTACTATCAGCTGTATTTTCGTTTAAATGTTGAGGACTGGATGTCCAACTCTTCATTACCTAGCAACTGCAATGCTAGTTAAGCCTCACCTTCATCTCTCCTTCCTCGATCACCAGCTGCCAGTTGGCATCTCCACCCATATCCTGAAGGGAGTAGGTCATATGATTCTGCACCATCTCCTCCACCTGAAGGACAAACAGACAGATAGATGTCAGGTAACTGTACAGGTTAGCAAAGCAGACCTTATTCAGAGCTGAACAACAGGATACCCTGGAGTGGAGAGAGAGAGTTAATGTAGCCATTCATGCTGTGAAATGTACGTGGGCTGCTCTAACCACAGAGCGAGAGAGAGGGAGAGAGAGAGAGAGAGAGAGAGAGAGAGAGAGAGAGAGAGAGAGAAGAGTAATCAGCAACACGGGCAGCACTGTCCACGGTGCCGACTGCTCTCCCCTCTCTCTTGCTCTGTGGCGCCCCCTATGTAAAAAAGCTCTGGTGGAGACGCAGTGGTTCTCAACCTTTTAGATGTTTGACTCTTAAAGACAGAGGAAATCATTTTCTTGACCCCACATACGGTCAAGTAGAGACAGAATGGTGAACTTTGACCCCTGACATGGTCAAGTAGAGACAGAATGGTGAACTTTGACCCCCGACACGCCACGGTAAAGTTGAGGTGAACTTTGACCCCCGACACGTTCAAGTAGAGAGCATTTTGACACGGACGAATGATTATTAATTAATTACTTATTTAAGATAAGAGTCTGTTAGTCTAAGAGCTGCCACTCACTGCTATTGCCACTCAAATATTGCTAAATTTTGCACAATGATTGTACAAATAAATAAACATAGTATCCCCAAACTGATCCTCGATAAGCAGATCTCACAAATGATTGTGCAATTGTTTGGCATAGTTCCTGTCAGAACAGAGGGTTCCTGGACCAAATCAGAGGTTGCGTTGACCTCCGGTACCAGAGCTGATAAGTGGAGAGACGGCCGTGAAACCATGGGGAACAGACGTCAGGTGTACATAGTTATAGGCTATTGTTTTGTATCATTTGTTTATGCCAATAAACATGTACTTCGACGGAATACTGTTCAGTGTTCAGTGTATTGTGTAGCCGAGTGTGGGGGGGGGGGGGGGGGGGGCTGATATAAGGGAAAGTCAACGAAAGTCAACAGAAAACACAATTGCCATGCAATTCCTCAAGCAGAACTCAGAAACATGGTGCCTCTGGCTGCAATAACAGAAGAACCTGTTAGTGGTCATTCCCATGCAGTCGACTCTCTCTTCTCTCTGCCTGCCTGTGTAAGCTGTATGTACAGCTGTTAGTGGTCATTCCCATGCAGTCTACTCTCTCTTCTCTCTGCCTGCCTGTGGAAGCTGTATGTACAGCTGTAGATGTCATTCTTATGAACACACACACACACACACACACACCACACACACACAAGCTACTGTACAGTTACCTGGACGCTGAATCTGTGAATGTCATCTGAAGCACTGACTAGTTCAACGGAGGACAAGGAAGAGGAGGAATGGCTATGAGGCTACAGAACAAAGGAGGAGGAGGAGAGGTGGACATTTTAAAGAGAAGAAGGAATAATAAATAAAAGAAACGAGAAGCAGTTCAGAAACACCATCACCCAATTCAGTGTCATATTTCATACAGGACAGGGATCAACTCTAAATCCAATTGTCTTGGTGAGCGCTCTATAATTACCATATAGAGAATAATTTAAAATGTCATAGCAAGACACGCAGTAATAAATAATTTGAAAGGAGCAGCAAACTGAATCTCAGAGGTTGGAAACTTTGTACACATTAGCATTAGCTAATTAGTAAGGCATCTCACTGTAGAGGCCGTAGGGCCCAATAGACACGTAGAGACATGGTGGTTAGACTGTGTGTACACAGTGAGAACGAGGGAACATACAGGACAAACAGCTAATCTCCTCAACTGGGATCATTCCTCATGGTCAGAATACAGGTTTTCACCGTGTCAAACACTCATCCTTATCAACATGATATGATAAGAGCACAAGATGTGAAGGAAATAGGTATAATAAATGAAACGGGTCAAAGTACCTTGGTGCCAAATCTGTGCGTAGCGATGGTGGAGTAAACATCTCCAGGTGGAGCAGGGGTCAGTCGAGGTATCCTGACCTTCTCTGACTGACACTGGGGAACAAGAGGACAAGAGATTGATGATTAGAATATATCAGAGAGGGGGGGGGATGGAGTTGAAGTTATCTCAATCCGTGTGGGGAAATTATTCCTCTCCATTTGACCCGTCCTAACAAGGACAATGGCAGGAGTATATACCTAGCATGCATGTCGAGTACCTGGAAGAAACCCATGCAAACATAGGGAGACCATGAAGACTTCACACAGAAAGGCCTCCTACCAGGGTTCGCACCCAGGACCTTCTTGTTGTGAGGCAACAGTGCTAACCACTGGGAGGGAGGGATAGATGGACAGAGAGAGAGAGACCAAGGAAAGGAAGAGGAACTGTTACATCAGGTGTCAGATCACAGCCTCCATCACAGTCATCATTCCTCTCATTATATTCACTTTGTTTTGTCTTTCGTCTTGTTCTGAGAAGAACAGAGATCAAACAGCCTGTATTACACAATACTCAATTGTGTCTTAATAATAGTGTTGTAATGTTATGGTTCTAATGGGTAGATATATGCAACTGTGGTTGTAATGGGCAGCTCCCAGGTGTGAATGGAACTGTGTGAATGTGAAGCAGGGCGTTCCTAAAAAAGAGCATCTGTGCTCAGCGAATCCTACCCTGGGTAAATAAAGGTAAAAAAAAAATAAAAAATACTGTGTAGCTAGTGTTGTAGTCAAGACCACCTTGGTCAAGAACAAGACAAGACAAAGACCAAGACTACTAGTTGAGATCAAGGCAAGGCCAGGATTAAAGGCATGCTGAAGAAGAGTTCAAGACCAACCAAGACTGGAAAATACTATTGACTTCTCCAGATCCTTAATACAATTGTGAAAGAAAGTGACCTTGTCATAATTATACAGTTTTGACAATCGACCGCACAACAAACAGACGTCTTTGCTTGCGGTTTCAATTCAGTGGTTTTAGCCTGCTGCCCTGGCACATCTCCTAGAGATTGGCTAGGGTGATCTCCTCCTTCTGCATCTTTATGATGGCCGATGAAAAAAGGTCTAATTCATCAACAAATCTGTCAAAATTGGTTCACCCACATACTGTAGTTGTGCTGTGAATCAATAAATGTATGCGCATTGGTAGTCAAACATCAGTACACAGCTGTGCATTTTTTTTTATGATGCCAGAGATGTGTGTATACATTCCCAGGAATACATTTTGCAACACTGGCATTTAAAAAAAATTATTAAATCAACAAAACATTTTATACTCATACATTTTCTAAAACCATTGATACTAAATCAGACAGGCATCGTAGAGAGGCGGAGGTATGGTGGTTGTAGAGACTGTGGCGACAATCTGCAATTGCATCCTATCGCCATGTGGCTCACGGCTAACAGCTGTTAGGAAGAGGTAGCTCTACTCAGGACATACAACACTGTTAACTCATTCCAGGCCAACAGCGCCCTCTGCTGATGGCCCTTCCGTGCCAACGCTATATCAAATGGAGAATAGGACTTATTTGCGAGTGCATAAAACATATCAAATATAATAGCAATAGATCTAAATAACAGTGATCGTCAATGAGTTGCTTCCAGTCAACATGTACGAAACTGATTTGTTTCATCGGTACATTTCCGTTTTATACCGTTTTGAATACAAGTATAGTTTGAGATTTCTAGTAATTCCACAGAAAGACACGATAATAGCCCTTTAGTGGAATACACAAAACAGTAATTTTTCGGCTGATTTATGAATAGTTTTCAAATAAACACTAGATTATCGATAGTATATGTGTCCTCATGTACGAAGAGAAGCAGGGTCTGAAAAATCACTTCTCCGTACTTTGGTCGGCGCGAACCTCACACACACACACACTCCGATGGCGGTGATAGGAACATCCGATTACCCCAAGATTCGTAACATAAAGGCCTTAACTCACATCTGATGTCATGCAAAAAGATGAATCCAATTCCTGATCGCCATTCCAAATATCGATTGCGTCCATTGATCCAATGTTATAGTCCAAAACACAATGATCCACGATGCTCCCAGTGGGGGGACTCAATGCAATAGTATCCAGCTGCATGCCAGAGAAGTCAAACCTGGACCGGACTTATTTTTTTGATGCACAGTCCCAGCCAATCCAATCCAATGATGTGCAATACCATCCAGGACACGATAGGCGGCGGTATTTGCCCTTTTGCGAGCTCAGACCCATTCCCAACGATAACATCAGGTTGGATAGATGAAAATGAATGGATATCGCTAATAAAAGAAATAACGATTAAAACCCGACTATACTCGTGATTGGCAAGGAAGCGATGGTGAGTTAACCCGACTATACTCGTGGTTGGCCCGGAATGAGTTAACAGCTCTTAGGAAGAGGTAGCTCTACTTAGGACCTACAACACTGTTAACAGCTCTTGGGAAGAGGTAGCTCTACTTAGGACCTACAACACTGTTAACAGCTCTTAGGAAGAGGTAGCTCTACTTAGGACCTACAACACTGTTAACAGCTCTTAGGAAGAGGTAGCTCTACTTAGGACCTACAACACTGTTAACAGCTCTTAGGAAGAGGTAGCTCTACTTAGGACCTACAACACTGTTAACAGCTCTTAGGAAGAGGTAGCTCTACTTAGGATCTACAACACTGTTAACAGCTCTTAGGAAGAGGTAGCTCTACTTAGGACCTACAACACTGTTAACAGCTCTTAGGAAGAGGTAACTCTACTTAGGACCTACAACACTGTTAACAGCTCTTAGGAAGAGGTAGCTCTACTTAGGACCTACAACACTGTTAACAGCTCTTAGGAAGAGGTAGCTCTACTTAGGACCTACAACACTGTTAACAGCTCTTGGGAAGAGGTAGCTCTACTTAGGACCTACAACACTGTTAACAGCTCTTAGGAAGAGGTAGCTCTACTTAGGACCTACAACACTGTTAACAGCTCTCAGGAAGAGGTAGCTCTACTTAGGACCTACAACACTGTTAACAGCTCTCAGGAAGAGGTAGCACTATTCACGACATACACGGTTAACAGCTCTGGACCAGTTACCTGCTCCTCTATCTTATCCTGTCTGTCCAGGGCAGCTTCCACGGCATCAAAGAACTCATCCTCGTTAATCAGACTGTTGGGTCCCTCCTGTGGAAAAGCAACATCAGACAAATTCAGTCAACAACATGGGGATACTCTGGAAGAGTAGTCTTTCACACATAAGTGCTGTGACAAACTGTCAAAAAGGGCTTTAGTTTCTCTAAGGTCTCCCATATATGAAATGGATTCTTGTATAAAAATATTTTACTGCAAAACTTGTTAAATTGATAGATATTGTTATACACCCCCAAAGGAAAAAATAACCTAAATATAGCCTGGCCGTATGGGAGTTGAGACATATAAACTCATGTAGATTAATAATACAAGCTCCAAGAGCTTTCAAATTTGACATGCTAGCAGTCAGACAGTTGCTTAACCTAATAAAAAAACCTGGATGTGAATATCTTTATGCATGTAGGAAATATATACCTATGTACACATACTTAAAATAAGCGGAAATGTAAAAAATGAATATTTATGCAGAATGTTCTCATTTACTTTGTAGTAGCTCTGCCATGGATTGGCAATAAAAGGAACTTGAACTTGAACATAGAAACACATATGAGGGCTTTTTCAGAATCCAGCAATACCACGTGTAAATATAGCATGCATGGTCAGGGAGTTACATCAGTACATGTATGAGGTGTCCTAAATGAAAGAAAATTAAACATTGACATATAGTCTTCAGTCCAAAGCCCATTATCAGTGGTGAGAATCATGTTAACAACTTCAATGTTACTGCAAAGTAAAGTCACTTGAGGTAATGTTCTGGTCTATAATATTAATATATTTATGATACATTTAATAAATTATACATTTCATATGATACATTTTATGATACTTGATATGATGATATGGAAACAAAGATTCAATTGAATCAGCTTGAAATTGAAATAGAACACCTTTATCTCAATCTGCGTTCTGAGCCCCCTGCTGTATTCACTGTACACACATGACTGTGTGGCCAGGTTCAGCTCTAACTCCATAGTGAAGTTTGCGGATGACACGGTGGTGGTGGGGCTGATCTCTAACAATGACAAGAAGGCCTATCGGGAGGAGGTTGATGAACTGGCACGCTGGTGCCGGGATAACAGCCTACTCCTGAACATTGGTAAAACCAAAGAGCTGATCGTGGATTTTAGGAGAATACAGCAGGGGACACACACGTCACTGCGGATAAATGGGGCTATTGTGGACAGGGTGAGCAGTTTCAAGTACCTAGGAGTCCACATCACAGAGGACCTGACATGGTCAACACACATAGATTCTGTGGTGAAAAAGGCGAAACAGCGCCTCTATCACCTGAGACAGTTAAGGAAGTTCAGAATATCGGGGAAAATACTCCACTCCTTCTATTCCGGGGCTGTAGAGAGCATTCTGACTGGAAACATCACTGCCTGGTTTGGAAACAACACGGCACAGTACAGGAAGGCCCTCCAGAGAGTGGTGCACTCAGCAGAGCGTACTACGGGTATTGCACTACCACCCCTGCAGGACTTATATAACAGGAGGTACAAATCAGGCAAGTGCCTACGTACACACGCTATGAGCACAGAGAGACTCCGGCTCAGCTTCTTCCCCCAGGCCATCAGAACACTGAACTCTCCACTCACATGAGTACACATGAGTACACATGAGCACACACACACACACACACAACACAAAAGGAAAGAACAGATGTGATTCTTGTATAGTATAGATATAGTAAGTAATACATAATGACAGAGTTAAAATTGTATATTGTATAGTAGTGTACATAGGAACCAGTGCCTTCTCAGGAATTTAGCATGTCTATTTTTATCATGCACATCTTATGTCTTACCTGTTTTTTTTCTATGTCTATTTTATTATTGTATTATTGCACAATCGATGCGGGCATGACCACCCACATTTCACTGTATGCCCTGGTATGTATGTGACAAATAAACCTCTTGATTCTTGATTCTAGCAACACATCATCGTCACTCATCCACATTATCATCATTGACAAAATGGATCATATTTGGGCAGTCAGGGAAAGAGCAAGAGCAAAACTCAGTGCAAGTCAAGCCCACTGAAAGACATTGGCATTTGCTGACATCATTGCAGCTTCCATCTTTACAGTACAGGTGGGTGATGTCTCAAACTTACTTAGGTGCCGGTGCTTTCTGGAACATCACAGGTTCAATGGTCCCATCTTCTCTGAGCCTCCACCCTCTACCAACTGGGTTCCAGAGAAGAGGCTTGGCCAGATGGCTGTGACGCCACACTGCTGTTTGGTACAAGGCTCTCAACACATGTTGCTGGAAGGCATCTTCTGTTGGGGGTAGATTTGCAGCTGATGAATCTGTGGTAGATGCTAGTGTGTACCTCTGCTCATCCAGGTTGGTGCAAGGACGTCCATTCTCCATTTTCTTTTGGCCATACAGGAGGAGGGCATACTGTGTTCTCTAAAGAGATCCTCTGTGGCCCTGTATTGGTTATGTAGTTGCTGACGACAAAGCTACATAGAGCAGCCTTGTTCCCACTGATCCTCAGGTATTTCCTGTAGTTAGGAACACTTGATTGTCCTGTGATAATATGTGTTGGTCTGCTGGTTTGGATGGTGCTGCTTCTTTGTCTTTCAAGGTCTTTGATTGAGTGTTGATGGTCATATCTGTCAAACACTATAAAAAATGCAGGTGATGCATTCCTTTCCCATTAACGTTGCTAATGGGACACACTCACCCAGATCATTGTATGTCTGAAAGGGCCACAGAGAATCTCTTCAGAGAACACAGTCATCTTGGCAGGTGGCTTTGAAAATGGTGAGGAGGTTAAGACGATTAGCAAATCAGGCGTTGACTGCTTGACAGATCTTTATAGTGACCAGGAGGAGGCTGACACAAGATTGGTGTTACATGCAATACACCTTGCACAGTCACAGTCTCGTCTCATTGTCAAATGTGATGATACATATGTGCTGGTTTTGCTTGTGTACTATTCAAGCAAAGGGATGTTTGGATCCTCAACAGTGTTCATGCACTCTGGACATGGCCCAAAGGAAAGATCCATTGATCAGAAGCTTGGAGCAGCACTTTGTGAGTGTTTACCTGCATGCCACGCCCTCACAGGTTGCGATACCACAAGCAGCTTGTACAGAATTGGGAAGACCACTGCATTCACAAGACTGAAGACCCATCTGAGTGAGTTAAAAGAAATGGCCAATTTTAGACTGTCTGAAAGCCTAGAGGAGGCTTTTCCTGTGGCAAGAAAGTATGCCCTCCTCCTGTATGGCCAAAAGAAAATGGAGAATGGACGTCCTTGCACCAACCTGGATGAGCTGAGGTACACACTAGCATCTACCACAGATTCATCAGCTGCAAATCTACCCCCAACAGAAGATGCCTTCCAGCAACATGTGTTGAGAGCCTTGTACCAAACAGCAGTGTGGCGTCACAGCCATCGGGCCAATCCTCTTCTCTGGAACCCAGTTGGTAGAGGGTGGAGGCTCAGAGAAGATGGGACCATTGAACCTGTGATGTTCCAGAAAGCACCGGCACCTAAGGAAGTTCGAGACATCACCCACCTGTACTGTAAAGATGGAAGCTGCAATGATGCCAGCAAATGCCAATGTCAATGAAATGCGGGTGGTCATGCCCGCATTGATTGTGCAATAATACAATAATAAAATAGACAGAGAAAAAAAAAAACAGCTAAGACATAAGATGTGCATGATAAAAATAGACATGCTAAATTCCTGAGAAGGCACTAGTTCCTATGTACACTACTATACAATATACAATTTAAACTCTGTCATTATGGTTTACGTACTATATCTAAACTATACTATACAAGAACCACATCTGTTCTTTCCTTAAAGTGACTTTTATATTCTTCATTCCTTTAAAGTGACTTTTCCATTTAGTTGAAAGTGATTGTTTAAAGTGGTTGCAGCATGTGTGTTGTGTGTGTGTGTGTGTGTGTGTGTGTGTGTGTGTGCTCATGTGAACTTGTGAGTGGAGAGTTCAGTGTTCTGATGGCCTGGGGGAAGAAGCTGAGCCGGAGTCTCTCTGTGCTCGTAGCATGTGTACGTAGGCGCTTGCCTGACCGCAGCAGCTTGAACAGGCTGTTGTTTGGGTGGTGGGGGTCTTTCATTATTCTGCAGGCTCTGGATTTGCACCTGAACTTCCTTAACTGTCTCAGGTGATAGAGGCGCTGTTTCGCCTCTTTCACCACAGAATCTATGTGTGTTGACCATGTCAGGTCCTCTGTGATGTGGACTCCCAGGTACTTGAAACTGCTCACCCTGTCCACAATAGCCCCATTTATCCGCAGTGACGCGTGTCCCCTGCTGTATTCTCCTAAAATCCACGATCAGCTCTTTGGTTTCACCAATGTTCAGGAGTAGACTGTTATCCCGGCACCAGCGTGCCAGTTCATCAACCTCCTCCCGATAGGCCTTCTCGTCATTGTTAGAGATCAGCCCCACCACCACCGTGTCGTCCGCAAACTTCACTATGGAGTTGGAGCTGAACCTGGCCACACAGTCATGTGTGTACAGTGAATACAGCAGGGGGCTCAGAACGCAGTAGATTGAAATAAAGGTGTTCTATTTCAATCTGATTCAATTGGATCTTTGTTTCCATATGAAGTATCATAAAATGTATCATATGAAATGTATAATTTATTAAATGTATCATAAATATATTAACATTATAGACCAGAACATTACCTCAAGTGACTTTACTTTGCAGTAACATTGAATTTGTCAACATGCTTCTCACCACTGGTAATGGGCATTGGACTGAAGACTTCATTATGTCAATGTTTAATTTTCTTTCATTTAGGACACCTCATACATTTACTGATGTAACTCCCTGACCATGCATGCTATATTTACATATTTGGATTCAGCACAACCACACCTTTCCAAAAAAGCCCTCATCTGTATTTCTATGACAATCCATGGCAGAGCTACTACAAAGTAAATGAGAACATTCTGCATAGATATAAATTTTTTACATGTCCGCTTATTTTAAGTATGTGTACATAGGTATATATTTCCTACATGCATAAAGATATTCACATCCAGGTTCTTCTATTAGGTTAAGCAACTGTCTGACTGCTAGCATGTCAAGTTTGAAAGCTCTTGGAGCTTGTATTATTAATCTACATGAGTTTATACGTCTCAACTCCCATACGGCCAGGCTATATTTTGGTTCTTTTTTCCTTTGGGGGTTTATAACAATATCTATCAATTTAACAAGTTTTGCAGTAAAATATTTTTATACAAGAATCCATTTCATATATGGGAGACCTTAGAGATGAGGAAAAACATTGTTGTGTTTTGTTCTACCTCCGGTAGGGGTATCTCAACATTTTGGGGGCATTGTCACTAGGCTCAACAGTACAGACTGCCCTCTAATCCGGGTGCCAGGGGCCCCCTTACTTCACATGAGCGTCCCTGTACCAAAAGACTCTGGATGTCATACTCATACCAGTAAACAACATGCGTCAAAATCAAATAATAAACAGCTTGTATTTCTAAGTATCTTGAGCTTGTTGTGCTTGCTCACTATTCAATTCAATTCAATTCAATTCAAATGGCTTTATTGGCATGACGTACTTCTACATGTTGCCAAAGCAAATGATTAATATTATTAAACATAAACATGGATTACAAAACAGATATCAAAGTACATACAAAATATCATCATAAAATAAAACATCAAATATTACAGCTTATACAACGGCATGCAAATTTCTCGATTCTGATTGGCTGAAACAGTCATTTTACACGTGTTTATTCTTCACAATTCCACGCTTCTGGTCCTAGGACCCGCCCACAACCGAATCACATCACATCACTCCGCCGGATCACAAGATGGCGGACAATAATCTTCAACAAATGGATATTGATAGCGTCAAAACGACTAAATATCAAGCGATTCTGTCACGGCGAATGTCTTAGTCTCTTACACAATGTTGGATTGTGTAATCTATGGGTCATGAATCATTGTGTAACAAAAGAAAAATCGCAGATTGATTGATTGATTAATTTGCATTTTTTTTCAATTTCTTTTTCCTTCCCTCCGACTCTCACACTGTCCGACGCTGGCTCTAGTCTCCACCCACCCCCACACACCCCCACACCCACACCCACACACACACACACGCACACTCCTGTCTGCAACAGCGGGGGAAAGTCAGACTGAGAGAGGAGCAGCTGAGTGCTGCGCTGTTTTAAGTGAGCATGGTCTATTGAATTGATTGATTGCTAATTTTATTACTGTACGCCTGGTTTCCAACTGGTTAAGTTTAGGCTAAAAAAATAAATAAAAAAATAGGGCTAAGAAAACTTTTTTTTCCTATAGGGCAAAGAAAACTTTTTAATTTGTTTTACCTACTTTCTATAGAAGCATCTAAGAATGAAGTTCTATAGAAAGTAGGTCTGCATCCCCTTAACAATTGTGTGTATTGAGCCGTACTGTATTGTACCCATTCTGCATCTGGTAATACAATTTTCAATCAATCAATCAATCATTCCAATAACCACTAACTTCATAATTAAAAACTAAAGACAAGTTGGATGTGTTAGTTGGTTGGATGTCTTAGTTGAAAGGCAGTTGGATGTGTTAGTTGGTTCGATGTCTTAGTTGAAAGGCAGTTGGATGTGTTAGTTGGTTGGATGCCTTAGTTGAAAGGCAGTTGGATGCAATAACACACAGTTGGATGTGTTAGTTGGTTGGATGCACTTCAAGCTGCTTCCACATGGAGGCAACTTGTCTTTTTTGTAGTTGTGGGAACTACTTTTTCTGGCGGATGGTTTTTTCAATAAATCTTCGATTAATGTGTGTTTATTGTATAGCAATAAGGTTGGATGAATGTGGCAGTTGTATAAAAGCATTACACCACTTGCAGTCGTGATTTGTGAACAATAAACCATGCCTAGGGGGGTCTAACGACCACCCCTAGGCATGGTTTATTGTTCACAAACCACTCCTGCGCGTGATGTAATGCTTAAATATAAAACAGTAACTACTTGATTGTCAAGAGAGGTACTGTACGAACATTGAACTGTATAAAATGCGGTGTTTACTGTATTTTGTAAATGTGTTTGGCTATTGAGAACATTGTTAGAGCTGATGCATTTTGAACAATATGTAAAATGTTCTTTCAGCAATATAAAGTATCAATACTAATTCAGCTTTTAACTAGCTTTTCTTTTTAACTAACAAATGTTGTCTTAATTAAGTAATGCGTAAATGATGCGAGTAGTGTGTGTGTGTGTGTGTGTGGTGTGTGTATTATGAGACTAGTTCAGCTTAGTGCAGATGTACTGGAGGAGCTGTTTAATCTCACTCATTCCTTCATAGTTCATTCTTCCTTGGAGGACCTCTGCGTAGCTGCGTGGGGCCTGGTGTGGTTCTCCATGCTGTGGGCTGGGAAGGGGCCGAGGGCCTGTCTGGTTGTACTGCTGGAGCTGGTGATGTTCTGGTGGAGCGGGGGGTCTGCGGGGTGCGCTGGGTCTGGATGGATGTCTGGGAGGTCTTTGGCTCCTGGTGGGGTCTTAGGCGTAGTGGGGGTCCCCTGGGAGGTCTTTGGCTCCTGGTGGGGTCTTAGGCGTAGTGGGGGTCCCCTGGGAGGTCTTTGGCTCCTGGTGGGGTCTTAGGCGTAGTGGGGGTCCCCTGGGAGGTCTTTGGCTCCTGGTGGGGTCTGAGGCGTAGTGGGGGTTCCTGGGAGGTCTTTGGCTCCTGATGGGGTCTGAGGCGTAGTGGGGGTTCCTGGGAGGTATTTGGCTCCTGGTGGGGTCTGAGGCGTAGTGGGGGTTCCTGGGAGGTATTTGGCTCCTGATGGGGTCTGAGGTGTAGTGGGGGTTCCTGGGAGGTATTTGGCTCCTGATGGGGTCTGAGGCGTAGTGGGGGTCCCTGGGAGGTATTTGGCTCCTGATGGGGTCTGAGGCGTAGTGGGGGTCCCTGGGAGGTATTTGGCTCCTGATGGGGTCTGAGGCGTAGTAGGGGTCCCTGGGAGGTCCTCTGGCTGGTGTGAGATGGAGGCTTTGACGACCCAGTGCCACATCCTTTAGTGTTTTTGTAAACATGCCCACTGCCTGCTTTTTTAAGTGGGAGTGGTCGTACAGGACGGTGCTCGCACTGGTGCTCCCAGCAGGTCTGTCTGTCTGTGTGTATGTGTGTGTTTAGCGTCTTTTTCCCCGTGGCCATGTGCGTAATAAAAAAAAAAAAAAAAAAAGCTCTGCCTTTGATTGGCTATAACACGTGCATTATGCAAAGACCAGCCCAGATCTGCCTCTGGTTGGCTCTGATCATCACCCTGCCATTATTATTCGCTGAATGACGGGATAAACAAAAAAGTCATGTGAGCATCAATTTTCCAAATTGAAACGATTAAAAAAAGCACAGCGTCTCATACTGGTTTCATAATACAACGTTTCCGAATGGACGTTTGGATTAAACAAAGTGTATGCAGTGATGCTTTCCCAGCAGAACACAAGCTGCTTAACGTTACACAGGTATGTTATACACGTTAATTAAGTTATGTAACGTTAGAGCGCAGCCCTTTAGCTTTAGCTAACGTTAAGATAGCAGGAGCCGTCGGCCAATAAAGCTGTTTCAACAAATGTATTCACAAAATGGATTATCATTCAAACGTTATTCAAGCCTCCCGTGACCAGTAAGTAGTTACTACTACTCAACCGCAGAAATGTGCGCTATGTGCCTAAACTTTGCTAGTCAAGACTCGACGCTGGAGTGAGGCGCGGACGGAAGTGGCCATTTTTTTAAATAAAATACCCGAAAGACTATTAGTATAGGGAGGTGTAGTGGTTACTTCCTGGTCTATAGGGAGGTGTAGTGGTTACTTCCTGGTCTATAGGGAGGTGTAGTGGTTACTTCCTGGTCTATAGGGAGGTGTAGTGGTTACATGATTGCTGTTTCCGGCCGGTCCATCATCTTGAAAACACAATGTATTTGCCCATTGCCCATTTTTAAATCGTCTCGTTTAAAACAAATAAAGCATCAACATTTGCATGGTGTACCTTTCTGTGCTTATTCATCCACAATCTATAGCTCAACATGAAAATATTGGCAATTAATTGTAAAAAAATTACAAAAAAATCGCTGAATTTTATTTCAACCAAAAATGCTTAACAAATAATGTTAGTGATAGAAGGGAACTCATTTTGTGCAAAAATAGAAAGCTTTCCAAATGTTCATGAGGTAGAATTGTTACAATAGCCGATAATCCATTTTCCCAAAGATAAATCCCTATACGGGGTGGACCTCGCAGGCGGTCCAAAGTGACGTCAGACTACACCTCCCTAATTAGGAGCAAATTGTTTGCATGATTAAAAACGATGGTTCGAACATCCGTTCGAAAAACCCTGGGGAATGTTCGAATCCCAAAAACAGGCTTGGGACAGCTCTAACAGGAGCTGAGCTGAATGTGTTAAAATAGACATAAAAAGGTGAAGGAGGACTTTGCGAGCTAACTGTAATACAATGTTATTTTTTACAATAATTTACATAACATCTTAAGAAATTACTAATGTGTATGGAAACTGACAAAAAAGGTAATGGTGCAGCGGCAAAAGGTGCAGTGGAAATGTTTGGGTGCACCTAAATTATGTGCTGGTGCACCTAAATGAAAAAGTTCGGCGCACTGGTGCAACCAATGTAAAAAGTTAGTCTGGAGCCCTGCAGCTGCTTTCTCTGCTACTCTGGTGACCAGACTACCAACATTTTCCTGTTCCTCCCGCAGGTTGTTGGTGCCAGTGTGGATGAGAATATGGCCTGGTGTGCCAAACTCGGGGTGCGCAAGGATTTCGAGTGCATCCTCTATTGTGGGGCACCAGATTTTGGACACTCTTGTGTTGGGGAAACGTTTTTGTTCTTGGATGAACTTGCCATTTGAGTCTATAAGGATAGCAACCTCAGTGTCCTTTTTCAGGGTGGTGGGCTGACGGTGTGAGATGCTGGGGGAGGAGGGGGCATGGGGGGCTTGAGGGCCTCTCTCTGCTGCATCCTCGCTGGGTGGTGGGGGCTCAGTGGTGGGAGGGTTGGGAGGGGTGAGGGGTTGTGGCTGTTCTGTACTGGTAGACATCAGCTTCACCATGATGGCTGATATTTCATTTGACATCTCGTTTCTCACCTGCATTATTTCCCGCCTCATGTTGTCCTTTGTTTCCCTAAGTTCTGTGGTGAGGGCCTGGTTGTCCTTCTGCAGGCTGGAGATCTGTTCCCTCAGCTCCTGTGTAGCAGACTCCAGCTGGTGCTTCCACTGCTGGAGGTCAGGGTGTGGTGTGGGGCTGGTGGAGAGCTGCTGTTCTCTCAGCTCAGTGAGCTCCACCTCTAGTAGAGCCAGTCTGTCTCTCAGGAGGCTGACGGTGTCGTGGTCTGGGTGCTGGTTGTTATGACCAGGAGTAGGGGATATTTGGACAGTGCTGTGGACCTGGCTGTCTGTTGTCGGGGTGCCTGTGGTGATGGGAGAGCTCAGAATGCTTCCTGTGTCCTTTCTAGATGCTGCCCCCTTCTCCAGAGTGGGGAAGTCCTGTCCAAAGGAGCCAAGGGCAGCTTCGTTACCTTGCACCATGACCGTACCATTTTGGTAAAAGTTGACCGAAAAGAGCCTTCTCTCTTGGTCCTTGTCTCCGTCTTCAAAGATCTGAAGTTGTCTCCCCTTGCAGATCCCTCTCTTGTATATGAAGCTGTAGTGCTTTGATATGGCTGTATGCCATGCAGTGACATGCTCAGTGTAGAAGAGCAAGTTGGTAACAACACCAGTGTTTTTAGAGCGGTCAGCATATAAAGTCTCTGGGAATTCTCGTTGTAATCTATGTCTGAACTTTATTCTCCCGTTCTGATTTGATCTCTTCTGGATATTCAAAAAAACAGGGAAGGAAAATGCCTGCTGCTGCCAGTGCTGCTGTCTCAGTGTCCATGTTGCTATATCAACTGGATAAACAAAAACTAGCTAATAAAATACATTATTCTTTAGAAAATAGCTTTGCTCTTTTCACTGTATAATATTTTTTTTAAGTGGAGGCTGGGGCTCAGTGTAGGGAAAGTCTGTGTAGTTTGGAGTTAGATAGTTTCCCAACTAAATATATCGAATTATCTATATACAAATATAAGTCTTCTTTATGAGGGTGGATAAATAAACCTAGACTGAATAAATAAATATTCTATAGATAACGTTTATTCTAATAAAAACGTTTATTTGTATTATTTAACCTGGTCTTCTCTTTTCAGTGTTATTCTTTAGGTTGGAGGCTGGAGCTCACAGTGTAGGGGAAAGACTGTGCAGTTTGGAGCTAGCTGGTTGGCTAGATAGCCAGTAGTGTTAGCTAGCTTTACTTAGCAAGTCCAAGTTTGATAAATAAGCCCACACTGAGGTTTTCCAGCTAAATATTATCTATATACAGATATAGCAGTCTTTTTTATGGTAGATATGTAAACCTATCCTGAGGTTTCCTAGCTAAATATGCTATAGAAAGTCTTCTAGCTAATAAAAACAATTTTTTAGCTAGCAGCTAATAAAAACGATTTTTTTCCTATCCCAGAAAGTATAGATCATATTGACTAATGTGTTCATTGTTAAGAGATAATAGAAACATTTCTATACATTTATAACAAATGTAGCTAGTCTATCATTCTTACCTCATAGTCTGGGCCTCCATAGTGGGACTTCTTCTTCAGTTCGTTCATAGTTAACTTGTAGGTATCCTCTACCTTTCTCCTCTTCTCCAACTCCTGAACACAGAAACAAACGCAGAGGTCAGAGTCAGAATGAGTCCAAAACTTGACTTTTGTCTAAACAAGGCAGTTGCATAAATGTACTTATTATATAAGTTAATGGATCGATCCACATATAAAAACATCTGCATTTTGTCTTAAGATGATCCTAATTCTTTACATTCGGAGCTTGAACAACAGAATGATGGTGTTTTAGAGGTGAAGGCTACCTCCACCAAACCACAAAGCGCATTCCATTACAACCCAGAGTCCCCTATTCAGTTTTTGTGTATCTGAAGCCGCAACCTGTAAACCTACACACATTACATTATTATCAAACAAACCAAACACCAGACAAGACATAGAAGCTGCCAATCAAACAGGTTTGACTTCACCATGTCTCATGCTACGCCACAGGCAAAAATAAACACTTCAGACAACTAGAACAGGAGACAATAGCCTGGTTCTTTAGAAGGAAGGTCTGGTCTGCCTTCCGTGCCCACAGCTCACCTGATGAATTGAAAATGGGGGACCCTGATGTAAACAAGACGAAAGTCTTTCTCTGGTCTGCATCCCCTTAACAATTGTGTGTATTGAGCTGTACTGTATTGTACCCATTCTGCAATCTGTTAATAAAGTTTTCAATCAATCAATCAAACCAAAACATGGCAAACCGGACCCAGGAGTTGGCCTCTTTTATCCAGACTACTCGGAGCAAAAGAATCCGACTACAATAGAATCTGCTAAACCACAGACTTGTACCAACAACAGGTAGATTGAGACCATTCAATAATAAACAAAAGAGCATGACATCAAGAAGCTTGCATTTCAAAATGATATTGATCATTTTGAAACACTGAAAGTTGCAATATAACTTGTGTAGTGTAGTTTTACATCTACATTACCGTTTTACGTGATCTGAAACTCTTTCAGTAGCTTTAGATTGTGGACATATCTCCCATTGGACTTTTCGCAGATTAATCTCTCTGTATTATGTATATATATAATATCGGGAGATGAATCTGTGAAAAATCCAATGGGAGATATTTCCACAATATATAACATATATAGTATGTTGGGCTTGAGGGAAGCATGTCTGTGTTTCCCATTTTCAACACTTCACTCATTGATTGCCTGTATCACAAACATGTATTTAAAGAAACACGCCAACATTAAGGGAAATGCGTAGGGATGTTCGATGTTGGCTTTTTTACCGATACCGATATACCGATATTGTCCAACTCTTAATTACCGATACCGATATCAACCGATAACAGATACCGATATATGCAGGGCCCCCCCCCCCCCCCCCCCCCCCCCAAAAATAGAATAATTTCAGGTAATTAACATTACATATCTCTTGTTGTGGAATTAACACAACATTATGCATACTTTTGACAATAAATTAAATTGTTCTTACTTGCTTGCCTGGGTAAATAAAGGTTAAATATCACATTTGAATGCCAATATCGGCCAATAATATCGGTAGGCCGATAATATCGGACATCCCTAAAAATGTGCTTTCAGTCTTCTCCAGTCAGGCAAGAAGATAGATACCAATTTCCTCTCTGTGCGTTTAATAGAAAGATATCCGACCGCAAATTAGCCTGGCATAGTACAAATGAATGGAAGCGAATATGGACCAGCTAGCCTAGCTGTTGGCCAAAAACCACCTCTCCCAGGGTTTTAAGCTACAGTAGGCTAGTGGTCCATATCCGCTTCCATGAATGTGTGCCAAGCCAGGCTAGCTTGCAGCCGGATAGCTTTCTACTGAACGCACAGAGAGGACATTGGTATCCATCTTCTTGTCTGACTCTGGAGAAGACGGCAAGTGCATTTCCCTTAATGTTGGCATGATCCTTTAAAGCAACAATACAGGACAAGGTTGTGTGTTGCAAACTGCGTGTCCTCCTGGCCACGACTGACACATATAGACAGACAGACAGACACCTACGGTAAAGAACAGACTGCAGGTCTGTAGTGGGATCCAGCTCTGGGTTTCGTATTGGAGCCGCCGTGACCTCCACTGTACCGAAGGCCTCCATATCCTGAACCACGACATCTGAGCAGTCATCCTACTAATCCAGTGTGTGTGTGTGTCCCCTAACTCCTATCTCTCCCTGGTCCACATCGGCAGCTACACTGTAGACACACACACACACACTGAGAACCTGCGATAGTTTCAGCCTGGCAGCCGAAATGAACTGAACGTTCCTTCCTTCCTTGTGCCTTCTGGGGTTGGGCAGCATGCCTTGTGAACAAAAACAATGACAAACTGGTTTTGCAACATCAGCTTAGCAGGATAGGGATGTGACTGTTGGCTAACAGAAGCCAAAGGCGTAGAGAACACACAGTTATGTTCCAGCTACTCTCTGGAAACAGTGAAGGAATTCTAGAATACAGTAGGGCTGCTATTATTACTATTTTTTTATTTTTACTTATTCTTATTATAACTTTTTTTTTACCAACTTGAGTTATTTTGTATGTTACAAGAGACTTTTAAGTTTAAGTCAAGCTCTTTCATATATGTTATGTTTAAGTCAAGCACTTTGATATATGTTATGTTGTCCGTTTTAACACATTCTGTGCCAAAAACTGGCTGTCATCCTAGCACTCAACCAGTGGATGAAGTGGATTTACCAGTGCGCTCCTCTGCATGTCCGATCCCCAAATCCTGTTCAGGGATACGCGGACGACGTGCAGGTGTCATCACGACAGGAAGATATCATCATTAACATGCTGGCACGCACTGATGAGTTCCTCCAGTGGTCAGGGCTGGAGGTGAAGCAAGCCAAGTGCGCCGTACTCCATGAGCGCCGCAGTGGAGGCAACCGCTGGTATAAGGCCAAGAACGACAAGCCCCCCTCCTTTCTTGTAATGGGCCAACCCATCAAGGTGTATTCCCGTAATGAGACCTACCCATACCTTGGCCACAGGTTTAACATCGCTGGAGAGTGGGGGGAGCAGGTCGAGGAGCTCACTACAGAGTTTTTCCATCGTCTACACCTGATTGACCGGTCCCCCCTCCCCGTCCTCATGAAGTTCCAGGCTGTGAGAGAGGTGGCTCTAAAATTCAACACCTTTTTGCCAATGTACACATCCCTCTCAAGGCACTGAGAGAAATGACAAACAAAACTGTTCAGCTGGTCAGAAAGTGGGTAGGCCTCAACACACGCATGATCTTTCTCCCATGTGGAGAGGAAGGGCTGGGAGTCCCCAATGTCGAGTGGACCTACATAGCCACCAGGCTAGCCCACTTGCTCCACATGATTAACAATGATGATGTCACCGTCAGAGAAATGGCCAGGGCCTCTCTCCTGCTGGATATACGCAGAAGGAAGATCCCCCTGGCCACCGCAGACCAGAATAACTTCCTCGGCTTCAGGAAGAAAGACTCTGGGAAACTGGACTCTCGGGCCAAGGGCTTCGGGGTCTGGTCTGACTGGCCAGATCTCAATGACCTCTGCAACCAGACTGGAGTTCAGCTGAAATGGACAAGACCCAACACACAGACTGAAGTCCCTGTCTCTGATGAACTTATCACAGACCCCTGTGTGGTTGTGAAGGCCAACATCACAACACGCAGGAAGAGACTGTCGAACTGCACAGTGACTCTGCAAGGAGGGTTCTGCTTAGAATGAAGCAGTCTAAGATCAGGCAGCACTGGTGTGGACTCAGATTACAGGGAAAGCTAGCTTGTTTGGAGTTTGCTGACCACTCAGTCCACTCAGTGTTTAAGAACGCTGCTGTTGGTGAGGATGTTTTCAAATTTACCATCAAAGCAAGAATGCAGGTATTACCCACTAAATACAATCTGTCCACTTGGTATCCTCAAACTCGCAGTCCATTCTGTTTAAACCATCAGGATTCACAACACCTAGAATCCATTGCACACATAACAAACGGATGTAATGCATACAAACACCTGTACATCGCTCGTCATGACCGTATTGTGGACATTGTGTCTAATGCAGTACGGAACATATCACCATCTAGTGCAGCAATGCACAAACATGCCAGAGTGCAACCAGAGTGGTTTGGCCTTACCAACGATGTCTTTGCTAACATACCAAATACACCTGATGTTGTTTTTGTTGACACCAGCCACAGGGAGGTGCTGGTCATAGAAGTAGGCTGTACCTTTGATCTGTACATGGACCAGGCCTTCCGGGACAAGTATATCAAATACCAACCACTGCTCAGTGTGATGGCCGACCTTGGGTATAGGTGTAGATATAGTGTACTTGTATTCGGAAGTCTTGGCCATGTATACAAATGCACCATGACCGGTCTGAGAATTGCTGCAATGTCTAAAAGAAAAGCCAAACAAATTGCCAAATATTGCTCTGTCTCAGCTATTATTGGCAGCTTAGCCACATGGAGAAGGAGGTGCTATGTGTACCCTTAAGTGTTCAGTGCTGCTTGGCCCGATACATTTGATTCCCTGTTTATGTAATATAATTTGTGGAACCAAATAAAGTATTAAAATGTGTGCGTGTGTGTGTGTGTCTGTGTGTGCTCATGTGTATTTGTGAGTAGAGAGTTCAGTGTTCAGTGTTCTGATGGCCTGGGGGAAGAAGCTGAGTCGGAGTCTCTCTCCGACCATCGAAACGTGTATAGACATATACACTGGTAATCGCGATGCGATCACTTGGAATTATTCTTATTGGAATACCTTCCGGCTAAGGTAAGGTACATTCTATGTCTATTCTAAAGAAACGTGTTTTTCTAACGATCACAGTCCTGTGTTTCACCGGACAAAAAACATGGTCGGCAAACACGATCAGAGTTTTGAGTTAAAACCCTTGATGATTTTGTGATGGTATATATATACATGTCATATACCTTTGATTTGGGAGTATTTGGAGTTTCATGGGATCAGTCAGAACGGTTTGGGCTTATTGCACATAACGTTTTATCTCACGATCTATGAAAAAAGACTGGATTATCTTGGAAATGTGCAATGTTTAGCGTGTAATAAACTACAGCGTGTGGAAAGAAACTATTATTCCCATCTTGCACTACAAGTAACGTTTGTCAAAATGAGCCACACCATGTCCCCACAGCTGTAATACAGAACACACACAGCTTCGCAAACATAGTGAAACGACCGCGGAAACGACTATAAGACTGGCACCCTCGCAACACAACGCGCAAACAGCATGGCAGTCAAAGTGTTAACACATTGGGTGCCACGCAGTATGCCCATCTTTACCACTCTCTGCCAGTGCTGTAACCCTATGGAGTGGCTCACCTTCTTTACAGGGCTATAACTTTTTTAATATTATAGCTATATCGACATTACTATGGCCCATTCAACATCGGTTATCTATCGTTCCGGATGTGGGAACGTTATATTTTTCCATTCATACATTGTCGTGTTAGTACCGTCGAGAATATAAGTATGTTTTTAGACTGTATAGCAGTAATTCCTAGAACGCGTGTTATAGGCCATTATAGGTATTATACATTATCGATTGGAGTTTCGTCCCTATACACGCTATATAAAAAATGTCAAATGCATGTGATCGCTATACATTATGCTCCATCATGCGTGAAGGAAAGGGGGGGGGGGGGGTCGTTTATGATTCCTTGATTGTCGGTAACGGCTTTCTTTAGTAAGACACCATACGTTGATCAGATGGATTGCAATGAAATAAATGGACAATCGAGCTGGAAATAACGTTCGATTCCTCTTACCTCTGGCCGATGCATCTGGAGATTTTTTTTCCAATTATTTGTATGACGCTGAAAACATATTGATTCTTGCGTCTCGAAAGCGATCCCATGCACTCGAGGTGTGTATATTGATCCACGTTACAAGATATCTCTGGCGGAGCTTTTTCCCCGATGCACAGAGCGCCACTTCCGGTTTAGAGTGGAGTGTAACTCGCCTGAAATCCACCTGCTGCTTCCTGGATGAATTATGAATGCCAATAGTGAATAAAAGAAATAACGATCATAAAAACGAGTTTACTCGTTGTTGGCACTCAACGCATGGCAAATTTGGGACACGGGTACCATGTTGGGGGACTAACTTTCATAGTGATTTTTGGGAAGGTATACACCCCTACTGCTAGAAAATATGTGATAGCAATGCAGCAGTTGCCTCCAAATGTGTGCTATCACCCATTTTATAACACTACAAGTACCAAGCATATTTTTCAGGCTCCCTGTCCGAAATTACATGCCCCAAATTAATCCTGATAGCTCCTGAACATAAGGCCTATATGCATGTTTCTGGTCTCCTTTGATAGGTAACAAGCTAGGACATGTGAATCCAGTGTAAGTAAACCCACATCTATTACCATTCCAGAGTAAATGGAGATAAAATGAAGGAAAACATAATATTTACCCTCGCCAGGTACATATTCTCCATTTAAAAGGCAATATAGGGGTGCTCTAGTAGCACACCATGTAACGCGCTGCGTCGCGAAACGGCTGACCCGGGTTCGATTCGGCGTCCTTTGCCGAATATCTTCCCCTGCTCTGTCTCCCATTTTCCTCCTCTCCCTCTCTCTCTCTACCGGACTGCCCGGTAGTACAAACCAATAAAAATCTACAAAGAATATTTAAAAAATAAGAAAGAATGCAATATCACCATTATAAGCAAGATCCCATGGATTATAATGCAACTGAATGTGTCCTCCTCCTCCTTGACTACAAATGTAACTCTGGATGTGATGAAAATACACAAAATACAACATTTATGATACAATTTATAAAGATATCCCACTCATTTCTGAACGGATTTCTATGAAATTTGGACATGTACTAGACAAGACTATGGAGCCAGGGTGTTTTTTTTCAGCCATACTAATTTTGGGAAATATACTTTTGGATATTAGCACTAGAAGTGAATTTTCTTTATTGTATCAGAAATGTCAGAATGTTATCTTTCAAAAGAGACCAGGCACATGCATGAGCTATAAGGATAAAGTATAGTATTTTGGTTTGCAAAAAAAGTATGCAGTCCTCAAGTTCAAGTTTAAAAATGGACACTGTGGCTAACAGGCACCCAGAAAAGTGACCAACAAGCTGAAAACATTCAGTGATATGTGTAAGAGGAAATCAAGTGGGAGGGCAATCATCTTGAAAGCAGACAGGTCTTTGTTTGGACGCATCATAGCAATGGCACAAGGGTGCAGTCTACATAATGGAGGATATCCTTTATCATCCCCTTGGGCCATTACCCCGGGCCCTGTCCACAATAGACGGATTGCTGAGAAAGACAAATAAAGCAACTCTACAGTAGCAGAGCAACTCCCAGGGAACTCTGCTACAGTGGTTGATGGAATGAACTTGGTCCAAAGAGTGAAAGGTGATCAAGTTACTTTCAGAGATGTTGCCACAACAGTTCTGGGTATGGCTCTAAGGGAAGGCAGTCAAAGTAGCAGAATAGATGTTGTGTTTGACACATACAAGGAGAACTCTTATCAAGAACAGTGAAAGATCTCTGCACACAGATGGTGAGGCAGTGGAGGAGCTTCCTGACCAAAGTCAGTAACAAAACTAGTCTCATTAGCGTTATAGTCGATGAATGGAGGAAGGCAGAGTACAGAGCAAAGCTACAAGACAAGATTCTGTATGCAACTGTGAATGACAAATGTTACAGAATCACATCTCATGACAGTGAGGAGGTGTCAGCTCTTCAATGCCAACTAGAAGAAGCAGATGGCCGCCTACTTCTCCATGCTGCCCATGCCACAAGAGATTGATTGATTGAACATTTTATTAACAGATTGCAGAATTGGTACAATACAGTACGGCTCAATACAGAGAGGGATACCCATCTGTAGTTATCTGCTCAGAAGACACAGATGTCTTTAGCATTCTGTGACAAGATTGAGGCTCCATTGTTCCCCAAGGGGATAAATAAAGGAAGGTTGCTGCCACTGTTGGCGTAGAGGTGTGTAGGGCTCTCATCGGGTTGCATGCATATACAGGATGTGACACTGTAAGTACTTTTGCAGGCAAAGGGAAGACAAGTGCCCTAAAACTTCTGACCAGCAACAGGGAAAAGCAGGACACATTCTCAGAGTTGGTTCAGGAATGGGATCTCTCCCATTCCTCTCTCAACCACCAAGGTCAATGAGCTCAGATATAACCTTTTCTGTGCCAAAAAAGGTGAACTTGAAACTAAAGTCATCAACTCTCACAATGCAAGGACTGCTTAACAAAACATGCACAGAGAGCCAACTACCAGGCTGGTATATGGAGAAGATGTTTGGAGAAGGACCCACAAGTGCCAAGCCCTGTTGGCAGAGGCTGGAAGATGGAGAGAGAAGAGGAAGCTGAACAGTTGGTGGTGGAGTGAATGGAAGGCCAGCCAGCACCCGATGCCGTCCTGGATCTACTGGCCTGTAACTGTCAAAAAGAAATGTCACTCCCAAGATGTATGTGTGTTGCAAATGGCCTCAGGTGCACTAACATGTGTAGACTGGCAGACTGTGAGAACCAGGCATCCACCTCAGAGTGTGGAAAGTTCTGATGAAGATGTGGAAGACATGGAAAATTATTGTGATTATTAGGTTATTAACATAATATGTTAATAACCTAATAATCACAATCATTTTCCATAATAATACAAAACCTACCATACTTTGTTTTACATTATGTAAAACAAAGTATGGTAGGTTTTGTATTATTATTATATATGTTGTTTTTTACGTCCGTACTAGTCTCGGCTCCCAGACAATTGGAGAACGCCACCAACAGTGCCACAGATAGAGACTGAGAACTGTCTGTACTGACGGAACTTATACAAAAAGTAATTAGTTATTTGAATTCCTGAATAAATTCTGTGATGTGATTATGTGCCCTGGGTTTTGTATCGAGTTTTCCAAAATACACTAATATTTTTCTGAAAACCAATAAGCAATATATCATTGTATAGGTCTAACTGAGCTGAAAACATTGATAGGTCACATGGCATGAAGCTCTGTGGCCCATAGGCGGCACGGTGGTGTAGTGGTTAACACTGTCGCCTCACAGCAAGAAGGTCCAGGGTTCGATTCCCGCTTGGGGACCAGGTTTCCATGATGCCAGTTACCCAGGTGTGGTATCTCCCAGGCCTTTCTGTGTGGAGTTTGCATGTTCTCCCCGTGCTCGCAAGGGTTCCCCCCCCCCGATAAGATAAACCCAATGGAAAAACATGCACAACAACAATAGATCGCTAACGCTGTGGCGTCCTTGACGAAGACGGACAGGAGCACTTGGATTGGTCCCCTGGCGCCTGTCTGCTCCCGGCTGCCCTTGGGGGGGAAGGACGACGGGATGGGTTAATCGCAGATACGAATCGCATTCATGCATCGCATGCGTGCCGAATGATGACCTCTGAGCAGGTCCTAAATTATTATTATTATTATTATATTATTATATGAATGTTGAATATGCATATTGATAAATATTCATTGTTTTAGATTATTATTTAAATGTTTTGGGGAGATTTATGTTTTTGTAACATGGCTGTATCAAGTCAATTTAACCATGGCTAAAACATCATCCGAGTATACCTTTTTAAACTGGTGCAGCTGCAACAACCTGGAGCTCAATGCTCAAAAGACAGTGGAGATGGTAGTGGACTTCAGGAGGAAAGCAGCCCTGCCCCCTCCCATCATACTGGGAGGCACTCAGGTGGCCTCCGTGGAGTCATGCCGATTCCTTGGCATGACCATCTCCCGGGATTTGAAATGGGAGCTCAACATCACGGGCCTGCTCAAAAAGGCCCAGGGGAGGATGTTCTTCCTCCGGCAGTTGAACAAATACAAACTGCCGAGGACCATGATGGCCCAATTCTACACGGCCATCATTGAGTCCATCCTCACCCACTCAATCATCTCCTGGTTCCCCGCTGCAGCGGCAAAAGATCTCGCCAAGCTGCAGCGGGTGATTCGCTCCGCGGAGAGGGTGATCGGCTGTCCCCTGCCCTCCCTCAGGTCCCTGCACGACTCCAGGGCGCTGAAGAGGGCGAGGAAGATCATGGCCGACCCCTCCCACCCCGGTCACAGCCTCTTCACCCTGCTCCCCTCTGGGAGAAGGCTGAGGATCCCAAAGGCTGTGAAAGCTCGTCACAGACTGAGCTTCTTCCCCTCAGCCGCCAGGCTGATCAATGCCTCAGCCCCCCCCCCCCCCCCCCCCCCCTCTGCCCATTATTATCCATGGGATATTGGTTATAATGGTCATATAGCCTTTTAAGGCGAGACACTGCAGGTGAATAGGCAAATATACTTTGTTGATTTTGAGATTGTTATATTTTGCTTCCTAAACATGTCTTCTATGAAACTAGTGACAATAAAACGTCAATAACACACATTTAGTTGTTTATTTTACTTCATTTTGCCTTATTGCATCCATAAATGTCCACATATTTAATGGGGAAGTGCCTCATTTGCATATATAAACATACATTTCAGAAAACTTGCAATATATTTTTTCTTAGTTTATATGTACATAACAAACTGGGAAAGTTTCATAGTGATATCTATTCAAATATTGTTTGCCTATTAGGGGGTACTACACTGTACTACACTGTTTGTAGCCTGTGTGTAGTTCTGTTCAGTTCAATAACATCATTATTATTATTATTATTCAGTTATCAGGCATGTGTTTAGGTTGTCTATTACTAATGGTTTGATTAGGTTTTGTGTTTGTAAATATCTGTTTAAAAAAAAAAGTATGGCATTTTACAATACAGAACTTTGAAGGCGTTTTCCCAAAAATGAGTTTTAAGAGTTTTTCCTCATACTCTGAGCCAGAAATCTCCACTGCAGTAGCACTCACATACACCAAACCTTCCAGTTCTATTCATATATATGTTCTGAAGGTATTTACAGAAGGGTTTGTTGATATCGCATTCATACCCTGATTTATATCACATTTCATTCCTAAAAACTTGGCGAAATATGGAATTTTACCATAAAAATTTACTGAAGGAGTATTTTCTGATTTATGGAGTGATAAAAAGAGATATCCAAAATCCCCTCTGTAATAACCTTTGGCTCTAATATGTCAACAAAATGAAACTATAATTTTGAAAATGGCTTTATCCAATGTTCAGATTTCTGTCCTGGAATTATATGCAAATTAGTGCATATTTAAGTAGATAATGCCTCATTTGCATATTTAAACATACAATTTCAGAAAACTTGTAATACAAAACAGTCTTGTCTTAATATAAGTAATCAACTGGGGAAGTTTCATTGTGATATCTATTAGTTAATTATTTTACCCTATTCACCTGTAGTGTCTCCCCTTAAATTAAGATTATGTACCAGACGAGGATACAAATTATATTTTTTTCTTCATTGTATCTCCATTTACTCTGGAATGGTAATAGATGTGGTTTACTTACACTGGATTCACATGTCCTAGCATCAAAGGAGACCAGAAACATGTATATAGGCCTTATGGTTCAGGAGCTATCATGATTAATTTGGGGCATGTAATTTCAGACAGGAGGCCTGAAAAATATGCTTGGTAGTGTTATAAAATGGGTGATAGCACACATTTTCTAGCAGTAGGGGTGTATACTTTCCCAAAAACCACTATGAAAGTTAGTCCCCCAAGATGGTACAGACCAACCCTACTGGCTCACGGCCTAATTGGACCTCATGATCAAAAGTGTACCTAACTACCTTCATAACTATCTTCGTAAGAAGTTCGTAAGAACAAATCTTGAACAAAGATCTCCTCCGGATGCCTGAACACGTGAAAAGGTGTTCGTAAATAGCCAAAGAGTTCTCAGCTGTGCTCCCCTGAATGAAGAACGTCACTCATTCTTAAACTGAAAGCGTGTTCTCGTACACGTGAATTTGCATACAGAAACCCCCCTGCCAGGTCCGTATAATGTGTAACCACAGCACCGTGTGCAAAACATATGCAACTGGTAGTGCAAAAGAAATTTGCGACTGATCAAAATTAGATTAGATTCTAATTTATTGTCATTATACAGCACAAGTAAATTACAATGAAAATAAGTTTGGCATCTAACCAGAGTACAAATGTAACAGTAAAGTGCAATAATAACATACAATGCACAGGTGATTCAACTGAGTATAAAATATATAAATACTACTAGTAATAGTGCTCATCAGATGCATGTACAGAGTTGTAGTATTAATATGTACAGTGATATAGACCCTATAGTAGTAAGTCATACTGTAGAACATGTCATCTTAGCGTGACATCTTATTTAGTAGTGTCAATATGGGTACAAGGCCAAGGCCACCCTCCTAATAAAACAAGTCATTAGAATAATAGAAGCCTACTGTTGCTGGAACGTTTAATTGCGCACATATACAGTACGCCCCACTAGATCATCGCTCTCTGCGAATAGGTCCACATGGTCAGGGTACTGGCAGTGGCGCTCCCTCCTCAGTGCATGATCAGCGATATCTTCCAGCAGCAGTAGATATGCCATATTGTGTGTGTGTGTGTAGGCCTAGCGCTGAGTGCAGCTGCCCAGGAGCACGCAGCTCCATGTGCATCCTCCCCAAGCCACCTGCATTAGGCTGTTGCGTCGTTGCCAATAAACTATCGATTTATATGGTATCTGTTAAACGTATCATTTGTGTCTGTTGTTGTCTTGTGTGGGTTCAACTCGTGAAGAGTAAGATGAGCAGTGGAATGTTTCTCCACTGGCTCTTACAATGTGCACACTAAGCAATGTAACAGATTAGGGCTGTCCCCGACTAAGGATTTGGATGGTCGACTATGATTGGCCAAAATTTGCCGTTAGTCGACTATAGTCGGCTTGGCCGGCCGTCATACTAACACAATTGGCAGTGTTAGTGGGTGGGAAAGCCGGTGGGTGGGAATTGGACGTTGTGGACAGCGACTCCTACAGATCGGTTGGGTGACGCCGGTATGGCGGAAACAGGAAGTATCGGGGGCAGCGTGAGCCTCCCACGCGTTACTCCTCGCCACTGAGAGTTCGAGCTGTTGCGGTGAAAAGATGCGACAGGCTGCCTCCTCGTGTACCGGAGGGGACACGTGATGCAAGGCTTCTATCCTCACTACAGCCGACCAGTGGGAGGCATAGTCTAGCAACGTTCAAGACAGGGGAGGGGAGAATTGGAAATACGAAATTGGGATGGGAGAAAAATAGAAAATAAGGAGAAAAGTGGATAAAAAAAAATATGTGGAAAAGGAATATTTTTTCCATTCATACATTGTCGTTTTATACCGTGGTGAATATAAGTATAGTTTTAGAGTGGTCTAGGATAATTCCTGGAACGCTAGTAATAGGCCGCAACGCATATTATACTTCATCCATTGGCATTTCGTCCCTATACACGCTACAATTAGAAATTCAAATGCATATGATCGGTATATTATGTTCCATCATGCATGCAGGAAAGGGGGGGGGGGGGTCGTTTATGATTAATTGATTGTCAATAACGGCATTCGTTAGTACAACAGCATATGTTGATCAGAGCGATGGCTCTGATGGCAATGGACAATCAAGCTGAAATTAACGTTAGATTGCTCTTACCTGTGGCCGATGAGACTGCAAAAAGAATATTCAAATTATTTGATTGCCATCTGCTAGATCGTATGTCCATTTGGCCCACGCCATAAGCCCCAAAAGCATAATGATTCTGGCGTCCCGAAGGCGATTCAATGCAATCGAGTGTGTATCTTGATCCACGTTACAAGATAACTCCGCCCAGAAGACATTCACTGACGCACAGAGTCAAGCTTCCTTCAGAAAGTAAGTGCAACATCGGCTGCATACCACCAGGCGGCGGTATCGGACCGTTGCGATCTCAGACAGAGTGCCACACATTCCCACAGCACAGCAGGATCAAATCAAATTTATTTGTAAGGCCCGACAACACACGTTAATGTCCCCATGGGCCGGACACGTCTTCTTTAAACAAGTCAAGAAGAAACATAACAATAAGTCAAGAACAAAACAAGAACACCATAAGGTCCAACAAATTTAAAATAAATGCAAAATAAATGAATGAATGCAAACACTCCCAGACATACCCCACGCGAAGGTAAGGAAAAACTCACTAAAACCTAACAATAGGGAAAAAATGCACCACAGGCAGTGTGGAGGAGAGAAACATTAGAAGGGCCATTCAAGGGGGGATCTCCCTTAGATGTCGGTGATAGTAGTGTTGCAGACTCACAGTTGGTAAGCATGCACTCATGTGTGTAGTGAAACACAGATGAGTGCATGCAATAGCAACTGAACATTTTGAAAGATTAAAGATAGAGCTGATAGCGAATCTATTTGAGGCACAGGGGCGGCGCAAAGAGGGTCGCGTCCTCCCCGTCTTAATCACGGGACGTTCAACACTCCGGTCATCGCTCCGAGACAGCCGGAGACAGGGAGATAGGGGGCGGCGCAGAGTAGGGCTGGGCGATATGACCAAAAACGTTATCGCGATAAAATTATAAAATAATTTTCATATAATTCGATATCGATAATTATCGTCAATATAATGTCTGTCAAGTTTAATTAACTTCTTATGCTGCTGCGAATGTCTCGAGTCGAGTTGATGTCGTCATCAGTCTGCGCACGTTAGCAGTTAGCCGACAAGCGGAATATCTCATGACAATGTAATAAATATGACACTAAAATACTCTCTTCCGCCACAATATATTGAAACGACGTCCACTGTATACCCACACTACTATAAACGTGGCCTCAGAATTCACGCCACACACATACTCGGCACGTAAATATATAAAACATCGCCGTGCAAGCTAATTAGCCTAGCAAGCCTTGTTGTTGAGTGAGTCCTACCTCTCTACCCAGAGGTGCAGCGCGGGTCTCCTTCGCTCTCGGCCATCTCCTTCACCGATTGGTTGTTAGTGCGTGCTCATATCCAAGCTTGGAAAATCGATATCGAAACTTTGCGACCACGTTTCATGTTTATTTCGAGGAAATAATTTATCGCGATAGTTATCGTTATCGTTTTATCGCCCAGCCCTAGCGCAGAGGGTCGCAACCTCCCCGACATCATCGCGGGACGTCCAGCACTCCGGTCATCACTGCGAGACAGCCGGAGACAGGGAGACAGGAGGGCACGCAGAGAGGGTCACATCCTCCCGGTCTTATGAATGGAAATAGCGAATAAAAGAAATAACGATCATAATAACGAGTATACTCGTTGTTGGCAGAATTCGATTGGCGGGCTATAATGAGTTAACTCGTTGTTTGGCGGCCATTGTGTTAAGAACATGGGCGTACACCAGTCTGTCCCATCTACGACTGCCTTTCCATGTTCGTAGCTACAAACGAATCTCCGAAAAGAAACCATTAGATCAGTGGTCACCAACCTTTTTAAGCCCAAGATCACTTATTTTTTTTTTTTTGGTGAAGGCAAGATCTACCTATTGAAGTGTTGAAAGAAAAAGACAGCCAAGGATTGTACTTTAAACTAAATTACTTTTATTTGCCTGTATTCTAATTACATGCAATGCTTTGGTCCAACATTAAAACGTCAAAGTAGAACTATTATGTACTTTCTCAGTCAGTGCTAAGTGCAGTCATCTTATGCAGCATCACTTTTCACATCAAAACAAAAGTAGAACTGTAATGTGGACTCTCATATTATTAACATTGACAAACATATTTACAATTAGCATTTTATAAAGTAGAACTGTAATGTGTACTTTCTCAGTCAGTGCTAAGTGCAGTCAGTGCTAAGTGCAGCATCAGTTTTCACATCAGAACAAAAGTAGAACTGTAATGTGGACTTTCTCATATTATTAACATTGACAAACATATTTACAATTAGCATTTTATAAAGTAGAACTGTAATGTGTACTTTCTCAGTCAGTGCTAAGTGCAGCATCACTTTTCACATCAAAACAAAAGTAGAACTGTAATGTTTACTTTCTCAGTCAGTGCTAAGTGCAGTCAGTGCTAAGTGCAGTCAGTGCTAAGTGAAGCATCATTTTCACATCAAAACAAAAGTAGAACTGTATGTGTACTTTCTCAGTCAGTGCTAAGTGCAGCATCACTTTTCACATCAAAACAAAAGTAGAACTGTAATGTGGACTCTCAGGGTAAGATAAAAAAAAAAAAAAAAAAAAAAAAAAAAATTATTTTTAATTTTCATGGAAAGATCTACAGGGACAGTCTCAAAGATCGACCAGTCGATCAAGATCGACGGGTTGGTGACCACTGCATTAGATCATGCCAGTTGAGATATTTGTTCGTAACTTTCTCGTAAGTCCGTACGATCATGAGGTCCATTGTTTTGTGTTACAGATTTAACTGATGATTTTCAATCACAGATGTTTTTCTTTGTTCGAAAACAAAAATAGTTGTTTGGCTGTTCACATTATTATTATTATTATAATTTTTTTATGTGGCCAAGATCATATTCTACTGTGAACCCACTCAAATGCGCAAATGAACAATAACAAAGATGGATTTAAACATGGAGGACACTGAAATAACAGTTTATGGTTTAATTTACAAATTGATGTGCAGTGGAGGCCAGGCCAGCTAATTCACAAGCATATGATACTTATAGATAGAACCATATCCTGTAAAGTAACTCAGGAGCCTGCTTCAACCAGATTATTGTATTGTAAATGAGGGCTATTTTATTTGTATTTTATTGCACTGTAGTACTGCATCATTTTACTGTCTATTCTATTAACTATTTTTACTGCACCTTTTTACTGTCTATTCTATTTTTATTATTTTTATTACTGCCTATTTTAAAACTGAATCAAACCGTAAACAGAGAGGCCTATTGGGATGTTAGATTCTAATATGAAAAACTGTGATTTGCCTTACCTTACTTTTATGCTCGTTTTACATGTTTTATATGTCAGGTTATGCCATAGAATCAAACCATAAACAAGGTGGCCTATTGGGATGCTAGATCCTAATGTGAAAAACTGATTTTACAGTATATGTCTGCACTTTGTGCTCATTTTATGCCCGTCTTTTTCTCTGTGAAGCACTAAGCTGCAATTCTTGTATGAAATGTGCTATACAAATAAAGTTATTATTATTATTACTGGGAGCCAGGAGGAATTCTTCTTTCAATATGCCTTCAAACACAGAGTGGTTATGATACGTCCCCTCAAGTGTTGCTTGTACAGAAGTATCACCCCAAATAATTATTACACCTCACAGTCCCTCCACCACAGCTGTCTTTCATGTTTGTATTCACAGAGTGACTCCCGCCAGTGCAGAATAGTGATAAATGTCAATCTATTCTAGAGTGACGTAAAAGTCACATGAATTCTGACATGACTGAGGTCATATTGAAAGAAATCTGACCTGTATCTGATTTAAGACCACATATAAAAGTGGCCCAAATCAGAATTGAAAATATCAGATTCCATGTGATTTGTGCTGTTCACACTGTCATGAAACAATCAGATTTGGGCCTGCAGTGTGAACGTAGCCATAATGTGGCCATAAATCAGTATGGCAGTCTACCGTAAGCGGGTTTCAGCAGTGTAGTGGCAGTGCTACATTCCATTCTAAAGTTTCACAGGGAAGCTCAAATAAAATGTTGTTTGAATAAGCACTTTTAGTGGTTGAATCCATCAACGGACCTGCGTGGTGATTGATTGATTGACATTTTTATTAACAGATTGCAGAATGGGTACAATACAGTACGGCTCAATACACACAATTGTTAAGGGGATGCAGACCAGAGAAAGACTTTCGTCTTGTTTACATCAGGGTCCCCCATTTTCAATTCATAATGAATTGTAAGTAAGGGTGCAATTAGCACCGTGCAATCCATTCTTTGTGGATCCCGCCTTACGTTTTTTTACAAGATTCAAATTAGCACATCATCTTCAAACATTCTCATTTCAACGTATGACACATCATTTGAAAGCTTACATTCTGTACTTTCACAATCTGGAAAAATCTGTAAAATGAAAATAGTTAGGTTTGTGATCTACAGTGTGAGTCATCAACTACACCCCAGTGTTTCCCATACGTAGGCTCTACTTGGGTGGCCCGCCCAGGTAGAACAAGACCTATTCAGCCCTATGTTGGGCATTGGCCCGTGACAATTCCTCTCGCAAGTTGTTTCTATGTGTAGTGAAAGCTCTGCTGTTTGTGTGTGAGTCAGTGCCACTCCCACCAGCAGCCACAGTTAAACAAACCTTCGGTTTGCAGATCTCAATTCAATTTCAATTCAAAGGGTCTTCATTGACATGGGAAACATACGTTTACATTGCCAAAGTCAGTGTTAGAATAATGAAAACAATCAAAACGTATCAAACTAAAAATGATGTACAATTAAAATAAAATCTAATATAGGCCTACTAGAATAAATAAATGTGTGAACACAGAGCTGTCACATTGCAACTTTGTAATCAAATATACTATGTAGAAAATGTAAAGACTAAAATAAACGAAAGATTTAAAATAAAGATGCATATGTGTGCATACAAGTAAAGATAACTTAAGTAATAAGTATACTTAACTTTTAAGTATAAACTAAAAAATAGCAGCAGTTTCAAGTGTATTCAAAGGTATGTGCTCTGTTTGTAGGTAGGTCTATGTACAGAAATCAGGACAGTACAGATAGTGCAGGAATACTCGTATGATTGACAGCCTTTATGGTGGTTGTATTCCATTGGATGTCCTTTTCTTGTCACAACAGCTCACAAATCTGGCTGCTGCGTTTGCCCATTGCTGTACTTCACCCAGTTTGTAAAGCAGACCCTCATGCCAAATTGAATCAAAGGCTTTTTGGAAGTATAATTTCCTTTAAAAAGATTGTTCAATTAGAGTGCTGAGGGTGAAAATGTGGTCTGTTGTACGATGATTTGGTATTTAGATTTTGTATGAGTTTGTGGTTGTAATTTTACCAGTCCTTGGTTCCAAATATTGGGGATCCCAGAGCTAAGGACAATGTTAAGGAGTTTTAATATAGCCAATTGGAATTTTGAGTCTCTCTCTCCTACACAATAACAACTAATTGGATAGTTGATGATAATTAATATTTCACTTCATTCGCTGAAATATTCAAAAATTCTAAGCCTGTGTGTATGTACCCTTTTTGACATGGATTAGGCTAATTAGCTTTAACAATCCTGATTCCTGAGCCTATTTTAATTCAAAAGGAAGACATCGATTTACATATGTATACATCTTAAAAAAGAAAGTAGAATAATTGTGAAAACCGTGCCATTGTGATATTTCCTCACACAATCTCATATCGTGACCGACATTCCTAGCGCTGTCACACACCGCGCAAGATCGTTCTCAACACAGCACTCAGACATACCACCACACCATTTCAACTAATAGTCCGTTTATTTAACTCCGAATAGCTGCTGGTACAGAAGCTCCAGCTCAGACTGTTCAGAATGTGTGTTGCGTCACAGCTTCCATGCCCGGGGAGATGCTTTCAAACACCGCGTTATCAGTCATAACTGACTCTAGAAAGAGCGCAGGTGAAGCAACACTTAAAGCCTACTGTTCCCACACAATAGAGGCTGCTGACTCACCAGCTCAACAAGCCAACTCCCACACACAGCACTCACATTGCACATGTTGCTTGACAGCAGAAAAACACAGGTGTAAATGCACCCAAGAGACTAAGATGGCAGCCTACAGGCAGGCCACAGTACAAGCTATTTTACTTGAAGATGCATTGAGGACGGATTGCAATCCGATCGCTCAAACCACATGGTCACATTGTACTGTGTGTGTATAGCGCACCTTTGTATACTGTATACCGGTAGTTTACTTACTCATAGTATATATTCAAATTCTAAGTGTTATTGACCATATGTATTGTGTAATGTATAATATAACTGATGTGGCATACAGCACCTTTGATTACACTGCCTACTTATTGCTTACACTGCTCATATGCTTATATGCAGAGTTAATTATATTGTTTACACTGCTTATTTTTATCTGTACTATAATTATATTGCCTATATTTATGTAGTCTACTATTACCATGCCCATGCCCACACCTGTACCCCCCCCCCCCCCCCCATGCTGCTATGATGCCTGAATTTCAATAAATCAACAAAGGAATATCGTATCAGTCATTGCAGTGTATTTAGAATAGCATTTTCAATCTGCATTCAGTCCAGGTCCTGTTAAGGTAGACTCTGCCATGCCATCAAACGGTGACCTCCGAGGCAAAAGAGACCTGCTTGGCACTGCACTTCGTTTACATGTTGTGTTTTGGTCTGATGTGTGCACTGGTTTGGTTTTCAATGGGTATATAGGGGAGGGGTTGCTATTGCTGGCCACATGTCAGGCTCTGCCAAGAGAGGTCTGGAGATATTCACTGGAAAGTTACTAAACCCTAACTTAGTAAGTAAACAACGTTTTTTATGCTGGCAGTAGGGCTAGGCAGTGGCTTTCTTGGCTACTGGGTGTACGCCATCTTCAAAGTAATGATCGTCATTGTGTTGTTGCAGTTCACTAGCAGAGCAACCTGTCTGGATAAGTCTTCTCCCTTGAGGTCCAAGGTGAGAAAGATTATCCAATTGGGGGGGAAGAGAGAGATAAAAGGGGGGGGGGGGGGGGGGGGGGGGGAGCTACATTTGCCCAGATCATGTTGTTACGCATTTACTTTGTTAAATATTTAATCTAATTTCATCATTGAGACTAATGTTAAAAGTGTGCGTGTCTGCAGCTGTCAATCAACTGTGCTGTGAGGAATCGGATCTCAATGGAGAGACTGGCGATGCATGATAATAGCAGGTCTGTATGTAATCCAAGTAAATCATATACAAAAAAATTATTATCCGGATACAAGACGCATGATAATAGTTGAAGGAAGTAGCCTTGTTTTTCAATGTGTATATAATGTAAATATCGGTGGATGACACCATCTGCTTTTAGATCTCAGATGAGGAGGACAGTTTTAGTGGTGTGTGTTTTCAAGTTCGACTGGGAAGCCACAGGCTAATAGAGCCATGGGCTGGGCTCCGAGGTCGTCGGCAGGTTTGTAACATCAACACCTGATAAGTACTGGTGGGGGAGGTTTGGTCAGAGAGCTACGGGGAGAGTTCGACATCAATAGAAACGGACGTTTAGTGTGTTAAAGGTGACCAGCCGTTTGTGTGTGTGTGTTAGAGAGAGAGCATGTATATGTGTGTTAGAAAGAGAGAGAAATATAGAGAGAGAGCATGTCATTTTGTGTGTTAGAGAGAGATATAGAGCATGTCTGTGTGTGTTAGAAAGAGAGAGAGAGAGAGAGAGAGAGAGAGCACGTGTGTTTGTGTGTTAGAGAGAGAGAGCATGTCTGTGTGTGTGTGTGTTAGAGAGAGAGCATGTATGAGAGATATAAGCAAGACAGCTAAGATGAGCCCCTAAAGGATATTCAACTTTTAATGGAAGAACAAAACAGAAGGAAAAGATAACTTCACAAAGGCAACATGAATATACATAGATCCAAAAGGACAAAGATCAACACTTAAATCCAAAGAGAAGAGGGTCTATACCAGAGAAAACAAAGTAGCAAGGAGCCAACGGCCGACATCAGCTAAATAGGCTAACTGCAAATAGAGTAGCCAGGTACTGACACCAGGTACACACCGTTAGCTACAACAGCTAGCCGGCCCGTTTGGCTCAATATAACGTTAGCTACGTTAGCTAGCCGGCCCGCTTTGGCTCAATATAACATTAGCTACAACAGCTAGCCGGCCGTTTGGCTCAATATAATGTTAGCTACGTTAGCTAGCCGGCCCGCTTTGGCTCAATATAACATTAGCTACAACAGCTAGCCGGCCCGTTTGGCTCAATATAACGTTAGCTACGTTAGCTAGCCGGCCCAGTTGGCTCAATATAACATTAGCTACAACAGCTAGCCGGCCCGTTTGGCTCAATATAACGTTAGCTACGTTAGCTAGCCGGCCCGCTTGGCTCAATATAACATTAGCTACAACAGCTAGCCGGCCCGTTTGGCTCAATATAACGTTAGCTACGTTAGCTAGCCGGCCCGCTTTGGCTCAATATAACATTAGCTACAACAGCTAGCCGGCCCGTTTGGCTCAATATAACGTTAGCTACGTTAGCTAGCCGGCCCGCTTGGCTCAACATAACGTTAGCCAACATAACGTTAGCCTTAGCCACGATAGCTAGCCGGCCCGAGAGAGAGAGAGAGATATCCACGGCGGGAATAGAATAGAGTGCATTAAAAACTCACCAAACGTCCAAGAGGATGGAGACAACCGCGTGGAGTTGACGAAGTTAATCTGCCGAACGACCGTCCTCTTCATCTTGGCATAACAATGCTGCACGCGCTCTCTCTAGGTTAGCTAACGCTAGTTAGCCTTTAGCTAGCTGCTAGCTACTAACCGATGGCTATCCCGACTGAACCACACGTTAGCACTCGATATTATAACGTAGCTAAAGCTAACTAGCTGTCCCTGCCTTTAGCTAAGCCGACATGGCTAGCCTGACTGAACTGTCTAACATGCAACAACTTTCATCTTCAGTCCATCTGCCGAACGACCGTCCTCTTCGTCTTGGCTGGCATAAGCATAACCTCCAATGCTGCACGCGCGAAATAGTCAAACGCAGCTGACGCACGCCGGCCGACTGTACACATGTAACCCCTCCCTTCGTTGAAACCAATAGTATGTCTGCTGCAGAGCCGCAGAGCCAGGAACAAGTCAGACACATTCTACAAACGTGTCTAATGTGAAATATATAAGTATAAGCAAAACTAGATTTTAGGTCTGTGATGAAAAAGGGCCTCACGGGAAGGGGGGCCTCGCAATTTTTTTAAATAAAAAATAAATAATTTTATTTTTATTTTTTGTGCGAGGCCCCCCTTCCCGCGAGGCACTGTGCGACCGCACTGCTCGCACACCCCCTGAGGCGGCCCTGATTATACGTTTACTCAACATAAAATCACCTCATTTAACACTTTAATCGCCGGGAACGCCGTAACTCGTCTTTGCTCGCCATGCTCATTCTGCCGAAGACGCCGTAACTCGTCTTTGATATCAATATTTCTAAAATCTGTGATCGAAATCATATTTCTCCTCCGGGGACCTGAGCTATACTGCTGATCTCCACTCAACTCTAACGGTTCAAGAGCGCCATCTGGTGGCCGATCGGCCAACAGGAAGTGACGCGCCAAACAGGAAGTGCTCATCCATATTTCGTCCGGGCACTCGCGATCGTTAGCCGGACTCTATCTCGACACACTGGATAATCAATCGCTCGCCCTAACTCAATAAACAACGTTATTTGGACGTATATAGTATTATACAACCTGGAAATGGTTCATCTAGATCAACATCCCATAATCGAAAACTGTCTACTCCAAGCTGATCGTCCAACGGCGCGAGGAAGATACGGTAAGATCCAGCGTTATTTTCTAACGTGTTCCATATAAACTGCTCTGATGATCATATGACCCACACTAGGTGAATGATATAACGTTGCCCACGGAATTATAAACGACCCCCCGCCCATCCGGTCATCATCAGATGATACGTAGTAACTTCTAGAAGTACCTCCAGTTGAAACTTTTTATCTGGCACCGATCGCTACCAAACTGTATTTGATCATCAATATAATGCATTTGGGGCTATAAATCAAGTTCTGGAGAAAGCTGCAGAAAACGATAAAAACATACTTATACTTTAGACCATATTTTAGTATGAATATGTGAATGAAAAAGTATAACGTTGCTACACCCTGAACAATGGATATAGGACATTGAATGGGCCATAATAATGTCAATTTAGCAATAGAATTTAAAAAGTTATAGCCCTGCAAAGAAGGGGAACTTCTCCATAGACAAATAGAGCTGGCTAGGGATGGTAAATTATGAATTTAACCATGGCGATCAAAGTGTTAATTATTCTTTACACCTAAATAAGAGAGAACACATTTGGAGAAAATAATGAAACGTGAGGTGATTTTATGTTGAACATTTAGTAGTAAAACGTTCAGCAGTAAAAGAAACTACAAGGGCCAGAGAGATGCCTACATCTGCAAGAGTGGGCAAAGCCTAACCATGGTGGGTAACAGCTACGTAAACCTTACCAGAGTCTATGTGCGGCTTGGTGTAGTAGCTCCCTTGTGTGTTTATGTTTACCGGCCTCAATATTGATTTCAATGGACAATGACTGTAATTCATAAAAAAAAAAAAAAAAACGTGTTGATCCAATTTGAAAAATATTTGAGGATTCAGGTCCTTGGCCCACTGACAGCCTATATGCAAGGTTTCATCCAAATCAGATCAGAACTGTAGGAGTTGTGGCGGGTGCAGACAGACCAACAGAGAGACCGAGAGACTGACAGGACCATGGACAGGAGCGGTCGCAATACCCCCTTGCAAGTGCCAGTGCAGGTGTAAAAGAGATGTGACACAGTGCATTGCATTGTGAGTCATATTTGGGCTGAAGTGAACGGATTTGATCACTTGCTCCAGCTTGCTCTCTCGAGGGTTGTGGGTGTACTGTTGACCATCGCATGTGTGTGTTTATATGTGAGAGCGTAATCCTACCTTATCCAGTCTCTTTTGCCAGCTATCCTCTCGTTTGACCATCAGTTCGATGCAGTGGGACAGGGTTGACAGGATGCCGGCCGTGGTGGCCTTAAAGGTGATGGCCTCGCCCTTGAAGTCAATACCGTTGATGCCTTTGGGACTGGCGGGAGGAAACACTGGTAGCATAGGACATACTTGTTACATGATGGGGGTAAAATACTTAAAGTATATACTTTTTTTTTAAGATCCTATGAAACAGCATTTAGAGTGTGTTTCACATTTACATTTAGTCATTTAGCTGACGCTTTTATCCAAAGCGACTTACAAGTTCTGTACGACAAGTCATCAGGAAGGGCACAACTCTATCAGCTGAGAAACAATGTATCAAAGTTGTTGAGTGATACAGTGTAGGTTAGTATATTAGGACAAGTGCATGACAGTAAGATTAGTTAGGGGACGGGTTCGATAATTTTTTTTCACGTCTGTGATTTGAATGAATAAATGAATGATTGATGATTGCATTTATATAGCATTTTACAATGTAGGGTGGAAATTGCCTCCTTCACCACCACTGTGTAGCAACCAACCTTGGGCTACACAGGCACACTACACAATGGCTGAAAGGCTCAGGGATTGATATCAGCCAATTAAGGGGGGAGGGATGATTAGGTGGCCTTGATGTCAGAGACCCGATTGGGAATTTGGCCAGGAACGTCGGAGGACCCCCTACTCTTTGCTATAGGCGCCCTGGGTTATTTAACAACCAAATTCAGGACCTCCGTTTAACGTCTCATCTGAAGGACGGCACTCGCAACTGTACGTTATCCCTATCACGTGACAGGGGCATTGTTACTGCCAAGTCCAGTGAAAAGTCCAGGACAGAGTGCTCCCTGCTAGACAACAACACCACTTTCTGTATTCGTAAGAGTCGTTACGTTTCTAGATTAAATAGAATGGTTGGGTGAGTATTACTGATGTTAACTTCATGAGGACCAATGAGGAAACAACTACAGTCAGTATGTACAGTATGTCGGTTGTCTTTAGGATTGATTTTAAAATTCTCTTGCTTGTTTTTAAAGCTCTTAATGGTCTGGCACCGTCCTACCTCTGCGACTGCCTACATAGATATGTTCCAAACCGCCCCCTCAGGTCCTCTAGTGCGGACCTGCTCAAAGTGCCTACAATGAAATATAAAAAAATATGGCGAAGCAGCTTTTTGTTTCTATGGGCCGACGGCGTGGAATAATCTCCCACTACATATTTGAAATTTGAAATGTATTTGAAGGATAAACCCCTTGAGATATGCCATCTCGTTTTCGAGGGGGTCCTTTAAAATATAAATACATATAAAACAGGCAGCCTCTGTGGATAGCTTTAAAGCACAGCTCAAGACCTACTCTTGCTTTTAGCCGATTGTAAAATCCCAATAAAAGTTTTTTTAATTTGTTTCCGTGACTCTGACATGCTGCGCGGTCGAGTTTCTCAAGCCAGCACTGTCACTCACCTACAAGGAAACAACCCCTCAAAACGTACAGAAGGCCTCTCATATCTGTACTCTCTGTCCCTGACATGCTGCACGGTCAGTCTCATCGGGCCAGCAGTGTCACTCACCTACAAGGAGGCAACTCCTCAAAACTGACTGTTCTATTTTATTCACATAATATGCTTACTTCATATATGCCTACCACATGTATCTATTGCCATGTTCGCCCATCACAATCACGCGTGTAGTCTAACGCCTGTCCCGTCTCCCTGTCTCCCTGTGAGTGGCTGTCCCAGTGTCCCAGAGTGATGACCGGAGTGCTGGACGTCCCGTGATGACACCCACCCAGGATGCGACCCCCTCTGCATGCCCCCCTGTCTTCCTATCTCCGGCTATCTCGCAGTGATGACCGGAGTGTTCGACGTCCCATGATGACCGGGAGGATGCGACCCTCTCTGCGTCGCCCCCTGTCTCCCTGTCTTCGGCTGTCTGAGTGATGACCAGAGTGTAGAGCGTCCCGGGAGGACGCACCCCTGTGCCTCAACTAGATCCGCTATCAGTTCTATCTTTAATCTTATAAAATGTTCAGTTGTTATCACTATCAGCTCTATATTAAATTTTTCAAAATGTTCAGTTGCTATTGCATGCACTCATCTGTGTTTCACTACACACATGGGTGCATGCTTACCAACTGTTCGCCTGTTTTTTTTTTTTTTTTTTAGATAAATTTTTTGGCGTTTTATCGCTTTATTGCTACTGGGCAGTCCAGTAGGGAGAGATATAAGAGGAATGGGAGACAGAGTGGGGGGAAGACATTCGGCAAATAACGACGGGTTCGGGAGTCGAACCCGGGTCGGCCGTGGTTCGCCACTGGGGCGCCCCTGTTCGCCTGTTTTTAATACAACATGCAACACTAATATCACCGACATCTAAGAAGGGAGATCCCCCCCTTGAATGGCCCTTCTAAGGTTTCTCTCCTCCACATTGCCTGTGGTGCATTTTTTCCTATTGTTAGGTTTTAGTGAGTTTTTCTTTACCTTCGCGTGGGGTATGTCTGGGAGTGTTGCATGCATGCATTCATTTATTTATTTTGAGTGTATTATAATTTCTTGGACCTTATGGTATTCTTGTTTTTTCTTGACTTATTGTGTCGTTTCTTCTTGACTTGTTTAAAGAAGACGTGTCTCCATTAAGCACTTTGAGTTGCACTTTGTGTATGAAAGGTGCTATATAAATGAAGATTATTATTATTATTATTATTATTATTATGATTGGGTGTGGAATTGTGTGGAATTATTACAAAATGAATGATCAGATTTTTTTTTATATAACACTTTTTTTGTTAATTTTCCTCTTTTTCTTTCCAAAGTCACTTTTTTACATCATTTTCACATAGACATTCTCCATTTCCTTTTCACAGTAACTTTTTCACATTTTCAGTTAGAAACTTTTCTTTTGCAGCATGGTTTCCCGTGTTTGCATTGATGTCTTACCCATTTTTTCCAGGATTCATTAACTTTTACATAAGCATTATACAGTTCACAATAATAATATGACAACCACCACCACAGGACAGACAAGACAGACAAGACTCACAGGACAGGACAGTGTTGTATGGTGGGGGGGGGAGAGCTGTATTTGCTCTTGGTATGTCGGGTCTGTTTTGATTGTGCCATGGCAGTCTTTAATCATCTAATGGCTCATATGTTGTCCATTTCGACCATCGTCTGTCGTATGTCTTGGCCTTCATTCTCAGCAGGAATGTCATTTTTTCCATATCGCTCATCTCCTCCACTATTCCCCTCCATGTCTCTTTGTCTGGAGCGGCTTCTTTGAGCCAGCTCCTTGTGATGGCCTTCTTACCAGCTATTGTCATGATTTTGAACAGGTACAAGTCTTCATTGTGTATGGTCTCCTCTGTGATCAAACCCAGGTACATCAACTGGGGTTCCATGGGGAATTCATAGCTAAGAATTCTGTAAATTTCCTGTGTAACACTCTTCCAAAATGGTTGCACTTTATCACATAACCAAAATATGTGAGAGTGGTTGGCATTCATCTGTCCACACTGTCTCCAGCAGGGTTGTTGCCCTTTTAATTGTTTACTCTTAATTTGCGGTGTGATAAAAAATCTCTTCACATTTTTCCAACCGATTTCTCTCCATCCTCTAAAGCTAGTGGATGAGTGTTGCGTCTCACATATAGAATGCCAGTCATCCTCCGTCAAGATTATACTCAGTTCACTTTCCCATTTCTTCTTCACATTATATGAATCACAGTTGCTGCAAACTTGTAAACGTTTGTACATTTCCGATATTATTTTCACTGGAGTTCGCGAATACGCCAGCTCCATCATTCCCACCACCCCGTTACCCCCTACCGATATCCTACTCTTGATTTCTGTATCATAGAAGTGTCGCAGTTGTAGATATCTAAACAAATTGTCATTACCCAAATCTATTTTTTTCTTAAATTGCTCAAAAGACATGAAGTTGTGGTCCTCTAAAAGTGTACATATGGCTGTTATACCCCTATCTCTCCACCCGTCAAAAGTGGTGTCCAGTGACCCCGGGTCAAAACCGGGAGACTGGGAAGGCCAAATCAGAAGTCTACTGTCTTCTTTTGATTTATATTTCCTGACCACCTCTTTCCAAACTGCCAGGGTGTGGTCTCCCTACACTCGGGAGATCAAAGGAAGATAAAAACTGTACAATTTTCTCCTCGTCTGCCATCTCGGGTTGCGAGTATAACTTTTCATAGTATTCTTTGAATATACGTTGAATTTCTTCAGGTTCATAAGTCGCTTCTCCTGATGTCTACTCTGCTGGGCCCGGAGTCGTTTTGCTAAAATCTTGGTTGCCCTTGGGCCTGATTCATAAAAGGTTGGTTATGTGTATCTCAATTTCTTCTCTAACTCTTCTTTTCCCATCTCTTCAAGCTGTGACTTTATTCCCTTCATCTGTTCCCTGTTACCCCCCCCCCCCCCCCTCCCCTCCCCGCACCGGTTACTCAAGGTTTCTCAAGTCTCTCTGTAATTGATCATATTTCATTTGCCTATACTTATTCAAGTGTGCAGTCTTTGAGATTAGGTATCCCCTCATAATTGCCTTGATTGTGTCCCTTAGGATGGTCGGTTTCACTCGGCTGTCAACATTATTTTTAATAGATTCGGTTATCTCCTTCCTGATCTGATTCACGAGATCCTCCCCATTCAGAATCCCCAAGTTCAGCCAGTCTCTTTGTCTGTTGTTCAAGTGTATGGTGAGATACACCATATTGTGGTCTGAGATATCTCCTGTTCCTATCGAGCAGCTCACCACCCTGTGTCCCTCTCTCTTATCTATTAAAATAAGTCTAGCCTAGAGTGTACCTTGTGCGTTGCAGAGTAATGAGTAAAATCCCTTTCTCCTGCATTTAAGCTTCTCCATACCTCCATCATCGCGCTTCCCTAATCAAGATATTCAAGTCCTTTGATCTCTGAGAGTTGTCTGGATTTACTTGTTGTGTCTAGTGAATAGTTCAGTATAGTATTCCAATCCCCTGCACATATCAGTATCCCTTCCACCTCAGAGGCTATTGTGTCAAATAAGAGTTTGAAAAATCTTCTGTCACTCTCAGGTGTGTTCACTAGGGTTATCATTACGTTATCTATTTTACATTTAACTATCGAGTACCTCCCTTCTCTATCCTTTTTCTCTTTTATCAGTTCAAAATTGAGTTTGAAATCAGGGTTGCCACTCCCCTCTTCCTATTATTCTTGCAAGAACTAAAATTTATTTCGATATCCAAACCTTTTCAACTTTTCATGCTCTATTTTTGACATGTGTGTTTCTTGTAGGAAAATCACTTGTGTCTTCTCTCTTTTGATTTGTCATAATTCTACTTCTCTTAACTGGGTGACTAAGACCGTTGATGTTTAAAGACGCCATTTTCAAGTTATGAGTTCCCGACATTAATTTTCCAGTTCTTGCATACATTAGCGGCTCCCCTTACCATACATTTTCTCCCGACATTAAACATATAACATTTAGCACACATAGTGACCTCCAAACGAGGGGGAACACCCACTCCTCTTCGGTATTTATCCCGTCTGTAAGTGTGAGGGAAAGCCCCTCGTAGGGAGAGGGCCCATCGCTAAGGGTGTGAGACGAGGTGACCAACTGAAACCCCTCCGTCCCTTAAATCCAACGTTAACCACTAAAGAAAACGTACGCTAATAAAAAATACCTCGCTCCTCCCGGGCGTTTATTTGAACATTACCCCGGCCATCATGGCCGTTCCGAAGGATTCTACTCGTTGTTTTTTACGATGCATGTATTCGCTGAGCTTCTCTCTCGCCCTCAGTGCTGCTACTCTGCCTGCCTGGTGTTGGTGCCGGTGTCTGGTCCCGCTTTCCTCGCCTCCGCATTCCCTCTCCTCCATCTCTCTCATTTTCCCCTTACATTTCTTCCACCGTGATGCCTCGCCTCTTCAGCTCGCTGTGAGCCTTGGTTGTGCTCGTGTAGGTATTTTTTTGCTTTTTTTTATACAGTTGTACTCCCTCCGTTTCTTCGCAACTTCAGGTGCATAGTCATGGTCGATATAGATTGTCTTGTTGCCCATTTGTATCTTTCCCTTCTTCCATGCTTCTCTCAACAACACCAGCTCCTTGGTCAGGTATTCCTGGAAGATGACGATAATGTGTCTCGGCGTGACGCCTTCTGGCGGTCTCGTGGCCTGTGCACGGTGGGCCCCTTGCAGCTTGAATTCTATGTCCGGCGGGAGCGATAACTAGTTTTTTAGAAACTGTTCGATAAACTTTGGAACCAAGTCCCCCTCTTTTCCATCTTCCATCCCGAATATGCGGTTGTTGTTCTTCCTCGCCCTGGATTCCAGGTCAACTAACCTGTATTGTGCGACTAGGTGTTCCTCTAGACTCGCTCTGAGTGCGTCCGACATCTCCGCTATCCAATCCTCCATTTTGTCCACTCGGCTCTCTACCTCCTCCACTCGTTGATTTAAGCTCTGTATCTCAAATGCGATAGTATCGAGCTTATCCTTTATGTCTTCGCTAACTCTCCTGAGCTCTTCTTTTAAGTCGGTTTTCAGTTATTTTATCGCTTCGACTATGCCCACCTGGTCCGTGCTCGGCTTGTGTCCTGACTGCATGCTGGCGGCCTGCTGCTGATTGTTTAAGCTAGCGGGAGCGTTCGCTTCGGTGTCGGGTCCTTTTGTCGTCTCGTTTTTCGAATTATTGAATGTTTTTTTCTTTTTTTTCGGTCCTTCCCTTGCTTTCTCCCACTCATCTACCTTTCTGTCTTGGTTGAATGTTTTCTTTGAATTCTTAAGTGTTTGAAATTCACTTTGCCCGGGAGCTCGGCTTCTTATGCGTCTGTGCCCTCTGCTGGCATACCGGAAGTCGAATGATCAGATTTTAGTGGATGACATTAAATGTATTTGCAAATTTTAAGGTAAGTGAAAAGAATATTGCCATTTTCAAAAAAAAATTAAAGGAATTTTGATAAGGGCATTTGATAAACAGTGAAATGTTTAGTGCATGTTTCCTATCAGGTTTGTTGCGTTTGCTACCATCAGAACGGCCAAGAATAGTTGTACTAAATTATACAATTTAGTAAAGTAACACTGCTTTTCTCTCTTATCTGGACGTCCCAAATTATGCTCAATTTCAACCTCAACTTCCATCAGCAGTTGTTAAATGGTAAATGGCTGCATTTATATAGCATAGGACTTTTATCCAAAGCACTTTACAATTTGTTCCTCACATTTTACCGATTCACACACCGACGGCGGAGGCAACCATGCAAGGTGCCAACCTGCTCATCGGGAGCAATTAGGGGTTAAGTGTCTTGATCAAGGACACATCGACACGCTGCCTGGGAGGAGCGGGAATCGAACCGGGAACCTCCGGATTGCCAGACGACTGCTCTACCTCCCGAGCCACTGTCGTCCCTGTTAGTCAAGACATTCAAATTCTACTTATCGGCCATTTTTTGCTCAACTCTGCGTGCCGACCGAGTGTTTCTCAAACACAACAAAAGATCAACTTCAGCTGGCTGCCGGTGATATCTGCAGGTGTGTGTACAAAAACTCACATTTCTCTTTGCTGCCGTTGTTGTTGTGAAGACAGTCAGTGTCTGGTCGTGTTGTTGTTGTTGTTGTGGCGGTGGCGGTGCTGTTGGTGTTGGGAAAGTCGTCTTCATCTTCTTCAACTACTGTGAACAAAACCATGACAACCCTTCATCCATCTCCCTTCTACTGAAGTAAACAAACTTTATTGAAGCATACTAGGTACTGATACAGCATGCTCGAGTTAGTTCCCCCCATCACCCCTCCACACACACACACACACACACCTCACCCTGCTGTTGTTTTAACAGTTTAAAAGGGATTGGAAACCACAGCACTTTAAATGTCATGCCACATTAAGTGAAATAAAAAGCCATAGAATATGAGTTCTCTCAAATAAAAAAATTGAAAAGATAAACATAACAATAATAAAAACATCGGTATAGATATAGATTGCCAATAGCCGATGCCATCGCCCATATTTCTTCTCCTCTATTGCTCTCCTTCCCTCTCTCCATCATGTGGAGTGGGTTGACAGTGACACACACAAGTCTAGGCTATTGTTCAAATTGCGCAAAAACAAAAACATGATGTATCCTGTGGATTGTGTTGACTAATACATTTGTCGGTCAGATCATTTACTTTTTAATTAAACTCAGGAAACACTTGTTTGTGTGATCTCACTGGATTCTCACTGGATTGTCAAAACGTTGCAAGAGAGAGAGAGACTTGGGCTGGAGGAGGTGAGAGAGATAGTGTGGTAGAGAGACATCCACTGCAAGAACATTAGAGCGGCCGGTGGAATGAAACTCAGTGCAGTCAAAGTTCAATCAAACCTAATCAAAATATAATAGGTCTACATGTTGAGATGGTTAAACTATTCCAAATATGAATGCAATGTTGACGGTCATGCTTTTATTCATAACTCCTCTAGTGAGTTTTGTGTCCATATGATTTGATCAGTTTGGATGAACTCGTGCAGCTCCAGTCCGCAGCTTCCTGTGCTCAGGATCAAGCAGTGAGGCAGAGAGGAGAAACAGAGATGCAGACACGGGCTACAGCCTGAATAACACCTTCAGCAATGCTGTAAGGTAGGGTTGCACGATACACCGCTACTAGAAAAGTATTTATTTATTAATCTGTCATATAATATATTATTATTAATACATAATTGTAGAAATAATTGTCCATGTTCTGTCATATAATATTATATTCCATTACTTTTCTCGATACTTTAGGCTTTTGCCGTGGTATCGTTTTAGAACCGGTATCGGTATCAAAGTAAAGATTTTGGTATCGTGAAAACACTACTGTAAGGTGTTATTCTTATCCCATGATGTGGCTACCTTTGTCCCTCTGGAACTCATCCTTGGAGACGCCGTCAGAGCAGGAGTCAAAGAATTTCTGCAGCGTGTCGACCTGTCTGCACAGAATGTCTCTGAACGTCTCCATCTCAGCCAGCTTCTCACGCAAGCTGTGGCCCTTCTGAGAGAGACGGGGGTGAGAGAGATACATGCACCAGGAACAAGACAGAGACAAGACAGAGAGAGAGAGACAGAGACAAGACAGAGAATCAGGCCTTTTGTTTCAGTTTTGTACAAGGCCTACAAGCTAAAGATTTAACTCATCATTTATAATTTCCCAAAGATAATGATAACCGTCAAGAGGAATGCCCTAGCAACATCTAACACAGCACAGTGGTTTGGTCTTCAGCATTACAGTGTGTCAGGGACGGGTAGGATATTATATCAGACTTGCAGTGTGTCAGGGTGGGATATTATATCAGACTTGCAGTGTGTCAGGGTGGGATATTATATGGTAGCGAGTGATGATGATGATGATGATGATGATGATGATGATGGTGGTAGTGATGTGGTGGTGGCAGTGGTAGTAATGATGATGGTGGTGGTGGTAGTAGTGATGGTGGTGGTGGTAGTGACGGTGGTAGTGGTGGTAGTGATGGTGATGGTAGTGACAGTGGTAGTGGTGGTGGTGGTAGTGATGGTGGTGGTGGTAGTGATGGTGGTGGTGGTAGTGATGGTGGTGGTAGTGACGGTGGTAGTGGTGGTAGTGATGGTGGTGATAGTGACGGTGGTAGTGGTAGTGATGGTGGTGATGGTGGTAGTAATGATGGTGATGACAGCAACAACGTTTTACCTTGAAAGAGGAGGTGGAGGTGGCAGACAGCGCACTGGCCGCTGAGGTGAGAGACAACATGGAGCCATGACGCCTCAAACTGGTCTCCGAACCATAACCTGACTCAGCCTAGAGAGAGAGAGAGAGAGAAAGAGAGAGAAGAGAGAGAAGAGAGAGAAGAGAGAGAGAGAGAGAGAGAGAGAGAGAGAGAGAGAGAGAGAGAGAGAGAGAAAGAGAGAAAGAGAAGGATAGAGGGAGAAGAGAGAAAGAGAAACACAAAGAGAGACAGACGGAGAAAGATAGAAGGAGAAGAGAGAAAGAGAAACACAGAGACAGAGAGAGAAAGAGAAACACAGAGAGAGAAAGAGAAACACAGAGACAGAGAGAGAAAGAGAAACACAGAGACAGAGAGAGAAAGAGAAACACAGAGACAGAGAGAGAAAGAGAAACACAGAGACAGAGAGAGAAAGAGAAACACAGAGACAGAGAGAGAAAGAGAAACAGAGACAGAGAGCAAAAGATAGTGTGAGAGAAAGCGAGAGAAAAAGAGAAATAAAGGGGAGGGGTAATAAATGATGGGGGGAATAAGGGGAAAGAATGAATACATGAACCAGTCTGCAGTCTAATTCTAAGCAAGACTATGAATCCTAAACCTCCCAAGAGAACTCTCCAGGAGAGAGTTCAGTTCCAGCAGTCTACAGAGTATTAATGAACAACTGGCACATTAGAGAAGCACCACACACCTACACAGAAAAGCAGCCTGGTGAGATAGAGAGAATGAGATGGAGAGAGAGAGAGAATGAGACGGAGAGGCCAGTACACATCAACACAGGCCATTATTCATACAGAATCCTTAAGTAGAGACGCTCAGGCTAGGCAAGACTGTAGCTTAATGGCACTACATATTAGGGATGCACCGATCTGATATTGATATCGGATATCGGCCCCAATATGACTAAAATAGCTGGATCGGGTATTGAAAAAAATATCGGATTAAACTACCGGTAAAAATAATAATATAATAATAAATTAAATAATAAATAACAATTCAGTACATTTATATATATGTTTTATTTGTTACATTTTGTTTCACTAAGTTAGGAAAGTAATGTTTTAAGTCAAGCCTGATGTTGCCTTGCACAAAATAATGATCCCAGTCTCTTCCACACAGTGAGGCATACAGTTTATTAATTGAACAATGGGTATCGGATCGGTACTCGGTATCAGCCGATACCCAAAGCCCAGGTATCGGTATCGGGACTGAAAAAGTCGGATCGGTGCATCCCTACTACATTATACGCCTATGATGCGGTCAGTATTGGGGATTTTCTCTTGACGTGATTAAGTAGTGACGTAGCCATAGAAATTGAGTAGATAGAGTGAACCCACTTGGCTGCCACAGGATCTTTCATAATGTTGTCATAGAAACCAAGAGTTAGTTTCCAATAGTGCCCATGATGCTCTAGGAAAGGCCTCGTCTAACCATTAGAGTTGTGTTGATGTAGCAATGGGGTGTGGCGATGAGCTCACTTGTTCCGTTCACTGCAAGAGAATGGTAAGTCAGCAATGACTACACATGGAGGCTAAACACAAACGGACTGCAAGTTATTCCTGTTTGTACCACTTCTACCAGAAGTCAGCGAGACAGTTAAATCATGATGCAACATGTTAGCTCCTGAATCCTGACTGAGGCCTGGGAACGCTAAGTCTGCTGCCAGGTTAAAGACATAACGTAATCCCTAGTTCAGCAGGTTTTAGACTATGGACAGGGATGGTGAATAAGGTGGCAGGTCGGTTTTTCTGGAGGGTCCCCCACAAGGAGAGTGAAGGACAGAGGTCTGTGTATAGCCATCTTTAGCTGGGATGCCACTGGAGAAATAGCATGTTTTTTTTAATGTATTTATTATCTCTTGTCGCAATGACGTAGATGTTGAACGTGGAACAAAACAAAATTCTCACCTAAGATCCCTGAACAAAAAGTTCACAAACGAAATACTGGCCGTAGCTCATAAGTCTATAAGTCTCTCCTATCAAAAGAAAGATGCTAGTGTCACGATAGTGGCATTTCTAACTTCGATACAATACCTTGAAAAATATTGATATTCAATACCATTTTCGATATCACTGCGCCCTGTTCAGTTTCATAGCTTCATGAGTTTGCATCATACATTGTTGTTAAAATACAGCTGGTAGGGGTTAGGCTTTGCTTCACAAATAAATCACACTTGTTTTAAGTATTTGAGGTGCATGTAATTATGTTATTTATCACATTGGCTAACCTGTCGCTCTTTGAACAGGTCGGCATGTCTCTCAGTGAGATGCTTTGTCAAGTTGGACATGTTGGGGTAGGATATTACTAGATAATATTACATATTAACACATTTTACAGACTTGTGGTGTCTGTGGGCTTGCCCTGACTGTCAGCAATGTAAGTGAAATTATGCCATATTTCTCTCAGTCTGTCTGCTTTGTCAACAAGCCGTGGACGATCGGCAAGAGCACTTGTTGTACTTGCAGCCATGTGCCTCTCGTTCTGTCACCATGGAAGATGAGAAAACGGTTGGCTCATCCACTATGCCTGCAGGGAGTGGAAGCAGAGTGCTGCAGCTTGGCTAACCGTGTGACTGAGGATGAATGCAGTCTTGCAGCTTGGCTAACCGTGTGACTGAGGTGTCACATGCATCATGTGTCCACACACAAGCATAACCAGCCAACTAACCGGCCCACAGAGCACAGAGGTTAACTCTTTGAGCGCCGGAGGCCTAGAGCATCTTTGTTCCTACCACGCCAATGCTCTAAAGATAGGAATAAGTGGCTGTGTTTGCAGGGCTATATTCTATATTATAGCTATGGATACAATACTATGGCCCATTTGACATCACCTATCTATCGCTCAACATCTGAAAAATAAAAAATTAATCGCCAATACGTTGAATGAATGAATGAAAACTTTATTTAACAGATTGCAGAATGTGTACAATACAGTACGGCTCAATAGACACAATTGTTAAGGGGATACAGACCTGAGAAAGACGTTTGTCTTGTTTACATCAGGGTCCCCCATTTTCAATTCATATAGACATTTATGACATACACAACATACATGACATTTATGGCATAGGGACATATAGGTATTTAGTACTGATACATTTGTGACATAAACGGTATTCAAATATACAGTACCATTACCCCTAGATCCTGACAGAGTATATACATATGATGGGGAGGGGACTGTACATTAGGAGGGGGTGGGTGGGTGGGAGAGAAATATACATATGGTGGGGTGGAGACTGTACATTTGGAGGGGGTGGGTGGGTGGGAGAGAAATATACATAAGGCAGGGAGGGAATATATACATGCGGTGGGGAGGAGACTGTCTATTAGGAGGTGGTGGGGGGTTTGGGCATTTACGGTGGCCAGTTTCGAATTGCAGCCTCCCGTAGGTGCTCTTTAAGAGCGGTTTTGAATGTGGGTAGCGATTCACATTCCTTTACAGCTTTGGGTAGGGCGTTCCACATTGATGTGGCATAATTGCGAAAGGTGTTTAGTCCCTTGTTTGAGCCGAATCTGGGTTTAACATGATTTGTTGAGCTTCCTCTGGTGTAGTGGTTGTGGTATTCACTGACCTTTGGGAAGTATTTTGACATGTACATGGGTACCTTAGTCGTATAGTGTATCTTGTAGACCAGGCCCATTGCAAGTTGCTGTACTCTGTCGTCTACTCTAAGCCATCCTAGGTTGTCAAAGTGGGCAGGGGTGAGGTGGGTTCTGGGGGTAAGGTCAAGTAGTAGTCTGACAATTTTTTTTTTTTTTTTTTATGATTTATTTGTTGGCGTTTTATCGCTTTATTGCTACTGGGCAGTACATTCGGCAAATAACGACAGGTTCGGAGTCGAACCCGGGTCGGCCGTGTCGCGGCTGAGAGCGCTATGTGGTTCGCCACTGGGGCGCCCTGACCAATTTGTTTTGTGATGTTTGTAATCTTGTTTTTAGCTCCATTGAGGTGCTTTGGTACCATGAGGTGCACGCATAGTCGCAGTACCCTTGAATGAGTGCTCCTGCCAGAGTCTTCAGGGTATTCTTGTTTACCAGAGAGGAGATCCGGTACAAGAATCTAGTTCGTTGGTTGACTTTTTTTATTACATTGGATGCCATATTGTCACAGGAATGATTTGCCTCTAGGATGGAATATTGTGAATATTGTCACCCACTGTAACTGAGAAGCCGTCGGTCTTGCCGAGTTTGTTATTTGAACCGAAGAGAATGGACTCTGTTTTGCCCATGTGTAATGATAGTTTGTTATCAGCGAGCCATATGCAGATTTTGCCTAGTTCCGAGCTGAGGGTTTTTTCAACCTGCAACTTGTTCTTGTCAGAGACCAGCAGGGCTGAGTCGTCCGCAAACAGGAACAAGTTGCAGTCACAGGCTGACGACATGTAATTTGCATAAATTAGGAACAGTAGCCGTCCTAGTATGCTTCCTTGTGGAACACCACAGCTCACTGTGAGGGGGGGGGGGGGGGTAGAGTACCGTTTACCTCTACCATCTGTTCTCTCCCCTCCAGGTAGGATTGCATCCAGCTCACTGATAAACTATCACCAATTGCTTTTAGCTTGTCAATCAGAATGGAGTGATTGACAGTGTCGAAGGCCTTTTGTAGGTCCAGCATGACCATGCCGCAGTATTTGCCCGCGTCCACCTCGTTTGATGTGGTCGTTCAAATAGAGGAGGCATGTGTCAGTGGAGTGGGACGTTCTGAAGCCAGATTGGAATTCGTAGATTCGATTTTTTTCCGCCAGGTACTTTTCGACCTGTTCGTAGACATGACTTTCGAGATGGAGGTAAGAATAGAAACAGGGCGGTAGTTGCCTGGGTCTAATTTGCTGCCCTTTTTGTGCAGAGGGGTCACTCTCGCAATTTTGAAGTCCTTGGGGACGTGTCCCTGTTTTATAGAGAGGTTTATTATGTGTGTGATGACTGGGGTGATGGCGGCTGCTGAGTCTCTGAGGAATTTGGAGGGGATGTTGTCATGGCCAGTGGCCTCGTTAGGTTGGAGGGAGCTACATTTTTTGAGTACCTCATCGGTTGTTACCATTTCAAGTTTGAAGTCGTCTTTGTGGACCCCTAGGTTTTTGTAGTATGCTACTATGTGTTCTACCCCATAATAGGGGGTAGTTTGTTTACCAGTGTTGTGGCTATGTTTGTGAAGACGATGTTTAAGTAATTGGCTACATCCAGCTTGTCTGTGATGAGCGTGTTGTCCGTCTTTATGTTTAAGAATCTGGTTTTAAGTTTTTTACTGCAGCCTAGTTGATTATTGAGTAATTTCCAAAGTTGTTTTCCTCAGTTTGCGTGTTATACCGTGGTGAATATGAGTATAGTTTTAGAGTGATCCTGTCTAATCCCAGAAAACGACGATATGCAGTAAAACGTGAATTTCACTAAAAGCGTTGCCGTTTCTCGCCTGGACACGCTACTATTTCCAAATCAAATATATATAATAGGCATTATGTTTCATCATGAATGCATAATAATAATAATACTTCGTTTTATATAGCGCCTTTCAGAGGACCCAAGGTCGCTTTACATAAGGGGGGGGGGGGGATAACAAATTAACAAACATAGTGGACAGACACAACATATACATATAAAGTGAGAAAGTTAGGGGTTGAAGGCCAGGTTGAAGAGGTGGGTTTTGAGCAGTTTTTTAAATGAGTCCAGAGTTGGGGTGGTGCGGAGATCTGCGGGGAGGGAGTTCCAGAGGGTGGGAGCTGCCACACTGAAAGCTCTGTCCCCGAACGTCCGTAGTCTGGTTCGGGGGATGGAGAGCTGACCAGTGTCCGTGGATCGCAGGGACCGTGACTGAGTGTAGGGGTGGAGGAGGTCAGTGAGGTACTGAGGTGCCAGGGCGTGAAGGGATTTGTAGGTGAGCAGGAGGGTTTTGTAGGTGATGCGGGATTTGATGGGGAGCCAGTGGAGGTGGATGAGGATGGGGGTGTGCTGCCAGGGTTTGGTGCGGGTTAGAACCCTGGCAGCTGAATTTTGAACATACTGTCCAGGGTTTTGCTTGGAACCCCGGACAGGACCCCGTTGCAGTAGTCCAGGCGGGAGGTGATGAAGGCGTGGATGAGGGTCTCAGCTGTGGTGTCGGAAAGTGATGGTCGGAGTCTGGAAATGTTTCGGAGGTGAAAGAAGGCGGATTTGGTGAGGGAATTTACATGGGATTGATAGGAAAGGGTGGAGTCCAGGATAACGCCCAGGTTGCGGACCTTAGGGGATGGGGAGATGGAGCAGCCGTCAATGTTGAGGGTGAGATCCCCAACCTTCCGGAGCAGGGCCTTGGGTGCCACAACCATGACCTCGGTTTTATTGTTGTTGAGCTTGAGGAGATTAGATGACATCCAGGTTTTTATTTCGTGCAGGCAGTTGATAAGGGAGTGTGGGGGGAGATGGGTGGATGGTTTGGTGGAGAGGTAGAGTTGAGTGTCGTCGGCATAGGAGTGGAAGTTGAGGCCATGGCGGCGGATGATCTGACCGAGGGGGAGCATGTAGATGGTGAATAAGATTGGGCCAAGTACGGAACCTTGGGGGACGCCTTGGTTGACTGGGGCCGGGGTGGAACTGGAGTCGCCGATGGTGATGAACTGTGTCCGGGTGGTGAGGTAGGATTGAAACCAGGAGAGTGCTGAGCCAGTGATGCCGAGGTTGTTGGATAGGCGGTTGAGGAGCATGGAGTGGGAGACTGTGTCGAATGCTGCAGAAAGGTCAAGGAGGATGAGCATGCTAATGTGGCCAGAGTCAGCTGCAAGGAGTGCATGAAAGGGGTGGGGGGGGGGGGGGGGGGGTCGTTTTTTGATGCTTTGATCGTCACCAACGGCATACGTTGTGGAGTAACGTTACACACACGTTGCGATCGAGGTGAAATCATGGTTGGATCAAAGCAGGATTGATATAATTTAATCCTTACCTTCACTAGGAGGTACCCCAAAAATAATATTCCAATTGTCTGATCGCGAGTCCAAATACCGTGTCGCCAACATAATGTCCATCGTGTCGCCAACATAATCCACCACAACAGATGCATCGGAGGCATTTGACACTTCTCAATGCGATCGGGATACCCGCCTCGCCCGACAAAGAAAAGTGCGCCTGGAGACATTTGATCGACGCACAGGCCAAGATATAATGTTTCAAAGGGTGCTTGATACTGCCAGAAATTTAGGGGCAAAGAATATTTTTTAGGTGCACATTTTTAAATAACAATTTTACTATTATAGTAGGGCTGGGCGATATGGCCTCTAAATGATATCGCGATATTTTTTTGCCATATCACGATACACTATATATATCGCGATATTTTGACATTTCCTCTAAAGCACTTAAAAATGCTTGATTTAACCCTTTGATGCATACAGTCACGCCAATATGATGATTATAATAAGTCCCTGCAACATATGTTTGCATTATTAAACCATGAAGATGCTTTAAAAAATAATTTAATGAAAATGTAGAAAAAGAGTAGTCTACTGACACACTAATAAAAAAAATTTTACATCTAAGACCATTTATATAAAAACTCTTGGGTGCCTTTTTTTTGCACAGTACTGTGTTTTCTATCCACTTTAGCCAAACACACACACATATGTATATGTATATGTATATGTATGTATATATATATATACACACACACTACTGTGAGAAAATAATAATCACACACAAAGGGATAATGGCTTATAGCAGACTTAATGATTTTAGAATATTTCAGATAATGAAATTAAATGTTTATATCATCAACTATCCAGTTAGTATTTATACTGTCTGTAACGTTTGGCTACTTTAAATCATTGAATGTAGAGAGAGAGCGAGAGAACGAACGAGAGAGCCAGCCCCCCCCCCCCTCGGGTTTTGTTCTAGGTTCGCGTTTTGATCGTCTAAGCTGCCGTAGGTGATGACGTCACACTCAAATGTAAACAGGAAGAGTTTAACACACGTAGATGGAAAGTGGATGATATACAGAAACGAATAACCAATAAATATGAAGTTATGTTTAAACTTCTGTTGTCAAACGTTGTCAATATAACCCACCCACTTTCCTCACGAATGGAACTAGTGTTGTGGAGTCCGCTTTGACCGTTTTCCAGGGTTAGCAGCAGCTAACGCTAGTTAGCTTAGCATAGTCCTAATGGATACCTTGGTTACCAGCTAACGTTAGCCCATTGCTCGTGTCAATTAAATTGCATGTTATTAAAGGTCCGCGCTGGTCTGTCTAATGAAATTACAACCGCAACATTATGTCGCACTGTTGTAGGCTAATGTTTTACTATTTTTTGTATGGATTAATTTAGGAGTGAATGCGAATGAAGGGTTGAAATCACTACTCGCAAGCTTGCCCCCAGATATTATTTTCCACTCGCACCGGCCAAATTAGGGGGCAATTTGCGATCATCTCGTCGCAGTGTACAGCCCTGGGATGCGGCCGGTATTGCACTTTGGCAGTCTCAGGATGATTCCCCATGTTAACCCCGAGTCTGTGTGCCTGTAATGAATGGAAATATCGAATAAAAGAAATAACGATGAAAACCCGACTATACTGTTGTTTGCAGTGAATCCACAGCTAAAGAGATTGGTTTTATCGGGTATCACAGTAGCCAAAAAGCTGATCGCATCACGCTGGTTTCAACCGGAAAAAATGTGCCGTAAAGTTTGGTTTCTTACATATCTCGATGTAATTTACCATGAAATATCTACAGCAAGAATTCTGGGTCTCAATGAATCCAAAATGTCAATGTGGTTAGAAGTGGTGGAGAGAATAAAAGCTAGCTTATAATGGTAGTGTCTGGTTAGGTGCGAGGGATAGTGGAGGTACTTCTCAAGGTGGGGTCCGGGAGGGGGGGGTTCGAGCTGAGCATATGTATGTAGGTTTTTTTTTTAGATAACAGGTATTATGGGTATATCTTATATAAAACAACTAACCAAAAGGTGATCCCATTGGATGTGCCCTGACAATTAATGCTTGTATATCTTATCGTGTGTTGTCATGTTTGTTTATATGTTTGTTTTAAAAAAGAATAAAAAAATAAAATACAAGAAAACCCGACTATACTCGGGTCTGGCGTCCAAAGAGTTAAGGAGCACCTAAAATCATCCCAAGAAAATAAGCCTATTTATTATTTTATTTCTATTCGATAGAAAATCAAAGGGCTTTTAATGTAAACAGAGCAGCAGAGAGGTCAGAGGTCAGACCCTGCTGGAGGGTCTCATGACACAGTAGCAGGCTCACAGCGTTCACATCAGGGTGAGAAACAGCCACCAGCCAAACGCTGCCTGGTACTGTACATTTTGTCAGTGGCTGCCGGTATGTTTGCCAACTGTGCACCGTTATTCACTCTGGTAGGTAAACAACCAGACGTATTTCTATTAGGGGTGTAACCATCTCAATACACAAATTAAAATGTCAAAAAAGTTCACATTCAATACGGTGTACCGAAAATCACCAATTCTTCATTCTCCTCCCTAGGTTTTTTCCTCATTTTCTATGTATGTTGTCTAAACTAGGCTGCATCTGCCGGCATCCTATCATCAGCGTAGAGTGGGAGAGGGCAGGGAAGGACCCGCTATGCACACACATACTATTTGTATTTTTCTGAGGCAAACCAAGCTGTGTAGTACATGTGTAATATATACTTAGAACTCTGTAGTACATTTGAATGCATAAAGAATCAAATATGGAATTGTGACCTCATAATCGAAATGTGTATTGAATCTGAAAATGTCTGTATCGTTACCCCCCTAGTTTATATTCAATAATATTATAGAATAATGTCGATAGGTAGGTAGGTTCCTTCCCTGCGTGACATCATCTACTCTAGAATTATAAAAGGAGTCAGTAGTGTGGTCATAAAACCATTCTCCTGAACCACCTGTAAGAAGTAGCGTTGTCAGTCGCCACCCAGTGAGGAATTTCTTCACTGAGAACGTGTCCTACTCCCATCCACATCATTCTAGCAGCTACTGGGCTGTTAACATCTACTAGGCTGAGCAAAAGGAACCGACCTATCTCAAGCCCTGCCCTCTTTTCTTGATCCTCCAATTGCCAAGTTTGTCTGAGGAAAGCAACCATTGTGAAAAGGGCGGGGTTTGAGATAGGTCTATTGCGACCAGTTCCCACAGGGTAAAGAACCCCTAACCCCTTCCCACAGGGTAAAGAACCCTTCTTAACCAGTTCCCACAGGGTAAAGAACTAGGGATGCCCCGATCACGTTTTTTGCCACCGATACCGATTACCGATCGTCGTGAGCCATATCGGCCGATACCGATCTGATACCGATCGTTTTTGATTAAAAAGAAATTAAAAATTATTTTATATAATTTTTTTTTTTTATAAAATATATATATTATATAATTAGACTTGTAGTTGTATTATCTGCGAGACATCGCCACCACGCAACAAGTCAAAATGCTCGCTATCTGCAAACAGCTCCACTGTCTGTGTGTACTCTAGTAGCCCTAGCTCCAAAAAGGATTCTCCGGCGCTGCAGTGGGACCCTATTGGTAACGTTATGCTTTGGTCATTTCACATTCAGCAAGCCCTCAGCTCGAATACGCATTCAATCAATGTTATAAGACATTGATATCAGGAGCTATCTGTAGCTACTGCTAGCCGGCTAGATGACGTTAAGACAACTATTTAGTTCAATCGGACATTTCGTTTTGAACCATGAACTAACGTCAGCTAACGCAAGCTAACGGAGATATCAACATGGGCTACTGGACTTCCTGGGGCATTTGTTGATATCCGGAGCTATCAGTAGCTAGCCGGCTAAATACCGTTAGACAATGCCTACTAAAAGTGAATAGTTGACTGGGTAATTTTGTTTAAACAGTAACGATAGCTAGGTAGCTAACGGTAGCTCAGGTCGAATGCACTATCTAGACTCAGCAGAGGAGGTCCGCCTCCGTGTTTACAAACTCTACACGGGTACGGGCGGGGCTAGGGAGGAGGAGCAGTTTGCAGGTCCTGTGCGTCTGAGACAAGCGAGTGAGATATCCACTTGATCAGTTTCCGCGATCGGCGAATATGACTAATTATCGGAATTCCCCGATCGCATATTTATACTGATTATCGGCCGATAACGATCGGGGGCCGATCGATCGGGGCATCCCTATAAAGAACCCCTAACCCGTTCCCACAGGGTAAAGAACCCCTAACCCTTTCCCACAGGGTAAAGAACCCCTAACCCTTTCCCACAGGGTAAAGAACCCCTAACCCGTTCCCACAGGGTAAAGAACCCCTAACCCGTTCCCACAGGGTAAATAACCCCTAACCCGTTCCCACAGGTTAAAAAGAACCCCTAACCCGTTCCCACAGGTTAAAAAGAACCCCTAACCCGTTCCCACAGGGTAAAGAACCCCTAACCCTTTCCCACAGGGTAAAGAACCCCTAACCCTTTCCCACAGGGTAAAGTACCCCTAACCCGTTCCCACAGGGTAAAGAACCCCTAACCCGTTCCCACAGGGTAAAGAACCCCTAACCCGTTCCCACAGGGTAAAGAACCCCTAACCCTTTCCCACAGGGTAAAGTACCCCTAACCCGTTCCCACAGGGTAAAGAACCCCTAACCCGTTCCCACAGGGTAAAAAGAACCCCTAACCCGTTCCCACAGGGTAAAGTACCCCTAACCCGTTCCCACAGGGTAAAGGACCCCTAACCCGTTCCCAGTCCCACAAGGCCAAGCATCAACATCTGCTATTGATTTCAGATGAGGAAGAGCAAGAGAAGGACGAAGAGGAGAAGCTGGGAGTGCAGAGCATTGTGGGATGAGCTCAGCATGAATGACATCAATCAAAAGGAGTCCACCAACGTTATGTACCTGGACTTCTAGGTCAGAGCGTTTCAAACATTTTCATAAGTATCGCATTTTCTAAATGAATATTCTCCTCACGACACAAAACTGATTCAGCAGAATATTGTAGACTGAGGCTATTAGGACCAAATGTATCCTGATTCTAGACTGCTAAACTACTAAAGAACAGTTCTACAGTTCCATTTAATGACATTGATAAGGCTTCGGCTTCCTATAGAGAATAATGTGGCTCTCTGGGCCTCTTCCCAAGACCCACGTGTGGGTGCTGACCCACACTTAAAAAACACACTGCTGTAGATCGTCAAGGGGCGGAAACCACACACCAACTCAAAACACAGCGTAATGACACATTGTGCACATAGCCTTGTGATGATAAGAAGCTTCAGTAACGGGCCACTTGACTTTTCACAACCACAAACTACATCCCATAACATTACACAGTCACCACAGGTCCTCGTAAAATAAAAAGAAAGAAAGAAAAGCACCTAGTGGTAGCAAGAACACACACAGATCAATATTTGACAGAGCGACTGATTGCTGGCAAGGAGTGGCATGCAGCAGCCTAGAACGCCAGCACATCACATTAGAGATACTGCTAGGAAGAACACTGACCAGGCATATTGCATTCACTTGAACATGCTGTTTAAAAAAGAAACCCAACAGAAAAACCACCACTCTATCTGGTACTAAAACAACATCAACCAATCATGCGAACATGCTAATGAAGAAGTCCACTGATGAGCTGAGGGAGCAGCATGAAGCCCCACCATTCGGCCATCCCAGCAGCCAAAGCAGAACAAGGCACTGCTGCAGTCCCGACGGCTCCCCGCCGCCAACATTGGCCCGGCCGCGCGTCCCAAACGCCACACCCCGTCCCACCCCTCAAAACACTTGCACCGCGCCGAAATAATTCTCCAGGTTTAAACCCAGTATTCCCGCTTCCCCCCCGGACACACCTCACCGAAGAAGAAGGAGGGAGGGTGGGGGGAGAGGAGAAGAGTGGAGGGATTCAGCCCACCTCATGAAGAGAGAAAGAAGGAAGCTGGAAGAAAGGGGGGGGGTAGGCTTGAGGGAGGAGTAAGAGAGGTAAGTGAGAGAGAGAGAGAGAGAGAGCGAGAGACAGAGACCAGCCATACAGCCTAGGCATTGAGTGATGTCGCTCCCCTCCATTAGCGTTGGACACACACACACGCGGTCCATCTTGCCACAGAGAACAGTCAGAACACACACCCCGATATGTGAAATCTTTTCATCTGGCTGTCCATGCCGCTTAGCAGCTGCTTCCATCCCTGCTCTTTTAGCAAGCGGCACTGTGGCTGTTGAGTGCAACGAGAGAAGTGAATGTGTGTATGTGTGTTAGAGACAGCTCGCTGTTCACGTTTCTCTGTGTGTTTTTATAACAGCGATACAAAACGTACTGGGCGGGTGAGTGAGTGAGTGACGAAGACACCGTTGTATAGTTAACAGGGAGAGCAAGAGAGAGAGACCAAGAGGGAGAGAGGGAGCAAGAGATTGAGTGAGCGAGCAAGCAGGGGAGAGAGACGGAGAGTGTTTGTTTGTGTGGGAGGAAGGGACATCGGTCTGGATCTGAATTATGTTTTCGTGTCCAAATCTCCTCTGCTCTCCTCCTGAGATTCCTCTCATCTCCTTCGCTACATCCTGCTTGTTAAATACTATTTGGGTCAAGAAACAAGAAACAGTCTGGGCGGGTGCCAGAACTGAGAGAATCCGTGTTGAGTTTTCCCTCAAAATGTTCACATCAACCTTATATATTTTGTTATGGAACTGCCCACTGGATGAAAGTACAGCAGGAGAGTGGCTGTGGAAATGGTTTGTCCCTTTATTTTTGCATCCGTTTCAAATGGCTGACAAAAAACATGCATTATTTATCGTCAAGAGCTGCACTCGAGCAGTGAAAATGTCCCCACATCCAGCAACACAACCCATCCCACACACAAAGTGGTTTGCCCTTAAACAATTCTGACACGAATTGTTATAATGGTTATGCAAATAAAGACATCAAAAGTATTATGATATTCTGACTCGTTCTATGCACATTTAAAGTGCTTAAGAAAGAGACCAACTCACCCACTTCAGTTCAGTTTGACCACGTATAATGCAACACTGCCGGTATAAATGTTTATAATCACAACCGTCGCAAACAATCAGAACTACACACAAACCTAACCTACTGTGTTGCATCACAAAATAATATAACCGGTTTGATGTTTATCAGACTACAAAGTGGGACTGATTATCTGGCAAATATGTTTGTGTGTGTGTTTTCTACCAGTTATTTTAGGAGTGAAGTTTAGTGACATCATACACAGAGCAACTATTAGAGTTATATGTAGTTGTTTATAAACACATAATTTTTTAAGTCTACAAGCTGCACCACCATTCCAAGTCCGGTCTAAACGACAGATGAAATTATCACACAGCAGGACCTACAGATGATAAGTAACCATTGTCTCAGTAAGTCCCATAATTCACAATGTGAATAACAACAGCCGTCAGCAATACAATAGGTACAACGTGAAGAAGAACTACAAGCCTCGCACCCTCATCAAGGTGTTCACAGACAAAACACTTAAACCAGTCCCCCTTTCGGTCCAGATGGGGGCAGTGCAGACAAGCTCACCCTGACCAATCCAGTGGCTTGTTTCAGTGTATAGTGGTGGCTACATTTACATTTAGTAATTTAGCTGAATTTTATCCAAAGCGAGTTACAAGTTCTGTACAACAGGTCAGCAGGAATAGAATAGACAACTCTTTCAGCTGAGTAACAATGTTCGTCAAACAGTGTTGAGACTTGGGTGCTACAGTTTTAATTTACTTTTTGGCTTACCAGCCAAGGTGGCAGGTAGATTAAAAAAACTACCAGCCAGGCAGATTTTTTTTACCAGCCAACATTTTATATAGCTTTTTAGTATATTGCCATGTGTAATTATTATTGCTATATACAGGGCTCTACGCTAACATTTTTCCCAGGGAGCACATGTAAAAAAAATTAGGAGCACACAAAAAAAAATAGGAGCACAGTGAACATTTTTCAAGTAACAGAATTTATTAACAAACTATTTATTACATGCATATTATACTGTGCGTGTGCAACTGCATACTAAGGGACAAACATCTGTGCAAATAGCACATACCACCAAAATCACACATTGGCCCATGCCTACTAGACGCAAAGGATATCGGTTGTCAAGCTGCTTTTGTATGTTGTATGTTGTCACAATACCAACATTTTGACTTTGATACAGATACAGATAGAAAAGGTAATGGAATATATTATTAGATGACAGAACATGGAAAATTCTTTATACAATTATTTAATTCATTATAATTTAAATGCTATTGAATAATAGTTCATTAATAATAGGGATGGGTACCGAATTCGGTACTTTTGAGGCACCGAACCGAAACACGTCGGTACTACCGAGTATCGAATCAAGTGAGAAACTGAGATTTTTTTTTTTTAAATTAAAAAAATTATTTTTTATTAATATTATTTTTTTTACTTTTTTCTTTTACTTTTTTCTTTTCACGTCAACGTTCACACGCACAATATTTGCTTACCTAGGATTTGACTTGATTCAACAACAAAGCAGTCGGAGCAATGACAAGCCGAAAACTGTCGAAATTGTGTTTTTTGAAGTTTGGATTTTTTTTTATACGACTGATGTAGGTAAATTAAATTTCTTGAGACTAAAGTACCGAAAAAAGGTACTGTTGGGTACCGGTATCGATTCACAGGTACCGGTACCGGTATCGGTTCAAATGTGAAAGGTACCCATCCCTAATTAATAATAATTAATACAATTATTCTGTTACAGTTACTGAGCTATATACTATAGCTACTGTCCATCAATATCTTCCTTTTGAATGAAATAGGTTGAGGAGAGATGTAGAGAGAGAGAGAGGGAGAGAGAGAGAGCGAGACACACACACACACACACAGAGACAGAGAGACAGATCCAGATCCTTATCCAACCTAAAGGCCTCAAATAGGAAAGCGAGGAAAAATAAAAATAAAAATATGCATGACAAATGGTATGATAATGACTCAGGAAGAAATTAAGGAACCTATCAAACCAAAAACACAGAGACCCAGACAACCAGAACACACGTCTCCAATACAGTGAAACACTGAAACATTACAAAAACAGTCAGAAAAAAAAAAGGACCAACATGTTAGAAACCAGGTACAAGATATAGAGGAATCCATAAAAACAAACAACTTCTGGGAAAACTGGAACAAACTAAACAAAGTACACCACGAGGAGCTACCCATCCAAAATGGAGATGTATGGGTAAACCACTTCTCCAATCTCTTTAGCCCAATAAAAAAAAATGAACAGCAAAAACACATACAAGATAAACTACAAAGCCTGGAGTCAACCATAAAAGACTACCAGAACCCGCTAGACTACCCAATTACACTACAAGAACTACAGGACAAAATAAAATCACTTAAAACCAAGAAGGCCTGCGGAGCGGATGGTATCCTAAATGAAATGATCATATTCACAGACTCCAAATTCCAATTGGTTATACTAAAACTCCTTAACATTGTCCTTAGCTCCGGGATCTTCCCCAATATCTGGAACCAAGGACTCATAACACCGCTCCACAAAAAGGGAGACAAATACGACCCAAACAATTACCGTGGGATCTGTGTCAACCGCAACCTTGGAAAAATCCTCTGTATGATCATTAACCACAGACTCATACATTTCCTCACAAACAACAATACCTTGAGCAAATCACAGATTGGCTTCCTACCAAATCACCGTACAACAGACCACATTCTCACCCTCAGCACCCTAATCGACAACCAAATAAATAAAAATAAAAGCAAAGTATACTCCCGTTTCGTTGACTTCCAAAAAGCAATTGACTCAATTTGGCACAAGGGTCTGCTGTACAAACTGTTAGATAGTGGCATTGGAGGGAAAACCTACGACCTCATAAAGTCAATGGGTCTCATTCCCGAAAAATCTTCAAAGATATATTCTGGAAGACTTATCTTGGAACCACTGAGACATAATCTATGACAAGTACACTCTGAGTCCTGAACGTGCTGGAGATATGTCTTAAGTGGCTGAAACGGTTGCAGAAATTATATGATCTGATATCTGCTTGGAGAATGGCATTCTGTCGTAAACTCCAAAGCGCGTTCCCGTTCAGGTCATTTGCATACAAACCACGCCCCCGACAGTCCTTATAAAGCAACTGGTGACGCAGCTGTGTGAAATGGAATGGCGGAAGTGCTTTGAGAGCCGCGTGATTACGAAACCTAGCGTCAGTCAGTGCCAATCAGAGAGCGTCTCCGAGAAATGCGGCTAGGTTTCATAATCACGCTTGCGCCCATCAAAACTAGATTAGATTAATGTATTGGCATCATATACAGCTCGCGGTACACACCTGCCGCAGCGCGCACACACACACGCGCGCGCACGCAGTACTGTATATGAATGAATGAATGACATAATATATATAGCCTACGGGCCGGCGGGCGTAATGAATGAACGCAGTATGGCTTATTATTCCATAATTAAGCCTATAGGCTACTGTTCATTCGTAGGCGCACACAAGACTTGTTATGGAATATTAATGCAGACTATTTCCACCGATTAGCTTTAGTTCTTATTTATTTATCCACTGTCATTTCAGTGTTGGTGTATAGGCTATATAGTGTATTTCAATATAAGTTTAATTGATTAATGATATATTCGAAGGAATGCAGGTTTATAGCTATATCAACCCCCTCCAATGTACAGTAAATTACCAAGTATGGTTTTGTCAATATTCCAATGTACAGTTTTGCTTGTACAGTGTAAGTCTACCACCCCTCCTACCCAACCTCCTCCAACAGTTTCTACGTCAAATGTACTCTTTTCTGGACTCTTTTTGTATCACAAACAGTACTGTATTTGCAAATCTGGTATGTCATAAATGTATAGATGTAGCAGTACTGTCTATCTGTGTCGTGTGTGTCATATATGTTATGATGAATTGAAAATGGGGGACCCTGATGTAAACAAGACGAAATTCTTTCTCTGGTCTGCATCCCCTTATGGAATTGAGCTGTACTGTACTGTACCCATTCTGCAATCTGTTAATAAAGTTTTCAATCAATCAATCAAACAAAGGTCTGTCCCATTGTATACCAATCAATGGGATACATTGCATGTTGACCTGCATTCTTTCAAATGTATATAATTAATCATTAAAACAGATGTGGAACAAATAAGAAATGCAAATTCCACAGAAGGCATTAAATTATTATTATTTTCAATCATTTCACAATAATTGCATAATTGTGTTTGAATATCTGAGTAATTAAAGTAATTATACATTTGTCCAAAATAGCTGGTTCAGATATGGTTAATCCAGCTGCCCTGTGATCAGATGAATCCATATTATTTATTTTTCCGACATCAAATGCGTAATTTCTTATCGTACAAATATTGTCATATTTATTTTAATTATGATCAAGTAATTAATTCCAATGAGGCCTGTAGCGTTAACATGAAGGAATCACTATGAGAACACAGTCTGTAAAGTTATAATAAAAATGTAAATTAGTCAATCAATCATGAGATTTGATCGTGGGCTGAGAGCATATTTAAGTGTGCTCCTCAGCACTCTTAGATCTGCTCTCAAATAAGATCTCAGGAGAATTTGAGGACTCCCACTCCCAGCCCTAATATGTCTTAAATAGGCCGAAATCTGGCTAAGACGAAATATTTTGTCGTAACTTCGTTCGAGAATGAGACCCAATGTACACCAACAACACATGTGCTGTGAGGATTGAGGGAAAACACACAGACTTCTTCCCTCAACGCCGTGGGGTTAGACAGGGGTGCAGTTTGAGTCCAACCCTCTTCAACATATACATAAATGAACTGGCAAAAACATTGGAACAAACTGCAGCACCTGGCATCCCCCTAGCAAACACAGAAGACAAATGCCTACTGTTTGCAGATGACCTGGTGCTGCTGTCCCCAACAAAAGAAGGGCTACAACAGCACCTTGACCTTCTGCACAAATTCTCCAAGACATGGGCACTGACAGTAAACCTAAACAAACCTAAAATTATGATATTCCAAAAAAGGCCCAGCCTACAACAACAAAAACACAAATTCCTCCTAGACACAATTTCCCTAGAACACACAAAAAACTACACATATCTCGGCCTAAACATCAGTGCTACAGGGAACTTCAATCAAGCTGTGAACGACCAGAGAGACAAAGCAAGAAGGGCTTTTTATGCCATAAAAAGGAACATCAAGTTAGACATTCCAATCAAAATCTGGCTCAAAATATTAGACTCCGTCATAGAACCGATTTCCCTATATGGTTGTGAAGTCTGGGGCCCACTTGCAAACCAAGACTTCACCAAATGGGACAAACACCCAATTGAGACTCTGCATGCAGAATTTTGCAAATCCATTCTCCGCACCCAACGGAAAACGCCAAATAATGCATGCAGAGCAGAACTAGGAAGATACCCACTAATCATCAAAATTCAAAAAAAGAGCATTCAAATTCCACAATCACCTAAAAGAAAGCGACCCAGACACACTCCACAACATAGCCCTCACCCACAGAGAGACCCTCGATAGATGCCCACTCAGCCAGATGGTTCTGGGACTCTGCTCACAAACACAAGCAGAGCCACCAGACAGAAACCACACTGGACTAAATCAAATTATAAGAAAACAAAAAGAAAACTATCTGAAACATTGGAAAGAAACAACCCAAAACCAGAGCAAATTGAAATGCTATTTGGCCCTAAACAGAGAGTACACAGTGGCAGAATACCTGAGCACTGTGACTGACCCAAAACTAAGAAGATCCTTGACTAGGTACAGACTCAGCTAGCACAGCCTAGCCATTGAGAAAGACCGCCATAGGCAGACCTGGCTCCCAAGCGAAGACAGACTATGCACCCACTGCACACAAGATGAGGTGGAAACCGAGCTCCACTTCTTAACAACCTGCCCACTATACCAAGACATCAGAGACATATACTTCCCACAAATTGCAAACACCCAAAGAGACTTTGAAAACATGGACAATAACTCAAAACTCCCATACCTACTGGGAGAAATACAAGAATATGCAAACACAGCAGCAAGATTTGTGAGCTGCTGCGACAAGAAAAGGACATCCAGCGGAATGCAACCACCATAAAAACTGTACAAGAAATTCCGTCTGTAATGTTCTGATTTCTTTTGTTTTCTCTGTTTGATTGTTTTGTTTTGTTTGGCTTTGGCAATGTAAACGTATGTTTCCCATGTCAATAAAGCCCATTTGAATTGAATTTAATTGAATTGACAGAGATTCTCAGCCCGCCTTCCCTCACTGCCTTTGCGCGTTCCCAGTGATTAGCGTTAGCAGTAGTTAGCGTTAGCAGCAGGTTAGCTTAGTTGGAGTACTCAGTTAGCAGATAACATTACAGTAGTTAATGTTTTAGCGCAACGTGGGTATACAGGACTGGCGAGGATGCAAAGCATGTTAGACAATTGGAACCGCTGCTCGCAGAGTTTTCGTTGCACATAGAAGCAGACTCGAGATGAGTTCAGTTGTTACAGAACTGGTCCATGCTGCTCCGTGTCTATTATGAAATGACAATTGTGCAGTTGAGACGCCCACTACGCAAGACGATTACTCGCACACTGTGCTCCTAAATGATTTTTCCGGTTTGCACAAATTTATTTTTAGGGGAAAATGTGAGTGAAATGCTCGCACTGTATAGCCTTGATAGAATACTCTAATATGCTCATATGGCTCACAATTCTTTTACACGCCAGAGTGGCTGAGTAGCCTCTGTAATTTACCAGCCAAAGAAGAAATCTACACACCATTGGCGTTTGGCGGGTGCTTATTTTGTTCCCTTGAGTGCATAGTAGTAGAGACCTATTAGTATAGTAGGTAGAAATATAGGCAAGGAAGATTATTTAGTGGAAAGGTGCATGATAGTAATTTTTTTTCTCCTTCCTCCTTCATTCCAGATATTGATTTAAGAAGTGTGTTTTTAGTCGACGGAGAAATGTTGGTTGGGTTTCGGCTGTCGGCCATTGTGGAGCAAAGACAGAGAATAGGCACACAGCCGTGTGCAGGGGTTACTGTAGTCCAGGGTGCAGATATAACACCTGAAGTTCAAACATACAGCTGTTAATGGGTTAGAGACCCGCGGCCACTCAAACTCTAATGACAGTTGCCAACAATCACTCACTAGGCTTGCTCCTCACATGTCCCCACACACAATACAGTGTTGCCACCAAAACACACCGTTTAAAACCAAGACCATGCAAACGAGGAGATTTCAGAGGAAAAGGAGATGTTGAAATTATTGACTTTGTGTTGTTTTCATTCGTTTTTGTTCTGATCTAGCCTAAAGATACTGGATGATGGATAATGGATATTGATTGTAAAATAACTTGTTATTTATTAACAGTAATGATCTTATATTAACTGGAGCGATTGATTGATCGTCAAGTGATTAGACCCATCTCAAACCCTGCCCTCTTTTCTTGATCCTCCAATCACAACGGTCTCTTGCCTCGGACAAGCTTTGTTTGTCCGAGGCAAGCGCCAGTTGTGATTGGAGGATCAAGAAAAGAGGGCAGGGTTTGAGATAGGTCCATTGAACACTGTGTTTGAAGGTGTACTTGTAGGACTAATGATGATATATTGAAAGATGAAAGACTGAATAGATTTTCTATTTTAAGGCGTTTATTGCAAAAAGGGGTAGGACCTGATAAGCATATTGCTTCTTCCTATTCCTTTTCATAAAAGAGACTGTTTTGTTAATAAAAAAATAAAAAGTTTTATAATTTTTCTTTCCACAACAAATTATCTTTGTATTTTTATTATTTTTTAGTTATTTCGGGATTATTTTATTGTTAAAAATAAACCATTCCTTCAGTATTTTCGTATCCCCGGCAAGTGTATACGTGGGACATGCCAGTGGTAGGGCAGGACACTGACAGCCAGCCGCTAAACCTCAAATACATTTTCACATAGTGTCAGAAGAAATGTGTTACTTTACGTATCCTGTTGAAACACACACAAGTAATTCTCACGTACATCTCACCAGTGGTGTCGTATAACAACTCACCGAGTGCCCAAGATCACACAGGCTCCATCATAGTACAGATATAGCACACAGACTCCACGTGGACTCAAATAATACCTAGCATGCATGTACTAGCGCAAAACTAGATGTTTTGTCATACAAAACATGACATGCACGCTGATCAAAGGAGATCGGTGGATTAAAAAGCCAAAGATACCATGAAAGGCTCTATGAAAGGAATAGGCTGCAGCCTGTCCGTCCACATCTCCTAGACCAGTGGCTTTCAACGAGGGCTTCTTGAGGAAGTTCCAGGGGGTCCCCATGAAAATGTATTTCACCGTTTCATTTCACTAGAATTTAGCACAGTGAGAGAATATATAAGAGTGACTGCTCCAACCATAGGTTTCCCACTCCCATCTCCCCAACAGTTATGTCATTCTGGACTAAGCCATGTCTAACAGCAAACATCTTGTCAGGAGGGTTCCTGAGACGAGATCTTATCGAATGGGGGGTATGCGGCCTAGACATGGGGGTCCTCGACATGAAAAAGGTTAAGAATCACTGTTATAGACTACGAGAGAGCCTTGACACGCCAAGTCTAACATACTCAACCTGTTCCAAGTAGTTATCCTGCCCCCTGAGTCATTGTCTTGTATCTCATCCTGTATACTAGCGCTTGTAGTCCTCTGCCTCTTTGTTCTTAGTTCTATTTACTACTTTAATTTCATAATTTTCTTATATACTTTGATTCTATTGCTATGTGTGCATATATATATATATATATATATATATATATATATATATATATATATATATATATTACATGTACCTATTGCTCCTATGTCTTCCCATTGCAAACATGGGAACTCTCTAACCCCTGTCCCTGTTTCCCTTTCTCTCTGAGTCATTGACTCGAGTCATTATACAGATTGCAGTGACTGTTCTTCTACCCCATATTGGTTATGAGCACCACCGAGGTCATGGATCAGTATTCTGTCCGACCTACAACGTCTACACCATGCCTGCTCTACTTCATTGCTGGGCTAAGTACTTCTATTCTAGGCATAAAAGAAAATATTGTTTGTTTCCTGTTGGCCATGGGTAGGTAGGGAATTTATTTAATTTAATTTTTTATTTTATTCTTTCCCACGGCAACTATATATGGAATTTCTTTATTTAATTAAAATGTTCACAACAACATGGATGCATGTACTCTGCCAGCATGTTTAATATCCATAATACTAAAGGTTTGACTAAGATTTTTATGACACTTTATTGTATAAAAAAAAGAATAAAATCTTTTATTATTTACATTTTTTTTTTTTTACTCCTAAAATAAATTGGGTCGCACCTAAATCGGTTATATTCATATATGCTTATTACATGTATGTATTGCTCCTATGTCCGCCCAATACAAACACGGGAACTCTCTAAACCCTGGATGTCTCATGGTGATGGCCAAGGTGGTGTGATCTTCTCTACGTCGCCCCCATACTTCAAATTGATCCGAGGGGATAAATACATACATACATTCATCCATCCAAATGGAATATGACTGATATTTTTAGCTCTGAGCATTCATATTTAGCCTTTCTTATTTTCATACCAGCACTCGTTTCCCTATGCTTTTTCTTTTGTTGTTGTGGTTCTTAGCTCGATTTTATTTAAATGTTTAAAAATAAATCTTATGTACCTTAGTTGCTATTGCATGTACATATATGTGTTTTATTACATGTATGTACATACATACCAACTATTTGCCTGTTTTATTCTCCACCCATCTATCATCCATAGCAACACTATATCACCGACATCCAAGTTGGGGGATCCCCCTTTGAACAGCCCATCTGAGGTTTCTCTCCTCCGCATCGCCTGTGGTGCTTTTTTCCTATTGCTAGGTTTTTAGTGAGTTTTTCCTTATCTTCATTGGGGAATGTCTGGGATTGTCACATATTTGGATTTTATGGTGGTTTTCTTGATTTATTGTGATAAACTTTACTTGTTCAAAGAAGACTTGTACAGCCCATGGGGGTATTACCTTGTGATTTCGGGCTTTACAAAATACATTTGATTTGATTTACTGTGGGTGAATTTATAATAAATCACAAGATACTCTAGATGAGATGAGAAGAAAGCAAACAGTGGAGCTTATCACAGACCCAACACTGGTACACGCCCTCTATAAGGATGCCAGACATGACTGTCTGTGTGCAAACTAGGGCCCAACAGATATTGGTGTAACTGATATTGGCCTTTCAGAGATATACAATACTCTGGTAATAAATTCCACCAAATACTAGGGATGGGTCCTAACAACTGAATATTATATAAAAAAATTTAAAAAATGATATATATATGCAGGTTATTGCCTCCAATAAAGTCCTGAACCGTGGTGACTGAAAAGCAATTTTCAACTTCAGCCACAGTAAATTTCGCAGAGTAAATTTTACTCAAACTGAGTACATTTTACTCAAACTGAACTAAAATGTTACTCAGTTTGAGTAAAATTTACTCTGCGAAATTTACTGTGCACTAGGATGGAGTAGCCCCATGGCAAACTTCAAGAAAATGTAGTGAAACTAGCGGCTGGGTGGCACAGCGGACATTGCACTCGTCACCAACGCAAGAGACACCGGGTTCGACTCCGGCTGTCGGCGTTGCCTCCGGCTTGGGCCAGTCGTCATACTAACTCAATTGGCAGAGTTAGCGGGTGGAAGTCGATGGGTGGTAATCTGGACGTTGTGGACAGCGACTCCTACAGGTCGGTTGGGGACGCCTGCACAGCAGAGACAGGAAATGGCAAGGGTAGTGTGAGCCTCCCACACGTTACACCTCGCCAATGAGAGTCCGTGCTGGCAGGTGAAAAGATGTGACAGACTGCCTCCTCGTGTATCGGAGGGGACATGTGATGCAAGGCTTCTATCCTCCCTACAACCGGCCAGTGGGGGGCATATGTGAGCAATGTTCAAGACAGGGGAGGGGAGAATTGGCACAGCGGGTAATTGGGATGGGAGAAAAATTGAAAAAGAGAAAAAGTGGATAAAAAGATAGTGAAACTATTTCGTTTTTTACTTCCTGGATGTCAGCCATTGATCAGATCTCACAACAAGGCTAATAACGTTAGCTCCGCGCTGGAGTGGACTACCAGCGCTCCACAGGACTAAACGAGGCATAATGATTTTACTGCAACGAATGTTATAATAAAAGCCCTTCGTTCTATACACAAAAAAAAAGATTTAAAAAAAATTAATAATACATTTATTATTTTTTTATCTGCCCTATCTTGATATCGGACCGATACCGATGTGTAAAAAAACGGCCATATCGGCCGATATTATATCGGCGGCCGATATATTGTGCATCACTAGTACAGGCCCTAAATGTCCTGTATCGGTTGAGTCCTGGTAGTGTGCACATTGGTACAGGCCCTAAACGTCCTGTATCGGTTGGGTCCTGGTAGTGTGCACATTGGTACGGGCCCTAAACGTCCTGTATCGGTTGGGTCCTGGTAGTGTGCACATTGGTACAGGCCCTAAACGTCCTGTATCGGTTGGGTCCTGGTAGTGTGCACATTGGTACGGGCCCTAAACGTCCTGTATCTCTTGGGTCCTGGTGCAAAGCAGTGTGCAGCTGCTGTCTAGTGTCTACATGACAAGGGACGCCCCCTCGACCACTCACTCCTACATTCCCTGCGTGAGGGGTTACGCCCGCACTACATTCCCAAATATCCCGGTCCCTACCTCCCCACCCAACTCACTGACAAACACTAGATCCACTTGCATCACGTCTCCTCGGAGCAACCGCCCCCCCAAATATGACCCTTCAAGCATGCAGATTGCAGACCTAAAACAAAACGAGTAAATAATAATAAGCAACACAGCTTCAGAAGCACACTGGATAGCAGGCAAGGCAAACTAATGCAAATCAAAACACCTATCCCAGACTTCTGCAGATTTGCTAAATGATCCCAGTTGATTCACCAGCTCGTGGATGGACGATATGCCCACTCCTTTATCTAGATACCAGGCAAAATTCTAAATCCCCTCCAACTATGTTCGGGAATAGATTTGAGACACAGGGAAGGCCTGTAGTCTCATTTAACCTCTTTGGGGAAAACTCCCTTTGCTTGGCCACGGCTAGGCAAAATGTGTAACCTGAGCTAAAAGAGAGAGACTGGGTGTGACAGGTAGAGCTAGAGGGGCTACAGGGAAACTGCTAAGAGACACACACAGATAGCCTGGACACAAAAGAGCAAGAGACAGTGTGTGAGAGTGAGAGAGAGAGACACGTCACACACACACCTTGTGCAGCTCGATGGACTCAATCCACTGCAGTCTGTGCTCGGGGTCCTCGGCCCGCAGGTACCACATGCTGTCGTTGACGCTCATGTCAAAACGACACTCGTCAAACTCGTGAGGCTGTGAGGAGAAAAGAACAAAGAAGATACAGGTTGATGAATAATAGAAGAAGAGAAGAGATGTCAACAGAGCACATCAAAGACACAGAAGTCAAGAAGAAGACCAACATATTGAACCACGCACAGATCGGCCATCAGTTTCCAGAATATGAGAAACACAGGGGCGACAGTGGCTCAGGGGGTAGTGCGGTTGTCTGGTAATCGGAACATTCCTGGTCCGATTCCTGCTCCTCCCTGCAGTGTCCTTGAGCAAGACACTTAACCCCTAACTGCTCCTGAAGACCAGGTTGGCACCTTGCATGGTTGCCTCCGCCGTCTGTGTGTGAATGTGTGAGTGAATGTGGAGGCATAAATTGTAAAACACTCTGGATAAAAGCGCTATATAAACACAGACCATTTACATTATTGTGTGTGAGAAACACATTTATTTCCCTTTCTTCCAGAATGTCTAGTCTGTATGTCTCCAGGCTCGACCGTGTAGAAGACCAAAGTCTAGTCTGTATGTCTCCAGGCTCGACCGTGTAGAAGACCAAATTCCTCCAGCACGCCTTCCCCTCAACCCCCTGGGTCACCTAGACCTTTCCTCATCATACTTCTCCCTCCTACTATTTGGCCTATTCCTACACCCCCCCCCCCCCCCCCCACACACACACACACTCTCCTCCCCTGCTCTATTCTTCATTCTTTACTCCACCCTACTCTACTCCTACCCCTGACCGCCTCAGGAATCCAAGCACGTGCAGCAGGAATGTTACCGTTTCCTCTGAGATTAGTATTGAACCGCAGTTATTCCACGGTAGAGAAGTCAGACGGAGCTGATTTTCTTCCTCCGCGCCAGTGTTAATTTTGGCAGCTATTTTCATTTTAGTTTTAGTCTTAGTCATGTGTCAAGTGCTCCTTTTTCGTTTATCATATTTAGTCATCTTCATTTATTTTTCGTTTAGTCAGTTTTACTCAACTAAATGTCTGAGCTTAGTCAGTTTGTCTCAATTTTGTCTTTTTTGTTTTAGTCTAGATTTTGTCGACGAAAACGGATGACATTTGTCTATTTTTAGTTCATGTACAAAAAAAGAAATATTATATAAATTATAAAACTTTTTCTTTTCTTTTTTACAGCTACTGTTTTATATATATACTGTTTTTTAGTAATAACTAGAAAGTAATGGTATTTATTCAACAACAGGTGATTGTATAGATTAGTATTAGTATCATTAAAAGTTCTATGCTCAACTATGCTTCACCCACGGAAAGGTTGTTGGCACATTGGTTCCACACGGACATTATACGTTGTTGCGCACTTCCTCCTATCCAGAAGGCTCCGTTTAGGTTAGCTAGTAGCAGAGGCTCTGTTGCGATTTTAAATGCACAATAAATATTCAACATTCTCTTTTGAGACTTCGCCTCAGACTCTTATCATTTGGCACTAAAAGCTAAACATTGTCACCGGTATGGCTGTCCGCAACATGTCATTAATTGTGTGCGATAAGTCGATCAGTTAGCCACATTAGCGTGAGCTAGGTTAACCGCGAGCTAGATGGAAATACAAACAATGTAACGTTACTGGTGAAAAAGTGATTTACCTTGGAATACTCCTTTGCCAACTTGCTGTACTTTGCTTGCAGGTCTGCAGCTGGATTATGAATAGTCCCAACTTTAGCCAAGGTAACGTTAAGCTAAAACTAGCTTTTCAAATAGCTCCAGCTAATGCTAATAAAGAGCTCCCCGTCACACTTCTCAACTCGGGACGAGGGCATTAAGTTATAATTATTTTGTCTCGTCTTGTTTTAGTCAACAATATCAACATACATGAAGAGAATTTCGTCCTGGTTTTTGTAAATTACATTTTTGTGTCCTCAGCTGTGGTCAACGATATTTAATAAACTATTTAGTCTCGTTAGCGTTACATGGTCTTCAATAACGTGACGTCACATCTCGTTGTCGTCATGAAAAAAACCTTCGTTGACGAAGATCTTTCGTCACCATTTTAGTTGACAAAATTAACACTGCTCCGCGCTGTGTTCCTCTTCAGCACCATGAGGACTAGAACTGCACTCTGCAGACTGATGTCACCTCATGTAGCCCAAGTTTAACCAGGTTTCTTAAATCACACTCATGCGCACACATATGCACACAGTCATGCACACGCACTGAATGTCAGCTTGCATAATTTAATGCAAAAATTGCCGTTACACATAATCCTTCTAGTTTCCATTTCACATGGCTGGAGAACATCTGTGATGCTGGAGGCCAAGTAGCTTTTCTTTAACCCTGCACTAGAATCTAGATCACCTACCAGCTCAAAGTAGAAGAGTTCCCTCAGGGGCAGATGGAAGATTTGGCATCTCTTCAATGTTTTAACTTTCATTGTTGGTTAAGGACCAAGATGAGGAGCATTGTTCAGTCATAGACATACACACCCCCCCCCCACCTTGGTCAGTCCTTCATGCCAGTAGCCATCAGGCTCCACAACCGTGGGCATGGACTGCTGCCAATCGTTGGAGAACTAAAGAACTGTTAAGACTGTCTGATTCTTAAACACTGCACAAACTCTGGCACAGTGTGCTACTATTATTACCGATAGAATATACTGCCATTCCACTATTATTATTATTATGTTCTACTCCATTATTATTACTATTTCTATTATTATTAGGGATGTCCGATATTATCGGCCTACTGATATTATCGACCGATATCGGCAGTAAAATGTGATATCGGAAAATATCTGTATCGGTTTTCAAAAAAAAGAAAAACTTATATATATTATTATTATTATTTTTTTTTTTTTTTTACATTTCTATAACCTTTATTTACCCAGGCAAGCAAGTAAGAACAAATTCTGATTTTATTTATTGTCAAAAGTATGCATAATGTTGTGTTAATTCCACAACAAGAGATATGTAATGTTATTACCTGAAATTATTCCATTTTTGGGGGGGGGGGAACCCTGCATATATCGGTTGATATCGGTATCGGAAATTAAGAGTTGGACAATATCGGTATATCGGTATCGGTAAAAAAGCCAATATCGAGCATCCCTTATTATCTTTTTCCCTACCTGTACCTCTCCTCCCCCATGTAGCGTTGACACCTGAATTTCCCCAAGGGGATTAATAAAGGAACACTTGCCTTGATCCAACTTCAGGCCAGGGCCCTACTCCAGCGAACCGAGACACCCTCAGGGAAATCTGTTCATTCTGAGAAACCCAGCTGAGCCCATTAAAAGTGTGCTGATGTAAGGCTGCATCAGCCAAGGCCTATAGACCTACGCTTTACAGTCCAGTTTATAACTCTCACCTTCCTGCCTTCACCAGTAGGAGCTGACTGGTCAGTATCTCATTGACGGAGCACTCTTTAAGTCAGACTACTGTGTAACTGCCAATGCTGCGTTTACAGTGTGCTGTGCATAGGACTACACTAGCATCTCAGGAGGCACAGTATGGATGGATGAGGAGGCTATTCCACAAAGTCGTGTGTGTCAGTTGACATAATAAAAACACATCAGACAAGAGGCACTACTCAAGACAGAACTAGCAGAGATTGGATATAGAGGCACAACTCAAGACAGAACTAGCAAAGATTGGATGTAGAGGCACTACTCAAGACAGAACTAGCAGAGTTTGGATGTAGAGGCACTACTCAAGACAGAACTAGCAGAGTTTGGATGTAGAGGCACTACTCAAGACAGAACAGAGATCGGATGTAGAGACTCTACTCAAGACAGAACTAGCAGAGTTTGGATGTAGAGGCACTACTCAAGACAGAACTAGCAGAGTTTGGATGTAGAGGCACTACTCAAGACAGAACTAGCAGAGTTTGGATGTAGAGGCACTACTCAAGACAGAACTAGCAGAGTTTGGATGTAGAGGCACTACTCAAGACAGAACTAGCAGAGTTTGGATGTAGAGGCACTACTCAAGACAGAACAGAGATCGGATGTAGAGGCACTACTCAAGACAGAACAGAGATCGGATGTAGAGACTCTACTCAAGACAGAACTAGCAGAGATTGGTAGCACTCGGCTGTGGTCAGTGCTCAACAATGTTAACCAAGGCAGAATGTAAGTACATTGTAAAACTACAATGCATGTGGTAATCCGCAATAATGAATTATGTCGACCAAATCAACAGTATCAGTGGAAGTTCTATGACTTCCGGATATGCAGATCTGGTGTCGGCTGGATGGACCATACTTATATACTCTAGGCTCCGTTACCCATACTGTACGAACTCCGAACTCTGTTTCCTATACTCAATATACCTGCCTACTGTCTTCACTGTCTACAACTGCCTTACACTGTAATCATAACTACCTACCTCAAACTAGGGCTGCTCGATTATAATTACAATTATTTTTAAATCACGATTATTAAACAAAATGTCTCATTGATTTGAGAACATCATATGACAATGAATGAATTTGTTTTACCTTTCTTCTTGACTAAAGGCTGCCTCTTTGTCATGTTCTACAAGTTACCAAAGACGTTTCAAAATAACTGGAGAAACATGCCATGGCTCCCTCCTCCTTCTCAACACAAGCTGATATACTACTGTTTGGGCTTGAGGGGGAGCAGAGCGCACCACTGTGGAGGAAGGCACAATAATAGTTGTATCTCGATTATCTTGTTTTCATGATCGTGGGAAGCCAAAATCAGAATTGAAACTTGATTAATCGACCAGCCCTACCTCAAACTATTGTCTATGTCTACCCATATAACTCTGTATGATGGCATGTACAATAATGCTGTATATACCTTATATATATAAATAATTTACCATATATTTATCCACTTCTGTCTGTATATACCTGCATATAATCCTTTTTAAATACCTGTACATACTATATCTATATATATGTACATATACCTTACCTTCTCTTGCTAGTTATACCACTGGCCAGTATGATTTACTACCATAGTGTATTTATAACTATCATTGTACATAATACTATACACTGCACTTACATCTGATTAGCACCATTACTCAGTAGTCCTCATTTATATTTTTTATATCCAGTGTCCTCATTTATATTTTTTATATCCAGTTTAATCACCTGTACATTGTATATTGCACTTTAATGTTACATTTGCACTCTGGTTTTGATTTTTATTTTATTACGGATCCCCATTAGCTGGTGTCATTGCAACCAGCTAGTCTAATATGTCTAAAATTACATGCAAGCACAGAAACAGAAGAAATAAATACTTTACAGTGTTAAATACAATTTAAGATTATTTTAAAAAGTGAATCTACTGTAAATGCAGCAGAGGGTTTGAGGCAGGTTATTCCAAAGAGTTAATGCTCTAAAAATAAAATATCTCCTTAAAGCCAAACTCATATTCATTGTACTGCCAAACTCCTTTTCATTGTACTGCACATACACTGCACTACATACATTTATATTATATAATCTGCATTGTAGGTTTTGGCCTTTTCATGGGCCATGTTGACATTTTTTTTTTTTTTTTTAATTACGTCAACATTTAAAAAATTCTTATGTAAGAATATGACCTCAAAACTCAGTATAGATATATCAATGCAATGGGAGATGAGCAAACTTTCTAGTCGGAGCCTGGGAAGCGGCAACCTGCACTAACCTGACAGACTGATACAGGACTGTAGCCCAAGGTAAGAAGAATCCTCAGACGGCATTTCCTGCACATTTATCAACCGTGAAAGAACAGCCTGATGCGAGTCCTGCGGCCCAACAGTGAATAACAGACCACTGTGGAGGATAAGCGGTGGCTTGTTTCCGCATTCCTCCGATCTCATACCGCGGCCTCCATCAACAGTATTAGCTCTGGGATGTTTGGTAAGTGGGGAGAGATGCAGTGATCAGTGGCTGTGTGGGTCGTATCCAACTGGGTGTGCTGGTACTGTAGGTAAACTACTGAAACCCTGTTAGGTAAACCAGGGGTTCCCAAACTTTTCAGGCCACGACCCCCAAATAACAGTGTCGGAGAGCCGTTAATTATCGGGCCGATATCAGCAATTATGACGTCATCCCGATAACATTATTGATAGCTCCGATAATATATAATACATTTTTTGGTTAAAATAAATCCGGTGTGGGTGGATTGGGATGAAGGGCGTTTGTTTTTACTGTAGGCTCCTCCCATTTTGCCAGTACTGTGCAGGGTGCGAATCATGGGGGAGCTCGGTGAGCCATGGCTCCCCTAAATCAGACATCAGCTCCCCTGAAAACATGATTTGTGAATTTTTGGGGGGTCTCTAAATTACTGAAAATAAATGCTATTTTTGCCATGCATTTATCATTTTTCTGTAATTTTCTGTATCATCATCGTGTATAATAATAAAATTAGGCTATTTTGATGCATGATTAATGATTTGCGCACTAATTCACTGTAATAGACAATAACATAAATCTGCACTGCAGATATACCCTATATCGACACTGCAGATATATACCCTACTCGTAATAGATGGCAACATGCTATTCTTGCGTTTACCATTCGGAGCGTGGCGGCGCTGCAGCCTGCAGGCACAAATCAAACTTCATCAAAAAAGCGTAATGTCGAAAGTTAAACGAAATATCAAAGAAGTAAGCCTTCTAACCAATTTTGGTTTTACAAAGAATGCGAAGCAGCCTGCTGCGGGGACTACTTCTGTCACATGCAGATTTTGAGAATTGGGCAGATCATCATCAGGTCGGTGGCGATAATGTTGCATTTGCCTACTACTATAATAATGTTAGACTCTATGTGTTTGATCGTGGACTTGTTGTTCGGTATTGGTTCATCCGTGTGTTTATGTGTAAATAGGACTGTTGTGTGTGAATTTTAGTGTTGGATCAGAGGGGTTAATCTGAGCATGTGTATTTTAATATGTGCGTCTTCATCATGCCTGCAGACCTGTGTGGTGTGGACTATGTGTGGTTCTGTAACGTTACTCATACCCAGAGTCATATTCTATGACTCTGCTCATACCTATAGCCTAATAGGGCCCATGTTGACCGGGGACGTTTTATGAGTTGTCAACTCTTGTCTGTCATTCATTTCTATGCTACAGACGCGACCGGCGCGCTCCTTTTCCCAGCGCCGTGCCTCGTGTTTTTGGGCGGAGTGCTCCCTACTAAACTAGTTCAATTTTGAAGAGGAGTGCGCTCATCAAGGTCACTTTTTTCGACCGACCAATCAACATCGAGGAAGTGGCGGAGCCGCGGCAGTCGCGAGACCCAGGAAAGCGATCTGAGTCGTTTTTTTTGGGGGGGGGTTATTACAGGCTAGCATGTGTCAATGATTAGCAACAACACTGATTTTGATGGATTTTTTGTAAGAGTCCCGCCTCCACCAATCACATGCGGCTCCCTTTGTGTGTGTGAGCAAGAGAGAGAGATAGTTCTCCAACTTGTGTGAGTTGCAGTGATCTCCTGGTTGTTCCCCATCTAGGTTATCTAACTATTGCGCTGCTGCAACTAGAAACACTGGCCTGGCCTGCTTCTAAGTTCAGTGGCCTGGCTGCATACATTTTTTTTTTTCTTCTTTTTAATCATCTGGCGGGCGACCCCCCCTGTAACACTGTTAAGTAAACTACTGTAACACTGTTAGGTAAACTACTGAAACACTGTTCGGTAAACTACTGAAACACTGTTAAGTAAACTACTGTAACACTGTTAGGTAAACTACTGAAACACTGTTAAGTAAACTACTGTAACACTGTTGTAAACTACTGTAACACTGTTAGGTAAACTACTGAAACACTGTTAGGTAAACTACTGAAACCCTGTTAGGTAAACTACTGAACCCCTGTTAGGTAAACTACTGAAACCCTGTTAAGTAAACTACTGTAACACTGGTAGGTAAACTACTGAAACACTGTTAGGTAAACTAATGTAACACTGTTAGGTAAACTAATGTAACACTGTTAGGTAAACTACTGTAACACTGTTAGGTAAACTACTGTAATATTGTTAAGTAAACTACTGAAACACTGTTAGGTAAACTACTCTGGACACTGTTAGGTAGGCCTGTTGCAATAAGCAATAAATCAATTTATCGCGCAATAATGAAAATGAATGCAATGATTTTGATGGGCGCAATTAATTGCTATTTGCGTGTTTGTTTTAATGAGGCGGGAACCAGTACCTCTCCGTGTGGGGAGGCGGGCCGCTGCCGTTACTACAGAGTAGTGTTGTCAAAAATATCGAAGTATCGATAAATATCGATACTGAATATTTAAAACAGTTACGATACTCATTTCCCGAAATACCGATACTTTCTGTAGTATCGGTACCCGCTGGCAGTGTTCTACCGGAAGTTTGTTGACACGCTGTTCAGAGCACGCTTGCCCCTCCAGCTGTTCAGAGCACGCTTCCCCCTCCAGCCCTCCCCCTCACAGAGCGAGCCGTCGGCGTCTTCACTCTTCAGTAAACATTTTAGCTGAGTGAACTAAGATGGCAGATGCAGCGCCTCCACAACTTAAAGATAAAGAAAACAGCAGAAGTGCTGTTTGGAAGTACTTCGGTTTTGAAGTAAACACAGAAGGGAAAGTTAAAGATGTCACAATGCCCATTTGCAAGCGGTGTTACAGGGCAGTGCCAACGAAAGGTGCCAACACCTCAAATATGGCAAAACACCTGAAGGACCGGCACGCGGATCTCCACAAAGAAATGAAAGAGGTTTGTGACTGAAGCATTAAACCACTAACTCTAGTTTAATACAAGATACGTTGTCTACTGATGGCGCATCATATCAACAGCTGATTCGTTGTACGTTACAGCTATTAGCTAACGTTAGATAGCTACTGCTAGTCGTTCCTCTGTTAGCTTATGCTAGCTAGCCGGCTACCGCATGGAAACGGAGTAAAATTACGTTTAAACGTTATGTCTCTCTCTCTCTCTCTCTCTCTCTCTCTCTCTCTCTCTCTCATGAAAATTGTTGTAGTCATATATTTTAGTCTTATTAACTAAAATATTTTAACCAAATAAAAAGCAGCAGCACTATTGCATAACTAAGTCATGTTTGCTATGTATTTCTTTCTTTAGAGAGAAACAACGGGTTTTAAAAGTCTTATATTTCTCTTTTCTTATAGTACCAGAGAGAAGCTGAGGAGAATCGACCAGCAACAGCACAGCAGCCTACCCTACCAGCATTACTTGAACAACAAAGGAAGTATCATGCAAACTCAAAGGAAGCCAAGAAACTTAACAGGGCTGTAGCAGAGTACATATGCATGGATCAGGTCCCTGTCTATACTGTTGAGAAACATGGGTTCAGACAACTGCTTGGACAGTTAAATAACAAGTATTCCCTTCCTTCACGGAACCACTTCATGTCAACTGAAATCCCTGCCCTATATAATGAAACAAAAGACAAAATCATGGAGAGCCTTAGGGGGAAACCCTTATTTTCATGCACCACTGACTTGTGGACCAGCAGGGCCACGTCCACATTCATGGCAGTAACTCTGCAGTTTATTACAGAATCCTGGGACATGCAGAGCTGGTGTTTGGGCTGTGTTGGGCTGCACTCAGAGCACACGGGGGACAGTTTGAGAGAGGCGTTGGAGGAGATGGTACATGAAACATGGAAGCTGGACATGTCAAATATGGCTGGCATCACCACTGATAATGCCTCAAATAACAAGAAAGCATTTAAGCAGGACTTCACATGGGTCCCCTGCTTTGGGCACAACCTTCACCTAGCCATTAGCAAGGGTCTGGATATAGGCCGTGTGTCTGCAGCACTGTCGAGGCTGAGAAAGACAGTGTCTGCCTTCAGCAGGTCACCAAAGATGTCCCGACAGCTGAAGCAGAAGCAAAAAGAGTTGCAACTGCCTGAACACAAACTGATCCATGATGAGCCGACACGCTGGGACTCAGCGTATCAAATGGTGGCGAGATTTCTGGAACAGCAGCAAGCGGTCTGTTCAGTTCTAGCCGACGATCGGAAGAAATGGCACCTCATGCCTAAAGATTCAGACATTACAATTCTTGAGACTGTAAAAGATATATTGAGCCCTGTCAGCTCTTTCACTGATGCCCTTAGTGGTGAAAAGCACACCACACTCTCCTCTGTCCTGCCCCTAATTTGGAAGTTATCTTCAACTTTGACCATTGAGGAAAATGACAGCCTCCTCAAATGTGAACTTAAAGAAAATATTGGTACAGATCTCAACGAACGATATAACGACGTCGACGGGGCTCTGCAGCTGGTGTTGAACACAGCCACGTTTCTCGACCCAAGGTTCAAGGACAGTTTTGTTATGTTAAGAGACGAGGTCAAACGAAATCTGATGGACACTCGCACTGAAACAGGAAGACAAACACCCGCTCCTCCTCCTCCATGTGCCACTGCCATGCAACCACTACCACTACCAGGCGTACCAGCGAAGAAAAGTAGAACGGATCTGAAGGGACTGTTAACCAGCATACAGGGGGAAAAGAAGGGTCAACATGGTGGTGGCGAGGATGCAGAGGACGCAGAGGCTGAACTAAAAAACGAGTTCACAATATATGAAAAGATGCCTGAACTCAGCGCAGGAGACGACCCACTCGCATGGTGGAGGACACATGAGAGAACTTTACCTCACCTTGCCCAGCTGGCGAAAAAGTATTTGTGCATCTCTGCTTCAAGCTCAGCTTCAGAACGTGTATTTAGTACGTCAGGGCTCATTTGCAGTCCAAGAAGGGCACGGCTTACAGAGGAGCACATTGACATGCTGGTGTTCCTAGCAAAAAATCTGAAAGTTGTAAAGAAACTTTAGGCTAGTACATTATTACACTACTTGCACCACCTTATGTGTGATTAGTCTGAGGCCGTTGAATAAGTGCACTACCTATTTAAAAAGAATTTAACTTGAAAATGCACTTTTTTTTTGTACTTGCACTTTAGTGCCTTTTGAATGTGTGCTTAATGCAAAAAAGTTTGAATTATTGTTTTAGTCATTCTGCTGTCTAAATGCCCTACCTCAAGAAGAATATTGTTTCATTTGCTAGTTGCTGGCTGCTACTTGAAAATGCATAAGATTGCAGTTTTTTTTTTTACTTGAGGCCTTTATATAAGGTATGATAAGGTATAAGTACTAAGTAGGTATTGTGCATCGTTCGGTTCGAGTCCTACAGTTATCAGTACCCCCATCGTTCCTGACGTTATCTGGACGCTTATCCAGGCTGGTCAGACCCCTAGTGGTGATTGCATCCGAGGAGCTCCGGGTCAAGAGCGACTGGACCTGTATATTGGATTACTCTACCCGACGACGGCGAGCCTTCCACGGCTCTTATGCTTTATGTGTATCACTAGGTAATGTAGAAGGTATGAGAAGGTGGTATGAGAAGGTGGTATGAGAAGGTATTAGTAGGTGGTATGAAGGTATTAGAAGTTGGTATGAGAAGGTATTAGTAGGTGTAGGTGGTATGAGAAGGTATGAGAAGGTGGTATGAGAAGGTATTAGAAGGTGGTATGAGAAGGTATTAGTAGGTGGTATGAGAAGGTATGAGAAGGTGGTATGAGAAGGTATTAGTAGGTGTAATGAGAAGGTATTAGAAGGTATTAGAAGGTGGTATGAGAAGGTATTAGAAGGTGGTATGAGAAGGTATTAGTAGGTGTAATGAGAAGGTATTAGAAGGTGGTATGAGAAGGTATTAGTAGGTGGTATGAGAAGGTGGTATGAGAAGGTATTAGAAGGTTGTATGAGAAGGTATGAGAAGGTGGTATTAGTAGGTGTAATGGTATGAGAAGGTAATGCACTACCTAAGAAGAACTTGACTTGAAAATGCATAAGATTGCACTTTTTTTCTTACCCTGCCTTTTGAATGTGTCCTTATTGTTGTCACTAATGCAAAAAAAAGTTTTAATTATTGTTTACTACTACTAGTACTAGTAATTTTGCTGTTGTGAAGTTATATATGTTACACATATAGCCCTCGCCCTGTTATCTTTATCAAAACTGTTACCAACTGTAATACAAACAGTTCAGTTTGTCAGGTACATGCAACACAGATTACAGTGAGTGTTTACATCTGTCTGCTTGAGAAAATACTATGTTCTAACTTCTGCATCTGCAATAAAAATGATTGAAGTGAGATGAACAGTTCTTTTTAAATGTGTGATCTAAAGATAAACAAAGGGTTTTAAAAGTGTTATATTTATCTTATCTTATAGTACCAGAGAGAAGCTGAGGAGAATCAACCAGCAACAAAAGCTAAATTTGTTTAAAAAAATATATATATATATATATATAATATTTTTTTTTTTTTTTTTTTATATCGAAATGGTATCGAAGTATCGATACTTTTCAAGGTATCGTATCGAAGTCGAAATTCCAGTATCGTGACAACACTACTACAGAGTACAGCACGGGAGCTCCTGTGAGCACCATGCGTATGTTGGGCAGTAGCAACGCTACATAGCTTAACTACATTTCTCAGTGGCGTGATGGTAACGTCGCTCCTTTTGAACCAAGTAGCGTTCTTTGTAGTGTAGCTATTTTTAGACCCAAGTAGTGATGTAGCGTGAACAAACGCTATACGCTACTGCCCGGAGAAACTGGACTGCTAAATAAAGATTAAAGATCTAGTGTTGATGCTATGACGCTTCCTCCTCATCGTTGATTGCCTGTAGTAGCTGCATCTAACGTTAGTAGCTAACGTTAAAACTAACCTAAAGTTAGTTGTTCACCAACAATCTCAACATTTGTTTTATCATTAGCTCAAAAACACAGAACCGGACGAGACAAGTTGTCAGCTCATAGGTTCTGCTAGGATAATAACAACAATACTTCCGGTCGGTGGGTTTCAAAATAAAAGAGCAAAGTCTAAAACACCGGAAAAGACGTTTATTTTGTACAGCGTTTTCCTCCACGAGTACTCAAGTACATCATGTGATCAATCGATCTGTTTTTTTTTGCCCATCCCTAGTTTATCCTGTGCTGAAAAGTCTCCATTCCAATAGAGATAGTATATATTTGTGTTTATTTGATTATTGTTGAGCTATATTTTAATCGAGAGTAACTGGTAGTGTAGCTTACTAGTACTACATTTTCCAAGTAGCTTGCCCATCACATAATCCGCGAGCCACAGTAAACAAACGCGAGCCACAGTTAGGGTGACCAGGTGTCCCGCTTTTGGTTGTATACTGCACAGCCATTTTACCTAATGTCCCACGTCCCGCATATTGAGAGGATGTCCCTCTTTTCGAAGCAAAAAATAAAAACATGGGTCTAAAAGCCCCTTCCTACAGTAAACGTAGCAACCCGCCTCTTGTCCACACACATTGCTCTGCTCGTTTTATCATTGCTCTCACGGAGATAAAACTGGGAACGAGGTTACTCTGCTTCTGACGCTACCTCATATCTGATTGGTTAGGTAGTAATTTAGGATATTTAAAATGTCTTCCAATGTTAAATAAAGGTTTATTGCACTTTGAAACGGTTTCCTTGCATTATTATGCTATTATCATTATATTAGTAAAAAAAAAAGTTTATTGAAAACTTTTGGGAAATACATTTCTCAAAAAAATTATTTCTCTCAAAACCGCAATAATATCACTTATCGCAATAATTTCTGGGACAATTAATCAAGTTCAAGTTCAAGTTCTTTAATAGTTGTCATACAGAAGTACAGAATACTTTCATACAAAATGCTTCTTACTGTTACGCTCCAGAGACTGTGCTAGACAAGATGGTATCAAATAACATAATAACATAATATAGCATGAATTTAGAAGAAGAAAAATGAGGTCACAGTGTTCGGTATAGACATATGTACAATGTTCTGAGTTACCATATAATATACAATACACAATACTATGCAGTGTACTAATGTACAGTACTATCTAGTGCAAAGCAGAAATGGGATGAGGTACAATTTTAGGTACAATTTACAGTAAGGTGTACGAGTTGTAGTGCAATCCTTCATCCATAAATATAAAGTGTGGGGAGTGGGTGCTACAGTGTGTTTGTTTAAAGTGGGTGTGTGCTATAAAGTGTGTGGAGTGGGTGCTACAGTGTGTTTGTTTAAAGTGAGTGTGTGCGTGTGGATGTGTGTGCTATGTGCGTTTGGTGGTTGTTGTTGTGTAGTGTTCATTCATTGTTCGTTTAGCAGCCTGATGGCCTGGGGATAGAAGCTTCTTCTGAGTCTTTCTGTGCTCGCCTTGAGACTCCGGTATCGCTTGCCTGACCGCAGCAGTTCAAAGAGGCAGTTGTTCGGGTGACTGGAGTCTTTAATGATTCTCTTAGCCTTGCCCTTGCAACGCTTGTAGTAAATGTTCTGGAGGGTGGGGAGCCCCCCTCCAATTGTGCGTTCGGCTGAACGTGTCACTCTTTGTAGTCTGCTTCGGTCTTGTGCAGTGCTATTCCCAAACCAGGAGGTGATGTTGCCGGTCAAGATGCTCTCTATTGTACATGAGTAGAAGTTCTTAAGGATCTTCTGGCTGACTTGGAACTTCCTTAGGCGCCTGAGGAAGTAGAGGCGTTGTCGTGCCTTCTTCACAACACTGTCAATGTGTGTGGTCCATGTCAAGTCCTCGGATATGTAGGCTCCGAGGTACTTAAAGCTGTTGACTCTCTCAACCGGTGCCCCGTCGATGCTGAGGGGGCTGTAGTCCTTGACCCCCGACCTCCTGAAGTCCACAATCATCTCCTTTGTTTTGCTGACGTTCAGGGAGAGGCTGTTTTCCTGGCACCATCCCGCCAGGACCTTGACCTCTTCCAGGTAGGCCCTCTCGTCGTTGGCAGAGATCAGGCCCACCACCACTGTGTCGTCAGCAAATTTGATGATTGTATTGCTACTCCGCTGAGCCACACAGTCGTGTGTGTACAGGGAGTAGAGGAGGGGACTCAGAACACAGCCCTGGGGGGCCCCTATGTTGAGGGTGATGGATGAGGAGGTGCAGTTGCCTGCTCTCACCACCTGGGGTCTGCCAGTCAGGAAGTCCAAGACCCACTGGCAGAGGTCATAGCCCAAGCCCAGGTCCCTGAGCTTGGCTATGAGTATGGAGGGGACTATGGTATTGAATGCCGAGCTGTAGTCGATGAATAGCATTCTCACATAGTTCCCCTGCCTCTTGTCCAGGTGTGATGCTGCTGTGTGCAGCACATGGGCTATGGCGTCCTCCGTGGACCTGTTGGGGCGGTATGCAAATTGCAGGGGGTCCATGTTGATGGGGAGGGAGGAGCAGATGTAGCCCTTTACTAGCTTCTCAAAGCACTTCATGGCTATGGAGGTGAGAGCTACAGGGCGGTAGTCGTTGAGGCAAGCAGGCTTGGATTTTTTGGGTACAGGGATAATAGTGGACTTCTTCAGGCAGGTGGGGATGACAGCCTGTTCTAAGGACAGGTTAAATATGTCAGTGAATACTGGGGCCAGTTGGTCGGCACAGACTTTTAGGACGCGGCCGGGGATGCCGTCCGGACCTGCTGCCTTCCTGATATTCACTTTTTTAAAGGTCCGCCTCACCTCATGCTCTGTTACCCTGAACACTGCGCCTCCATCAGCAGCCGACCCCCCCCCCCCCCCATTGCCGAGGCTTGTGAGCTGGTGTTGTTATTACCAGCATCAAACCTCACATAGAAGGTATTGAGGTCATTTGCTAAGGAGATGTCACTGTTCAGTTTGAGGGAGGCGCCTTTGTAGTCTGTCATCGTTTTGAGCCCCTGCCACATAGCTCTAGAGTCAGCTTGTTCAAACTGGAGTTCAATTTTATCCCTGTAGCGCCGTTTGGCCTCTGACACTGTCCTCCTTACGTTGTATCGCGCCACCTTGTGGTCATTCATGTTGCCTGCCACTAGGCCGTCGTTGTATGCTTTGGTGCGCTCTCTCAGAGCTTCACGGACGGATTTGTCTACCCAGGGTTTTTGATTTGGGTAAACTTTCATTTTGGTAGTGGGGATTGTTTCTTTCACCCTAGTACAAACATAGTCCAGCACTGTTTCCGTGTAGACATTAATGTTATCTGTGTCGCGGAACACATTCCAGTCTGTGTAGTGAAACACTGACCGGAGCGTCTCCTCTGACGTCAAATCCCATTTCTGCACCTCTCGCGAGACTACAGGAGTACTTTTAATTCTCTGTTTGTACTTTGGTGAAAGAAAGATGGACGCGTGATCTGATTTACCAAAGCCACTATCAGAATGAGCCTTGTAGCCACCTTTAAATTGCGTGTAACAGTGATCTAGGATGTTACCGCCTCTGGTGTTGCAAGTCACATGCTGATAGAAGTCAGGCAATACCTTTCTCAGATTGGCGCTATTGAAATCTCCCAGCACTAAAATGGCAGCGTTAACATTCGCCACTTGTATTCTATTTACCTCGTCGTGGAGTCTGGAGAGCGCAACCTTGTTGCTGGCTTGCGGTGGAATATACACTCCGATCAGGACGATCGCCGTTAACTCCCTCGGGAGGAAGAAAGGACGACACTTGATGGTTATATATTCCAGTTCTGGGGAGCAGTGGTTGGATAATTCCTTCACGTTAGTTGGATCGCTCCAATTTTTGTTAAACATGAAGGCAATACCTCCTCCACGTTGTTTACCGGACTCTGCTGATGTCCGATCCTTGCGATGGATAAAGAAGTGATCTGCTGGTTGAATTGCGTGGTCTGGAACCTCCGGTGTGAGCCATGTTTCGGTGAAGCAGAGGACGTTGCAGTCCCTAACGTCTCTTTGATATTGAATCCTTGCTCGGATGTCATCCAGTTTATTGTCAATTGATTGTACATTGGCTAGCAATATACTGGGCAGTGGTGTACGGTGGCGTCTGGATCTCAGCCTGTTACGGATCCCAGCCCTCTTTCCTCGTCGTCTGGGTCCTCTTTTCCTGGGATCTAGGAACAAAGGATCTGGTCCTAATCTCCGGAGAATTTCTTCAGGCCATTGATGCGGTTCGGAAAGCTGGTCCAGTGAGTAATCCAGTTGGTAAATTTCCCGTAATCCAATGTCTATGAGTGACTGACGGTCATATACATTAAATGCACCAACAGTTGGTACGAACAAAACTCTAAAAACTATAAATATTAACAAAAGTAAACACAGTCTCGACGGAGCGAACAGAAAGGCAGCCGGTCGGAGCAGCGCCATCTCTGTCTATCGCCATCTAATCGCCCAGCAAAATGTGTTATCGTGACAGGCCTACTGTTAGGTATACTACTGTAACACTGTTAGGTAAACTACTGAAACCATGTTAAGTAAACTACTGTAACACTGTTATGTAAACTACTGTAACACTTATGTAAACTATTGAAACCATGTTAAGTAAACTACTGTAACACTGTTATGTAAACTACTGTAACACTTATGTAAACTACTGAAACCATGTTAAGTAAACTACTGAAACACTGTTAGGTAAACTACTGTAACACTGTTAGGTAAACTACTGTAACACTGTTATGTAAACTACTGTAACACTGTTATGTAAACTACTGAAACCATGTTAAGTAAACTACTGTAACACTGTTATGTAAACTACTGAAACCATGTTAAGTAAACTACTGAAACACTGTTAGGTAAACTACTGTAACACTGTTAGGTAAACTACTGTAACACTGTTAGGTAAACTACTGTTAGGTAAACTACTGAAACCATGTTAAGTAAACTACTGTAACACTGTTATGTAAACTACTGAAACCATGTTAAGTAAACTACTGTAACACTGTTAAGTAAACTACTGTAACACTGTTAGGTAAACGACTCTGAACACTGTTAAGTAAACTACTGTAACACTGTTGTAAACTACTGTAACCCTGTTAGGTAAACTACTGTAACACTGTTGTAAACTACTGAAACACTGTTATGTAAACTACTGTAACACTGTTAGGTAAACTACTGAAACACTGTTAGGTAAACTACTGTTAGGTAAACTACTGTAACACTGTTAGGTAAACTACTGTAACACTGTTAGGTAAACTACTGTAACACTGGTAAACTACTGTAACACTGTTAGGTAAACTACTGAAAGACTGTTATGTAAACTACTGAAACACTGTTATGTAAACTACTGAAACACTGTTATGTAAACTAATGAAACCATGTTAAGTAAACTACTGTAACACTGTTATGTAAACTACTGAAACCATGTTAAGTAAACTACTGAAACACTGTTATGTAAACTACTGTAACACTGTTAGGTAAACTACTGTAACACTGTTAGGTAAACTACTGTAACACTGTTAGGTAAACTACTGTAACACTGTTAGGTAAACTACTGAAACCATGTTAAGTAAACTACTGAAACACTGTTATGTAAACTACTGTAACACTGTTAGGTAAACTACTGTAACACTGTTAGGTAAACTACTGTAACACTGTTAGGTAAACTACTGTTAGGTAAACTACTGAAACCATGTTAAGTAAACTACTGTAACACTGTTGTAAACTACTGTAACCCTGTTAGGTAAACTACTGAAACACTGTTATGTAAACTACTGTAACACTGTTAGGTAAACTACTGAAACACTGTTAGGTAAACTACTGTTAGGTAAACTACTGTAACACTGTTAGGTAAACTACTGTAACACTGTTAGGTAAACTACTGTAACACTGTTAAGTAAACTACTGTAACACTGTTAAGTAAACTACTGTAACACTGTTAGGTAAACTACTGAAATACTGTTATGTAAACTACTGAAACACTGTTAGATAAACTACTGTTAGGTAAACTACTGAAACCATGTTAAGTAAACTACTGTAACACTGTTAAGTAAACTACTGTAACACTGTTAGGTAAACGACTCTGAACACTGTTAAGTAAACTACTGTAACACTGTTGTAAACTACTGTAACCCTGTTAGGTAAACTACTGAAACACTGTTATGTAAACTACTGTAACACTGTTATGTAAACTACTGAAACCATGTTAAGTAAACTACTGAAACACTGTTAGTGTTACGTAACACTGTTAGGTAAACTACAGTAACACTGTTAGGTAAACTACTGAAACCATGTTAAGTAAACTACTGTAACACTGTTAAGTAAACTACTGTAACACTGTTAGGTAAACGACTCTGAACACTGTTAAGTAAACAGGGATAAAGTTACAGGGATAAAGTTGAACTTCAGTTTGAACAGGCTGACTCTAGAGGCATGTGGCAGGGCCTCAGAACAATGACAGACTACAAAGGCACCCCCCTCAAACTGAACAGTGACATCTCCTTAGCAAATGATCTCAATTCCTTCTATGCGAGGTTTGAGGCTGTGAATAACAACACCAGCTCACAAGCCTCGGCAATGGGGGGGGGGGGGGTCGGCTGCTGATGGAGGCGCAGTGTTCAGGGTAACAGAGCATGAGGTGAGGCGGACCTTTAAAAAAGTGAATATCAGGAAGGCAGCAGGTCCGGACGGCATCCCCGGCCGCGTCCTAAAAGTCTGTGCCGACCAACTGGCCCCAGTATTCACTGACATATTTAACCTGTCCTTAGAACAGGCTGTCATCCCCACCTGTCTGAAGAAGTCCACCATCATCCCTGTACCCAAAAAATCTACGCCCGCTTGCCTCAACGACTACCGCCCTGTAGCCCTCACCTCCATAGCCATGAAGTGCTTTGAGAAGCTAGTGAAGGGCTACATCTGTTCCTCCCTCCCCATCAACCTGGACCCTCTGCAATTTGCATATCGCCCCAACAGGTCCACGGAGGACGCCATAGCCCATGTGCTGCACACAGCAGCATCACACCTGGACAAGAGGCAGGGGAACTATGTGAGAATGCTGTTCATCGACTACAGCTCAGCATTCAATACCATAGTCCCCTCCAAACTCATAGCCAAGCTCAGGGACCTGGGCTTGAACTATGACCTCTGCCAGTGGGTCTTGGACTTCCTGATGGGCAGACCCCAGGTGGTAAGAGCCGGCAACTGCACCTCCTCATCCATCACGCTCAACATAGGGGCCCCCCAGGGCTGTGTTCTGAGCCCCCTCCTCTACTCCCTGTACACACATGACTGCGTAGCACAGCGGAACAACAACACCATCATCAAATTTGCTGATGACACAGTAGTGGTGGGCCTGATCTCTGCCAACGACGAAAGGGCCTACCTGGAAGAGGTAGAGAACCTGTCACAGTGGTGTCAGGAGAACTGCCTCTCCCTGAACGTCAGCAAAACAAAAGAGATGATTGTGGACTTCAGGAGGTCGGGGGTCAAGGACTACAGCCCCCTCAGCATCGACGGGGCACCGGTTGAGAGAGTGAACAGTTTCAAGTACCTCGGAGCCCACATATCCGAGGACTTGACATGGACCACACACATTGACAGTGTTGTGAAGAAGGCACGACAACGCCTCTACTTCCTCAGGCGCCTAAGGAAGTTCCAAGTCAGTCAGAAGATCCTTAGGAACTTCTACTCATGTACAATAGAGAGCATCCTGACCGGCAACATCACCTCCTGGTTTGGGAATAGCACTGCACAAGACCGTAGCAGACTACAAAGAGTGACACGTTCAGCCGAACGCACAATTGGAGGGGGGCTTCCCACCCTCCAGAACATTTACAACAAGCGGTGCAAGGGGAAGGCTAAGAGAATTATTAAGGACTCGAGCCACCCGAACAACTGCCTCTTTGAACTGCTGCGGTCAGGCAAGCGATACCGGAGTCTTAAGGCGAGCACAGAAAGACTCAGAAGAAGCTTCTATCCCCAGGCCATCAGGCTGCTAAACGAACAATAATCGCTAAACGAACAATAATCACTATGCAACAACCATCAAATGCACACAGCACACACACCCACACGCACACACTCACTCAAACAAACAACACACTGCAGCACCCACTCTCCACACTTTAGATCACACAAACACACTTACACTTTATATTTATTGATAAAGGATTTGCACTACAACTCGTACACCTACTGTGAATTGTACCTAAATTGCACCTCGTCCCATTTCTCCATTTCTGCCTTGCACTATATAGTATTGTATATTAGTACACTGCACAGTATTGTATATTGTATGGTAACTACGTCTATTCTGCATCGAACATTGTACATATGTCTAAACTGAACACTGACCTCTTTTTTTTACTTCTAATTTTACTATGTTTTTATTTCATACTTATCTCGTCTTGCACAGTCTCTGGAGCGCAACAGTAAGAAGCATTTTGTACAAAAGTATTCTGTACTTCTGTATGACAACTATTAAAGAAACTTGAAACTTGAAACTTGAACTACTGTAACACTGTTGTAAACTACTGTAACCCTGTTAGGTAAACTACTGAAACACTGTTATGTAAACTACTGTAACACTGTTAGGTAAACTACTGAAACACTGTTAGGTAAACTACTGTTAGGTAAACTACTGTAACACTCAAGTTTCAAGTTTCTTTAATAGTTGTCATACAGAAGTACAGAATACTTTCATACAAAATACTGTTAGGTAAACTACTGTAACACTGTTAAAACTACTGTAACACTGTTAGGTAAACTACTGTTAGGTAAACTACTGAAACACTGTTAAGTAAACTACTGAAACACTGTTAAGTAAACTACTGTAACACTGTTAGGTAAACTACTGAAATACTGTTATGTAAACTACTGAAACACTGTTAGATAAACTACTGTAACGGCAATGGATCACAAAGCTTCTTGGCTTCCCTGGAGTTCCATGTAGGCCTGCTCACACAAAACAGGAACTGACATAATATTCTAACAAAGAGCAACAAAAACACTTTCACTTCAGGCGACCAATTTACAGCAACTACTCATGTTGTGATTATAATCCGATTGCGAGCCATTTAATCCAATTGCATAAATCACAGTAAACCAATTGTTTGGCCTATGTACAGGATGGCGGTGCGCTCAGATAGAATGGAGAATGTTTAACCAAGGTGTGGGATTTCAGCTTATCGGACCAACAAGAGGCCTGCATGGGTAGAATACAGCATAACAGTGTCCAGTGGCTAGAAACAGAAGCATAGAACAAAGCCTAGCAGTATGTGGAAACTGGGGTTTGAAGTGGCCTGCGAAATAGGTATCATGGTGCAAGAGTTTCTAAAGTGTGATTACACGACTACTTGTAATGCAAGAATGTCCTTGTCTGCTAAACTACAGGTCCATGTAGCCTAACTGGGATCTAAAAGCCTTATTGCTGGTTAATGTTTACCTTTCTGTCTCTGAGAAACGTGTCCTCAAAGAATGGCAAAAGGAATGGCAAGTTCTCGTTTCAAGCTAATGACAGAGCAGAAGATCAAAACAGCGTGTGTGCTGTGAGAGAGGCAACCTGACTCCCAAAAGCACTGGTGCAGAAAATGAATGCTTTCACAGAGCCCTCCTTTGTCTTTTCCCTGACTCGCCGAGATGCTTGCTGAGAGGCCGGTCAACTCTGCCTTCAGGAAGTGCACTAACAGGGGCATAGTAATATCCTCTCCTTCCTCCATACTTACTGCGATGACAGCCTTGCTGAGGCAGAGAGAACCTCTGCAGCCATACTCCCTCTCATCCTCCGACTTGTAATAGCTGAGAGTGTTGTTCTTCAACACCACCCACCGGTCCTGCCATCCGTGGATGTAGTTGGTCCACTGTGCACATGCCGGAGGACACACACATATAGGACAAACGGTTAGCTGACAACAACCTCAGTGACACTGGACACATGAGGATAGTAGTCTGTGACTGGGGACAGAAAGTGTCCATTATAGACATTAAGCAATTCTGAGCATGTCCATGAATGACAAGTGTCTGAAAAGAGGTAATTCGGGTGTCTCAAAGCTACGATCGCCTACAGGTGACAGCTGTAGTACACCTCGTCTTGAGAGGTGCATTGAAGTACATGAATGAATGAATGAATGAATGAATGAATGAAAACTTTATTTAACAGATTGCAGAATGGGTACAATACAGTACGGCTCAATACATACAATTGTTAAGGGGATGCAGACCTGAGAAAGACGTTTGTCTTGTTTCCATCAGGGTCCCCCATTTTCAATTCATATAGACACACACATTGCTAGTGTGTTAGCCGTGTTAGGTAGAAGTTAGCCAGAATAATCATTCTACTGCTATTTCTCATATCAAGTAACATGCACGATGCAAACTATGGTTGACCAACCTTGCTTAAGATGCCTCCGAGTTCAACATGCTGGCCAGATTCAGGGTCGACATCCTCTTCCGAACCCGAAGACGAACTCTTCTCCGACATTTAGCTGCTAAAGCTTTTCACCTTGACGACCTAATCAATAACTTCCCAGCTCAGATCAGACGTATTACAGACGGTCAAAGGTGCTGATAGCGTCACCTACCTCGCTATTATTAGCTTTCTCGGGGGGGGGGGCAGCGCAGCTAACATTAGCTATCGCGTCGCTTGGTGAATAATAACAGTTATGACAAGCTGGGTCCAAACGTGTTCTTGGTCGGTTGGGCTTTGTTTTGAAACTGGTGGGGGGTGAATACGAATGGTAGCAAGCTAGCTGTCAAACGAGTACGCTAGCTCCACTTGCGACTGCAACATTGTTACCGTTAGCGACCTAGCTAACCGCGCAACAACGAGATACAGAGGGCCGCTTTCTTGGCACCGACTACCTTTAAGTCCACGATTATTCACCACGACAGACGGATGGGCTCTATGTCTATGGCAGGGGTCCCGCAATTAGTTAGCGAGTGAACTGGCCAGCGCTTGTCTTCAGGACGGAGCTCCGGCGTGTTGCTTCTGTGAGCGGACGAGTAGGGTATATCTGCAGAGCCGCAAGCCCAACGTCTGGGCGGGGCTTCGGAGCTTGTACTCGGTTTGACTGTGCGTGGGCGGGGCGTCGTGGCTTGTACCGCGTGTATACAAATATCTCTCGAGATAAAGCTGGGAACGAGGTTAATACCAGAGCCGTAAAGGGCTCTGGTTAATACCAAACCCAGCCGCATTTCTCGGAGACGCTCTCTGATTGGCACTGACTGACGCTCTCTGATGGCGGGCCACTGACGCGTTTGACCAATCCGTGACGAGCTGTGTCTTTGCTCATTTCCACTTCAAACAGCCTGCAAACTACCTGGCGTTCTATCGCCATACTCTAAACTTAACCAACTTCGAAAGAGTGATTGATTGATTGATTGATTGATTGATTGATTGAAAAGTGTATTAACAGATTGCAGAATGGGTACCGTACAGTACAGCTCAATACATACAATTGTTAAGAGGATGCAGACCTGAGAAAGACTTTCGTCTTGTTTCCATCAGGGTCCTCCATTTTCAATTCATCATATGACACACACAACATACAGATAGACAGTACTGCTACATCTATACATTTATGACATACCAGATTTTCAAATACAGTACTGTTTGTGATACTAAAAAAATCCAGAAAAAGAGTGTATATACATTTGACATAGAAACTGTGCATTGGGGGAGGTTGGGTAGGTGGGGTGGGGCTGTACATTGCTAAGCTTAACCTTCGAAAGAACTTGCCGTCACGCTCTAAGACAAACTCTAACCTTAACCACGATACAATCCTACCTGGAGGGGAGGGAACAGATGGTGGAAGTAAACGGTACCCTATCCCCCCCCCCTCACAGTGAGCTGTGGTGTTCCACAAGGAAGCATACTAGGACCGCTACTATTCCTAATTTATGCAAATGACATGTCGTCAGCTTGTGACTGCAACTTGTTCCTGTTTGCGGACGACTCAGCCCTGCTGGTCTCTGACAAGAACAAGTTACAGGTTGAAAAAGCCCTCAGCTCGGAACTAGGCAAAATCTGCATATGGCTCGCCGACAACAAACTATCATTACACATGGGCAAAACAGAGTCCATTCTCTTCGGTTCAAATAACAAACTCAGCAAGACCGACGGCTTCTCGGTTACAGTGGGTGACAATATTAGCACAAGGAAAGATGAAATTACCTACCTGGGTTCCATCCTAGAGGCTAATCTTTCCTGTGACAAAATGGCATCCAATGTAATAAAAAAAAGTCAACCAACGAACGCGATTCTTGTACCGGATCTCCTCTCTGGTAAACAAGAATACCCTGAAGACTAGCAGGAGCACTCATTCAAGGGTACTACGACTATGCTTGCACCTCATGGACGTGGTATGTCATAAATGTATAGATGTAGCAGTACTGTCTATCTGTATGTCATGTATGTCATATATGTTACGATGAATTGAAAATGGGGGACCCTGATGTAAACAAGACGAAAGTCTTTCTCTGGTCTGCATCCCCTTAACAATTGTATGTATTGAGCTGTACTGCACTGTACCCATTCTGCAATCTGTTAATAAAGTTTTCATTCATTCATTCATTCATTCATTCATTCACCAACTTCGAAGAGTGCCTAAGCTTAACCAGTGTAGAAACAGGCGTCGGCCAATCAGAGAGCGTCTCCGAGAAATGCGGCTTGTTTTGGTATTCACGCGCTTGTACTGATTGATTGATTGAAAAGTTTATTAACAGATTGCAGAATGGGTACAGTACAGTACAGCTCAATACATACAATTGTTAAGGGGATGCAGACCAGAGAAAGACTTTCGTCTTGTTTACATCAGGGTCCCCCATTTTCAATTCATCATAACATATATGACATGACATACAGATAGACAGTACTGCTACATCTATACATTTATGACATATCAGATTTGCAAATACAGTACTGTTTGTGATACAAAAGTGTCCAGAAAAGGAGTGTATATACATTTGGCATAGAAACTGGTACATTGGAGGAGGTTGGTTGGGTGGGGTGGGGTTGGGTGGGTTGGGTGAGGGCTGTACATTGGAGGTGGGGGGGGGGGGGGGGTTGGGTAGGGGACACACACACATTTTACACTGTACATTGGAATATTGACAATGCCTTACTTGGTCATTTACTGTACAACTAGGTTAGGACATTTGTAGGGGCCAGTTTCGAATTGCAGTCTCATGTAGGTGTTTTTTGAGAGTGTTTTTGAAGGTGGGTAGTGATTCACATTCCTTTACAGCTTTAGGCAGGGCGTTCCACATTGATGTGGCATAATTGCGAAACGTGTTTAGTCCCTTGTTTGAGCCGAATCTGGGTTTTACATGATTTGTGGAGCTCCCTCTGGTGTTGTGATCGTGGTATTCACTGACCTTTGGGAAGTATTTTGACATGTACATGGGTACCTTGGTCGCGTAGTGTATCTTGTAGACCAGGCCCATTGCAAGTTGCTGTACTCTGTCGTCTACTCTAAGCCATCCTAGGTTGTCAAAGTGGGCAGGGGTGAGGTGGGTTCTAGGAGTCAGGTCAAGTAGTAGTCTGACTAGCTTGTTTTGAGATGTTTGTAATTTGTTTTTTAGTGCCTTTGAGGTGCTTTGGTACCATGAGGTGCAAGCATAGTCGTAGTACCCTTGAATGAGTGCTCCTGCTAGTCTTCAGGGTATTCTTGTTTACCAGAGAGGAGATCCGGTACAAGAATCGCGTTCGTTGGTTGACTTTTTTTATTACATTGGATGCCATTTTGTCACAGGAAAGATTAGCCTCTAGGATGGAACCCAGGTAGGTAATTTCATCTTTCCTTGTGCTAATATTGTCACCCACTGTAACCGAGAAGCCGTCGGTCTTGCTGAGTTTGTTATTTGAACCGAAGAGAATGGACTCTGTTTTGCCCATGTGTAATGATAGTTTGTTGTCGGCGAGCCATATGCAGATTTTGCCTAGTTCCGAGCTGAGGGCTTTTTCAACCTGTAACTTGTTCTTGTCAGAGACCAGCAGGGCTGAGTCGTCCGCAAACAGGAACAAGTTGCAGTCACAAGCTGACGACATGTCATTTGCATAAATTAGGAATAGTAGCGGTCCTAGTATGCTTCCTTGTGGAACACCACAGCTCACTGTGAGGGGGGGGGGATAGGGTACCGTTTACTTCCACCATCTGTTCCCTCCCCTCCAGGTAGGATTGTATCCAGCTCACTGATAAACTATCAAAACCATGTACCTTGTCTTGTTTCCTGTAAAACACGGAAGTAGTCAGTTTGTGTTGTTTATTTTTAACCCTAACCTTAACCCTAACCCTAACCTGCAACACGGAACACAGAAATCCTCACTGCATGTAAAAATAAACAGCACAAACTGACTACTGCACTGCACAGTCAAACCGAGTACCAGCCCCGAAGATCCGCCTCAAACTGAGTACAAGCCACGAAGCCCCGCCCAGACGTTGGACTTGCGGCTCTGCAGATATACCATAATATGGAGTGGACAGGACGCCAACAAACCAACCAACCAAAAGCATTGCCGCCAGCGAGTAGAGCGCTCTGCGACGAGCTGCGAATATATTACAGCAGTCAAACGTGTATATAAATCACATATACGCATGACAGACAGAAGAAGTCCCGTTGAACTGAACATGTATGTCGAATTGTGTATGTGTTGTTGCTGCTGCTGCATGCAAAAATCATGACATCCGTAAACAAAACAAACCACTGTTTGTCACTGGTCATGACGCGAAAATGCGGAAACGTCGCCAGCATTCCAGCAACACAATCCAAGAAATGTTTTGAACGTTTCAGTTTTGTTCGCCCAAGTTCAGATTTAAATGAATATTTAGCCAACTCTAATTTGACGATGCTGTGTGATTGTTTTGGAGGGGACAGCGTTTGAAAAGGTGGGCCGCTCGAATGTTATTGGTATATTGCTAGACAGACTAGCACACAGGCTATCTATTGTGTAAGGTCCGTACATGTATGGCATTCGCTTGCTGTCTACAATTAAAGCACAACTGAGATAATATTATAATAACTAATGCTGTTTGCATGTTGTTTGTCTTCTCCCATGGTAAAGCTGAAAGGATGGAGACTGGAAGGAGGTTCAACGGGGAGGGCTTCCTCTCTAGAATGGCCCTCAATGACAACAAGGCTGGCATGGTGGGTCTCGACAGGGACAAGATCAACAAAGTCATCATGGAGACATCAAAGGTAGCTTCTAATAATCGGAGCAGCGATTCTTAACGTGCTGCTCGAAATGTCGAAACTGTCACGACTATGCTTGCACCTCATGGTACCAAAGCACCTCAAAGGCGCTAAAAACTAAATTACAAACATCTCAAAACAAACTGGTCAGACTACTGCTTGACCTTACTCCTAGAACCCACCTCACCCCTGCCCACTTTGACAACCTAGGATGGCTTAGAGTAGACGACAGAGTACAGCAACTTGCAATGGGCCTGGTCTACAAGATACACTACACGACCAAGGTAGGTACCCACATGTCAAAATACTTCCCAAAGGTCAGTGAATACCACGATCACAACACCAGAGGGAGCTCCACAAATCATGTTAAACCCAGATTCGGCTCAAACAAGGGACTAAACATGTTTCGCAATTATGCCACATCAATGTGGAACGCCCTACCCAAAGCTGTAAAGGAATGTGAATCACTACCCACTTTCAAAACCACTCTCAAAGAACACCTACGGGAGACTGCAAAATTCGAAACTGGCCCCTGTAAATGTCCTAACCCACCCCCTCCAATGTACAGTAAATGACCAAGTATGGTTGTCAATATTCCAATGTACCGTTTTGCTTGTACAGTTGTACAGTGTCCCCCACCCACCCCTCCTACCCCCCCCCCCCAACCCAACCCAACCACCTCCAATGTACAGTCCCCCCCCCCACCTACCCAACCTCCTCCAATGTACAGTTTCTACGTCAAATGTATATACTCTCTTCTTTGGACTCTTTTTGTATCACAAACAGTACTGTATTTGCAAATCTGGTATGTCATAAATGTATAGATGTAGCAGTACTGTCTATCTGTATGTCCTGTATGTCATATATGTTATGATGAATTGAAAATGGGGGACCCTGATGTAAACAAGACGAAAGTCTTTCTCTGGTCTGCATCCCCGGCCTTAACAATTGTATGTATTGAGCTGTACTGTAGTGTACTGTACCCATTCTGCAATCTGTTAATAAAGTTTTCAATCAATCAATCATACAACCTCTCAGTACAGACCAATTCTCTCAAACAGGAGGTTGATTCTTGTCCAGCATCTGTTATTGCATCGGATAAGAGTGAATTGTACTGGCGTAGAGTAGACAATGCCTCTGGTGTCCAGAGTGTGCTACTACTAGATATTAGTGTACAGTACTTTGTATTTATTGTTTTGCGTTTCTATCTCAGGTCCTATCATAGCCCCTTCCGTGACTGCGATGTGCAAGCCAGGGGCTTTTGAATATGCAGTCACTCGCAGCTCCATAGTAGCCAGGCTAATTTGGACCACCAAACACTGCTTAAAAGCTCGGGGTGGGTCCGAAATATATCAGATATAAATTTCAAAGGTACCCAGCGTTCAATTAGGGTTTCACACACGCATACGGCAGGGTTTGAAAGCTTGGAGTTGCTAATAAACATTTTAAATCATTTTTATAAAACGAGTGGTACTCACAGAGCGAGCCTTGGCAAAATGGCTTCTTCTTCTACTGCTTTTGTGACATGCCTGGTACGTCCAGCAATCGCAGCGCTCTCTGTGAGTACCATTTGTTTTATAAAAATGATTTAAAATGTTTATTAGCAACTCCGAGCTTTCAAACCCTGCCGTATGTGTGTGTGAAACCCTAACCTGGGTACCTTTGAAATTTATATCCGATATATTTCGGACCCACCCCGAGCTTTTAAGCAGTGTTTGGTGGTCCAAATTAGCCTGGCTAGTCTACTATGGAGCTGCGAGTGACTGCGTATTCAAAAGCCCCTGGCTTGCACATCGCAGTCACGGAAGGGGCTAGTCTTATCAGGTGTCAGGTCAGGTGTCTATCTCAGTTTCTCCCTATGGGGATCAGTAAAGGCTGTATTTTCTGATGATGTGAATCACTGCCTTGAATAACCTGAAATAATGCTATTGTAACCCTTCACTGTACCATAGGAATTGTGAAGTACGTGCACTTTCTTGTACTGCCAAATACACTTACTGTCTCAGGCATAGTGAGACAACCCCAGGTTAACAGCCTACATTTGCACAGTGCAGGAGCAGGAGGCATGCTCTTATGGATTGTTTTCATAGGTGTGCTATAATGGAATCCATCTGTCTTTATTGTCCTGCAGGGTTCCAGGTTCTATGAGAGCGAGTTGAAGAAAGAGCAGCAGGTGAACCAACGCATTGAGAAGATGATGCTACAGAAGGCACACATCACGGACACGCAGTTGAAAAAGGCACAAGCGCAGGTAGCTTGTAATGTGGACCGGGGTGGTAAACTTGTAGAGCAGCTGGTCTTAGTCTGCTTTGTTAGTCAATTAGTTGATTTTTATGCTTTTGAGATTTGAGAACATCTCTGGCAAGCACTCGATTTAAAGAGGTCCTTTTGCATGGTGGGAACATCTGTGCTAAGCACTAGATTTAAAGAGGTCCTTTTGCATGGAAAGCACCAACAAACCGAACAAGCTGGTGAGGAAGGCTAGCTCTGTGGTGGGAGTCAAGCTGGTCAAACTAGAGGTGATGGCAGAGTGGAGGATGAGAAGGAAGCTGGCCGCTATCCTGGAGAACCCCTCCCACCCCTCTATGAGGAGCTAGCCAAAATGAGGAGCACGTTCAGCGACAGACTCATACCCCCCTGACACACCACTAACCGCCTCGGCCAGTCCTTCGCACCAGCAGCCACCAGGCTCCACAACAGTGGGCAGGGACTGCTGCCAGCAGCCGGTAATTGATTGATTGAACATTTTATGAACAGATTGCAGAATGGGTACAATACAGTACGGCTCAATACACACAATTGTTAAGGGGATGCAGACCAGAGAAAGACTTTCGTCTTGTTTACATCAGGGTCCCCCATTTTCAATTCATAATGAATTTTAAGTAAGGGTGCGATTAGCACCGTGCAATCCATTCTTTGTGGATCCCGCCCTAAGTGTGTCTGACTCTTACTACCTAACCTGCACGGACTACAACATATAATGTATGACGTATATTATGCCATTATACAGTTTACTTTACTTACTCACAGTATATATATTCAAATTATAAGTATTTTATTGTCCATATTTATTGTTATGTATAATGTAACTGATAGGGCATACAGACCCTCATCTGCACCTTTGATTACACTGTTTACTTTCTCATAGTGTTATATTCAGAGATACTTTTTTTATAGTTTACTCCTTATTTCATTCTTTACTATAATCATATTGCCTATATTTATGTCTTTCTACTATTACCATGCCCATACCTGTAACCCTGCTCCCCCTCCCCCATGCTGCTATGATGCCCAGATTAAGGGGATCCATAAAGGAATCTTATCTTATAAAGAGGTCCTTTTGCGTGGTATGAACATCTCTGGTAAACACTAGATTTAAAGAGATCCTTTTGCAAGGTAGGAACATCTATTAGTCAACAGATCCTATGACTATTAGCCAACTAAGAGTTTAGCTGAGGACAGCCCTAGAAATTTGCACCACCCACCCAGCCAAATTCTAGTACATTTCTGTTTGTGTCTGCTAAGTTTGTCTAACTCTACCACAACACTTAGGCAGGTAAACAACCACACTCTTTCCTATTTATTTTAAATTTGTTGGACCTTATGGTGTCCTTGTTCTGTTCTTGACTTATTGTTATGTTTTCTTCTTGACTTGTTTAAAGAAGACCTGTACGGCCCATGGGGACATTAACGTGTGTTGTTGGGCCTTATAAATCAATTTGATTTGATTTGATTTATTCTAAAAGTAAATTTTATGAATCCACCAGCCACTGGCCTGTGGGTGAAAGAGTCTGGTTTCCTGATAAGAACAGGCACAGAGACATGGCTGTCACTTGGCATTGGGGTTTACACACACACACACACACACACACACACACACATACAGCCATGTGCTATTACTAGCATGTAAATAAGCTGCTGTTTTTGTTCAAATACCATACACAGAATTAGCTCCTTTATAATTAAAGACATTTGTCCCTGAACCCCTCCTGTTTAGGTGGATAGGATGACCTTTGACCTGGAGAGAAGTCGTAACTTGAGCCGTGTGATTGTACATGTAGACATGGATGCCTTCTACGCTGCAGTGGAGATGAGAGACTGCCCCGACCTGAAGGACAAACCCATGGCTGTGGGATCCATGAGCATGCTAGTGAGTTACACTGGTGTACAGTGGAGCTGTGTGGGGTACATCATGAGCATGCTAGTGAGTTACACTGGTGTACAGTGGAGCTGATTGATTGATTGATTGATTGATTGATTGATTGATTGAAAACTTTATTAACAGATTGCAGAATGGGTACAATACAGTACAGCTCAATACACACAATTGTTAAGGGGATGCAGACCAGAGAAAGACTTTCGTCTTGTTTACATCAGGGTCCCCCATTTTCAATTCATCAGGACATATATGACATACATGACATACAGATAGTCAGTACTGCTACATCTATACATTTATGACATACCAGATTTGCAAATACAGTACTGTTTGTGATACAGAAGGAGTCAGGAAAAGGGAGTATATACATTTGACGTAGAAACTGTACATTGGAGGAGGTTGGGTGGGGGGGGTTGGGTACACTGGGATATTGACAACCATACTGGGTAATCTACATTGGGGGGGGGGGGGGGGGCACACTGTATATACAAGCACAACTGTACATTGAGGGGGGGGGGGGGAGACACTGTACAAACAAACAAAATTGTACTGTGTGGGGTACTTCATGAGCATGCTAGTGAGTTACACTGGTGTCCAGTGGAGCTGTGTGGGGTACATCATGAGCATGCTAGTGAGTTACACTGGTGTCCGGTGGAGCTGTGTGGGGTACATCAGGGGAAGTGTTGCAATGCAGGATTAGCAAGTTAGCCAGATAACTTTGAAAACATTTAGAAAAATGTGAATCTGTAAACTAAATTGATCTAACTTCGAATATCAGGTCTAGGAATGTGATTCAGTCATACATATTGATTGTTAAATATGAAAGAAATATCAGAAGGACTTTCATCAACTGCTGTTATCTGCAGAACTCTTTTAATTTAATATTTTAACTATTTTAATAAAGATAAAGAGAGATTATTTATTCATTACCCTTTTTTTTTTTTTTTTTTTGTATTTCAGTCAACATCCAACTACCATGCTAGGAGGTTTGGGGTTTGTGCCGCTATGCCAGGCTTCATCGCGAAGAAATTGTGCCCTGACCTGGTCATCGTTCCAACTAACTTTGACAAGTACAGGGCTGTGAGCACTGAAGTAAGGAGTGTGAATAGAACATGTGAAAAGTAATAAAGATAAAGTTATGCATTAGGGGTGGGAATCGCCAGAGACCTCACGATACTAAATATATCGCGATACGCTGAGTATTGTGGGATTTTTTTTTTTTTATTTTTTTTATCAAATTTAATTTATTACCTTTTTTCAACTGCAAAGTAAAACTGTCAACATGTTTTATCTAATAAAATAAAGTTCAGTCTGTTCATCTCACTTCAATCATTTTTATTGCAGAACATGGTATTTTCTCAAGCAGACAGATGTAAACACTGTAATCTGTGTTGCATGTACCTGACAAACTGAACTGTTTGTATTACAGTCATATTCCAACTTAACTGAATGCACATGTGTGTGTGTGTGTGGACTACTGTACTATTACAGGTATTGAAATGAACAATGCAACTTCCTTATACATTTTTTTAATGAATAATTAAATATCGATACTTTGCGTCCCTGTATCGATACAGTATCACCACGCAAAGTATCGCGATACTACTATGTATCGATTTCCCCCCCACCCCTATTATGCATTTTTTTTTTTATTATTATTATTATCTTTTTCCCCCCTCCTTTTTTCCTATTTTTCTCCCATCCCACTGTTAGTCATTATGCCAATTCCCAACCCCCTTCCTGGTTGTTGCGCACTCCCCCCTACTGTTGGTCCGGGAGGCCGGAGACTGTCACATGCTTTCCTCCGACGCATGTGCAGCCAGCCGGCACCCAGCCTGGCAGCGCAGATTCTCACCGGGAGAGTGTAACGTGTGGAAGGTCACACTACCTCCCTCCAGATCCTACCCTCGCTGTGCAGGCGCCCCGACCGAACTGTAGGGGTCGCTGTCCACAACGCCCAGGACCCACCCATCAGCTTTCCCACCCCTAACACTGCCAATTGTGTTAGTATGAACGACCAGCCAAGCTGATGGCAACGCCGAGAGCTGGATTCGAACCCAGCGTCTCCAGCGTTGATGGCGAGTGCCTTGCCCACTACACCACCTAGCCGCCTCTATTATGCATATGTTGACGTCAAGCACGCAAATATACACTACTTAGTTATTGGTCATTGCTGTCATAGATACACATAGAGGGGCGGAGTTTGTTTGTCTTTCATGGTGTTTAGCATTGCCAACTCAAAACATATATGGGTGTTTCCCTGTCAACACAGACTATAAATTGGTATGAATGGATCACTTTCCAGTGCTAACAGGCATAGAGACTGGTAGCAACGCTAGCGAGTTAGCTGTACTCGAGTGGACTCTGTGTATCCGTACGGACCAGTCGTGTCTGCCTCTCCCCCTGCTAGATCCGGGAGATCTTTGCGGACTACGACCCTCACTTCCAGCCGCTGAGCCTGGATGAAGCGTATCTAGACTTCACAGATCACCTGGAGCAGAGAGAGAGCTGGCCAGAGGCCCCACGCACCCACCATGTCCGCACCAGCACCATGGAAGCAGGTAGGACTCAGGGTTTTAACCCTTATTTAAACAGGCATGATGACTAGGAAGACAGCTTGGGGGAGTAGTTACACAGGGGACCAAGCGCTATCACAGTTGGCCAATGAGCATCTTCAGTTGAGCAGTTGGGCTTGGGGGTAAGTACCTTGCTCAAGGGCACCTTGGTGTCGTTATTAAGATAAGATAAGATATTCCTTTATTGATCCCCTTGGGGAAATTCCAGTGACACACACATACAGCTCATCGTCTCATTAAAAACATCACAATCATAAAACTTTTACAGTAACAACGGCACAACATAAATTCAAACAGACATGTACATTTGTTGACACATGTCGACTACAGAATGCCTGAGACACCATTATGCGATAGTCGGCTGCGACAACACCGGGGTGTCGTTGTGGCGGGAGGGAGGGTGGAAAGTTTGTCCAGCGGGAGGGGCAGGGACGGGGGGGATCGGGCTTTGGTGATGAGACAGTCATTTAGGCTCCCCCTCCAGCGCGCGTACTAGTCGGCTGCCGTCACCATCACGTGGGAGTGGCGCCGGGCGTACACACGGGAGGGGGGATTGGGTAGGGAGTGGGGGTGGGGGAAGCCGCTTGCCACTCTTATCTCCCAGAGGGCCTTCGACTCCAGCAGCTCCCTGTTTCGACCTTGGTCCAGGAATTTGTTTTGGCTGACTGACTGGCACATTTATCCCAGCCACGTCACTTTAAATTTGATTTGAATAGAGTGAAATATAACTATTGATTTGAGTGGAGTGAGTTTTAACAACTCCGTCCAAATGACTGAATGCATTATTAGTCCAAGTGTCCAAGTGTCTTAATCAGTTCATTTTGGTAGGTCCTGTGCGCGGTAAACAGATCCAAAATCTTCTTATTGCAGTCCAAAAGCTTCGATAATCCAAAAATGACCACGTCTTCAAGTTGGTAGCCCGATTATGATGTCCCAATAGGCAGAGAGGGTTAGCGTTATTCTGCTTCTTGAAGAAAATATGCAATCCACTGATTAGATCCATTTTAGAGTTGATTTGAGTATAGTCCGGCAACCGGCACGAAGCAGAGCATAGCAGCGTCGGGCTCCATGGAGCAGTAGAGGCGGCGGTAGGAACGGCCTTGAGGAGCCTGGGGAGAGGAGAGAAATGCGACTGTCTCTGGGAAGGGCTGGGAAGGAAGGAGCCCGACGCTGCTATGCTCTGCTTCGTGCCGGTTGCCGGACTACACTCAAATCAACTCTAAATGGATCTAATCAGTGGATTGCATATTTTCCCTACTCTGATATTCCCAGCTGGGCCAGGGGTTTGAACCGGCAACCCTCTGATCAGAAGCTTGCTTCTCTAACCATTAGGTTAAGGTTACCACCATCTAATACAGTGGTTCCCATAGAGGGGTCGCGAGCAGCCGCGTGGGAGTGGGGGGGTGGGGGGGTCGCGAGATGATTTCCAGAATGTATTGATTTAAAAAAAGAAATTATAATAATTTTTTTTTAATGCAGTCAGGCCACTGAACTTAGAAGCAGGCCAGGCCAGTGTTTCTAGTAGCAGCGGTGCGATAGTTAGATAACCTAGGTGGGGAACAACCAGGAGATCACTGCAACAGAGGGTAACGCAGTCTAAACTCACACAAGTTGGAGAACTATCTCTCACTCTCTCTCTCTCTCTCTCTCTCTCTCTCGCTCTCGCTCTCGCTCTCGCTCTCGCTCTCGCTCTCGCTCTCTCTCTCTCACACACACACACACACACACAAAGGGAGCCGCATGTGATTGGTGGACCCTTACAAAAAACTAAGAATCCATCAAAATAAGTGTTGTTGCTAATCATTGACACATGCTAGCCTGTAATTATCCCCCCAGAAGAATCTACTTTGCATTTGATATATTGCAAATATTTCACTTTTTGTGTGTGTTTTTTACAATAATTTGTGATGCCATCACACACACTGGCATTTAAATGGTTAGAATTATAAAATGAATTGAATATGTGGTGGTTATGATCAGGGCTGAACTTGAATAAAAGATTTATGAAAGAAAAAGTGGTAAATTATTTCAACATGTAATATTTTTATGGCATTTTTTAACAATTTAGTCCCTTATTATGGTAAGAGTGTGAGTATTTATTTCAATCTGACATTACAAAAAAGCAAAAAATCCATCAAAATCAGTGTTGTTGCTAATCCTTGACATATGCTAGCCTGTTTTTTTAATAATATAATAATCACAAACACTGGCATTTAAAGGGTACAAATTAAAAAATTCCTGCACCAGATTGACCAGAATGCAGGAAATTAAGTCTTTGTGTAACTGAGGGGTTACAAAACCCTGACTGTATTAAAGATTGTGATAGATTAAACCACTGCTAGTTATGTACTTTAATTACTGGCCAGACAGTACATCAAATATAGATGGTGAACACCCACAAGAACACGGCATTGACAAAGAAATAGTATTTGAGGGTAATTTATTATTATTAGGCAACATTAGGTTACAGAATGAGAATTAGGGTTGCGCTTGTATGGCGAAGAATATGCGTAAAGTCAGTCAATAGCATGAGTCACTAAGAATAGCAAGAATCCTACGATGGGTCTAAGTTGACACCACCTGTCGTATAGTAGCAACTAGATAGGGCAACACTGGTACCGCCTGGAGACAATGGGTTCCCTCCGGGGGTGTAAGGCCTGGAGGGTAGAGGAATGTTCGGGTACTCCGTCTGATTCAATGAGGAATAAAGAGACTCCAGGTACAGGAGTCAGTCCTTGTAAACTCCCTTGATCAGCAGCAAAGTAATAATTGTAATCCAAATGCTAGATAGCATTGATGACAGCTAGCCAGCCTCCGTCCACGAGGCCGGCCCGAGTTGTAATCCTCACGAGGTTGAATCCCAAACGACAGTGGAAATCAACAATGCTCTTCTCCGGGTACCACGTTCCAAATCAATATAATCCAACCAGTAATGGTTCTGCAATCGCCGACGCCGATTCTCCTGTGTACATGTCCAACGGTTCTCCGCCTAGGACTCCTCGGGTGTGGGCGACGTATTTAGGCCACACACCCTGGCTAAGTACACTAGCTAAAGACACGACGAACCGCTGGGTAATGCTACACACGAACGAACTGTGGCCGCACGATATACAATAATGAACGACTATTTACTTCACATTAGATTAGGTCGAACTCAACGTTACTGCATTAAACTCTGACACTTTACTATCCTATTCACACGTGGTTCTCAATGCTCTGTTAGACGCAAGGTTGCTCACTTCACTGCACGTTGACTCGTGGTGAAGGTGGGTAAGGTACTGAACGTTCTAACGGTGTGCGCACCTTGCGCTGTATTTATACTTAAGTGAATATCTAGTCCCAAACCGCAGTCTTTGTCTGGTATCAATACGCTGACTCCGGGCATGTTCTGACATGCCTGAACTTGTCTTTGAACCTGCCGTTGGGGGCTTGCGCGCTGGCGCCTGGGGGGCGCTGTCCAATAGGAGAGCGAATATTACTCTGGTTTGAACGCAGGTAAAGGGATATTCCGTGTATATATATAAATAATATACAAAGTATATCAAACAATAAAGGTAGATTCTCAGTTTAATCTGGCCCTTCACAACACTTTGTAACAAATAAATTCCTGGTGGGGGACCCCAAACGCCCTGCTTAAAAGGTGGCCTGACTGGGGCTATATTTCGCACTATATTTCCTGGCCTGAATGATTTCCCCAGTCCTGGTTAACACTTTGAGTGCCACTCACGGCTTTTCTCGGGTTTACGACCCGACCGTTGAATGCCACGGTCACGGGTATTCTTGGGTATTTTTTATTTATTTTCTTATTAGCGATCTGAAATCATATTGCATCACGCAAGCCTACCGTTGGAGATCCAGGGACCGCCGGCGCTCAGATGTGAAAAAAGCGCCCCCTATCGTCTCCCAGATGGTAAATCACCCTTTTGGAATGGACTCAATGCAAGTGAATGGGAGAACGGATTTCTGACTCCACATTTTACTTCTCACTGATGCAGCCGGGGTCTACCAGAGTTCATTCTGGAGCCTCTGAGCCGCGCGGATCATGTGTTATACTGTACACACGATGGATCAATACATTTATCGATTTTTTCGAATGGCGATCGGAAATTGGAATAAACCATTTGGATACCATCTGACCTCAGGTAAGGAATCTATGTTATCAGTGTTAGGATAATCAGACTCGTTTTCACTGATATATAAGCGTTTATGTGATATGTGATATGGCTGTTTTGACTGTAAAAGCCATGAGGAAATAAGAGCAGCGATTATCAGCGCACGGCACGAGCGTGCGTGCGCACACATATACTATCGATCATCTAGCGTTTATTTGAAAACGATTCATAAATAGGCCGACAAATGACAACGTTCTGGAATATTCCAGTAAAAGGCGATTATCATAGGCATGGGTTGTTTTTCCCCAGAAAACAGGTGATTTTCAAAATGCTATCAAACGGAAATGAAGCGATAAAAATACAATCTGCCTTGCCAATGTTGACTGGAAAATGAGTCTTTGATAAGCGACGGGCAGATTAGACACATAGCCATAATTTAAAACATAGATTAGGCGATATTAACGTTAACATTGGCCGTGGATGGTGGCACTCAACGGGGTAAATAGGAAAACACGGCCCGGCACTGAAAGTGTTAAAAGCCTCCAATGCTTATTAGTGCATGTGCGTTTGAACGTTTGCATGTTTCAACCATACATTTACATTTAAATTTATTTAAAGAAAAATTGTAATTACATTACTTTTTTTTACCTCCTATAATAGTGGGGGTCGCGGCTCTCTGACACCGTTATTTTGGGGGTCGCGGCCTGAAAACTTTGGGAACCCCTGATCTAATAGATAGTAGAAAACTAATTATAACTAAGAATGCGCTGAATGCGCTGACTACATAGTGTGGACTTTAGGGCTGACCTTCAAAGCTTTTTTTGGCCTTCGAAGCTTCGGGGCCGAGATTCGATTTTAATTCGAAGCTTCGAGATAATTTTTTTTTATATATATATATATAATATTTTTTGTATTTGTTTTTATTATGTTGTGGGACTTGTACAGCACTTTGGTCAACTTTGTTGTTTTTAAATGTGCTATATAAATAAAGTGGATTGGATTGGATTAATTAATTAAATTAATAATGAGTCGGGAGCTGCGCTGCCTGGGCAGCTGCTCTCCGTTACACAGCCAATGACATTACATTACATAATTATGTTGCAACCTTTGTCTATAAAGCTAAAATTATATAAATATTTATATGTAGTTAATAGAGACAAAGGCAGAATTCGACTTAATTAAGCACGTTTTATTAAGACATGTTTGTATATGGGTCGGGACACTGCTGCTGACTGGGTGTCTTATCAAACACAGGTAAAGCTAAAAAATACTATAGATAATTGTCAGTGCTGTAAAGTTGAAACCTTTTTAAATCTTAGACAAACGAAACACTTTGCTTTTATGAAATATTGTAAGCCGTCATTTGAGGCTTTATAAAAAGCAGCAAGTTGTGTTCAACTTTTTTTTTTAATGAGGAATCTCCATGTGCTTGTTGTAGTTAACAAAGAGAGGCGGAGTTAATGAGGCTTATGACGTCCGTTTCCCACGAATCCCGTGCCCATCGAACGAAGCTTCGAAGTATTTAAGACAGCCCTAGTGGACTTGCTACATAATTTCCACCACCAAATTCCTGGGTGTGCACATCACAGAGGACCTCTCCTGGAACACCAACACTGCGGCTGCGGTTAGACTTTCGTTTCATTTTCAGATGAGTTTCGCCGCAACGTAGCGGGAGGCGAGTCACACTTTCGTTTTGTCACCGGAGTACAGTGATGTAGTACACTGCCAAAGCAGTAGGTGGCAGTAGGTGGCGAACATGAAGGCAATTTTCAACCAATCAGAACTTGAATGTGCCAATACACTTCCTGCAAAGAAAATGTCAACAAGGCGGGCGCCGCCATCTTTGCCTATTTACCCAATGCAGCACTTCTTTTTCAGCAAAGTGTAATACAAGTGCAATAAACAAAACGGATACATTCACTGTGTGTTTTGCCTCTCATTTGTTGATGAAACAAAACTAACATCAACACAAGTGACCACCAAGAGCGGATAGTTTAGTCTCAAAAAAGATCGGTGACGTTGTTAGCTACATTGTTAGCTGCATGCTAACGTGAATGGAATATGCCATTATAACAGTATAGCATTGTGGCTAGAAGCTAACGTTAGCTCACGCTAGTTAGCCAGCACCAAACTGATGATATCGGGAGCTATCAGTAGCTAGATAACATTAAAGACAACGCCGTGTGTATTAAACAAAGGTGAATAGATGACTGGGCCATTTTGTTTAATGCTTGTTAAGATTGAAAGAGGAGCTCTGAGCGAACAGGGTCTGATAGCTAACGTTAGCCAGCTGCTCATGCAATCGGTAATGCTAGCAGAATGAATGGATGTAAACTTTATTTAACATATTGCATAATGGGTACAATACAATACGGCTCAATACAAACAATTGTTAAGGGGATGCAGACTGTTGTAGCTTGGACTGGGGTCCTTATAACAATAACTTGACAACACATGGTAGCTGCAGCTATTTGGGACAGCTCTGCTGTCACCGGAAGGGCACGCAGATGGTATCTACTGCGCATGGGCGTTTTCGCAACAACGGCTCCGTGCAGATTACACGACATGTTGTCGTGAGTTTTGGCGCTACTCCAAAATGGAAAACACAATTTAGCGTTTTCAGTAGGGCCACAACGTATCCGCCAAAAACGGCATTTCTATGTAAAAGGGACAGCAAACGTATTCAAAAACGAGCACAAAAACACTGAGTGTAACAAGCGCCGCACACTGGCCAAGAAAGCTCAGCAGCGCCTTTACTTCCTTCGCAAACTGAGAAGAGCCGGAGCCTCAGTTCCCATCATGTGCTCCTTCTACCGGGGCACCATCGAGAGCCTCCTGACCAGCTGCATAACCGTGTGGTACGGCGGTTGCATGGCATCCTGCCGCAAGGCCCTGCAGTGCACGGTCAGAGCAGCTGAGAGGATTGTTGGTGCCCCCTCCCCTCGCTCCAGGACATTTATAACACACGCCTGGCCCGCAAAGCTCTCCGCATTGCAGGCGACATCACCCACCTTTCTCAGCACTTCTCCTGTCACCTGCCCTCCGGGAGGAGAATGAGGAGCCTCCGAGCTAGGACTAGCAGACTGAAAGACAGCTTCATTCATCAGACTGTCAGGAAGCTGAACTCTCTCCAACCCCCCCCCTCCCCTCTTACTCTGCCCCACAGACTCTGGACTAGGAACCCCCTCCCCCCACTGACACACTGTGCATGCACGCACACACACACGCACGCTCGCATACACTACCCCACAGACACACACTGCCACTTTACTTCACTCACTGCCACTTTACTTTACTCTGTACTACTGCTGCTATAAAATATTTGTACTAAGCTCATTTTAGCAAATTTGTATGACTGTTTATTAGGGCTGACCCCTATTAGTCGATTAGTCGACTAATCGGTCGAAAGGAGCCGTAGTCGACTGCCAACCTCTTAGTCGAAGAAAAAAGAAACAAAAATTATCATTCTTTCCAAAAGAAAAGAGGCATAGAAGCGTGGCTAACGCTAATGGCATGCATACCAGAGGCTAAATGCCTACGAAAACAGGCACAGAGGCACTGAAAGAGGATTTCACCCATCTAATGAACACACTACTAGACTAGAAAAATATCAAGATGTATCCATCAGTGGACCAATTGCATGCTTTTGCAGAGGACAAGAAGCCTTCAGTCGACTCCTTCATACATTAAGCACCCCCCACAGCCCAAATGGAATGATTAAAAAATAAAAAATAAAATATTATACTTTTATTTGTAATTCTTTTTAGTCTACTATTAGTCGACTAACGACAAATTTTGGCCAATCATAGTCGACTATCCAAATCCTTAGTCGGGGACAGCCCTACTGTTTATATTGTACATATCTTGCAGTCCGGTATATTGTGTGTTGTATATTGTGTCCTATAGTTTTACTCTTGTTTATATTGTCTATATCTTTTTTATATACACTGTGGGAATGGGGGAACACAATTGAAACTTTCTGTATTTCTTGCACAAATAGTAAACTGACTAAAGTTGACTTTGACTTTGATAATATCCTGCTTGAATCTACTGAATCCATTAAAATATGTTAATGTACAGCTTGTGTACTATATACTGTATAATAATCCCACTATTGTTGTGATAACAAGTGCTCTACTACACTACTAGTTCTCTGCATTGTTATTGTATCTTGATAATTGCATTACAATCGCATTCCAATACTTGTTGTATCCATTAGCTATGAAGGCAGAGCAGAAATGCGTGAAAGATTACGCTTTGAGGGGCTATTAACAGCTTAACAGCGTAAGCCTCATGTCATTTGTTCTCTATTTTCTGCCTGACGGAGGAAGCAAATGAGTGAAGATCAGAGTTATCTCTGTCTCTATCATGGACTGTGTGTTTTCCACCTCTCGAGCGTGACAAGGGTGGCATGTTATCACCTCCCACTCTCTTTCTCTTCCTTTCACACTTACTCATCCCCCTTTGTCTCTGTTTATCCTCCCTCTCTCCTCCTGTACCCCCCCCCTCCTCTGTGTCTTGTGAAGGTGAGGTGCAGGGTGAACTCCACCAGGGAGCAGCAGCAGCAGCGGAGGAGGAGGAGGTGGAGGGCCTCTCTCCTCTTCTGTTTGAGGACAGTCCAGGTTCCTCTCCCTGCCTGCAGGCCTCTGGAGAAGCAGCAGAGGTCGGAGGTGAAGACGCAGAGGTGTTCGGGACGTCTGTTGAGGAGGCCGTCCGAGAGATGCGCTTCCGCATCGAGCAGAAGACCACGCTGACCGCCAGCGCAGGTGAGGCACAAGAGGCTCTGGTTTACAACCCGGTTTCTAGGCCGGGGACCCAAATGGGTCTCGGGGTCTTCTTCTGGTGGATCCCACCACATGACAACAGTAGTAATATGTTTGTGATGTGTTTAAATGAGCCTGGGTCACTCACATGACAACAGTAGTAATATGTTTGTGATATCTTTAAATTAGCCTGGGTCACATGACAACAGTAGTAATATGTTTGTGATATGTCTCAGTGAGCCTGGGTCACATGACAACAGTAGTAATATGTTTGTGATATGTCTCAGTGAGCCTGGGTCACATGACAACAGTAGTAATATGTTTGTGATATGTTTCAGTGAGCCTGGGTCGGGTCTCTCACTTGTTTAAAGGGGGACTATCTTACTATTTCTTTCACTATTTGGGCAATTTGACACCTACTCCTTTTTTTTTTACTCTAGAGCAGCATTTTATGCACTTTCAGATTCCAAGCTGTTTTTGGCTGGGCTCCGCCCATACTCTCAATGCGCTTTGAGTGACAGTCACCCACAGTCTGCACTGGCAGATAACTTTGGGGGGAGAGAAAGAGAGATAGAGGGACTAATAAATTTCGCCGCAGAGGGGCATAATCCCACGGGACAATGCATTGGTAACTTGTTTCAAATGACAATATATACCCCCGTGAATATTATTGCATGAATCGGAATACGCGTGGGAGCGTGTGCTATGATATTTTGCAACAGGTTGTAGTGACGTGCGTGCTGATACGAGAGAGCGAGAGAGAGAACGAGCGAGTGAGAGAGAGAGGGAGAGAAAGATAGAGAGAGGGAGAGAGAGAGAGATAGAGAGAGGAGAGATCGCTCCGAGAGCACGCGTGTTTCCCCCCACACACGCATTCGCGAGTGTGTGTAAATGCTCCGAGACGAGTCGCACCGTATGAGAGCCTCTCTCTCCCTCTCTCTCTATCTGTCTGTCTCTCCCTCTCTATCTCTCCCTCTCTCTCTCTCTCGCTTGCTCGCGTTTGAGGAAGTGTCAGTGACAGGGAAACCGCTTTCACATTATTTCCACTCGCTCCGTTGTTGAGTGAATTGTTGATTGTGGGTGGTGGCTACAACCACAGAGGGGGCTGAGATATGCAGACAGCAGCACCTACTTACGTCAGGGAACGAGTCAATTCTGAATGGCTTGGTTCAGTGTGGGAGGTTCTTGTCTGAGCTGAACTGAAGAAACGGGAGTAGCTAGAGATTTCACATCTAGTCAGTGTTGGTACAACCCCACATTGCTAGAAAACAATGCAAACCACAGGAAAAGGCCATTTATAAGATAGTTCCCCTTTAAGAAACCATGGTCAAATCCATCCACAACATAATCTTTCCTCCAAATGGGTCCAGATAATTATTAGATATTCTGTTTGTTGTATTTTGATGCAATTGAACTAATTGAGAAGGGATTTTAAACTAACTTGACTATTACAAGGTACAAACTGTTATGTACTTGTAACATTTATATTTATAATATCAATGTTCATTGTCCAGTGCATTATTTGGCCCTCCATGTCAAAAGGTTTAAAGGAACATGCCAACATGGGATGGGAAATGCACTTACCATCTTCTCCAGAGTCAGACAAGAAGATAGATACCAATTTCCTCTCTGTGTGTTCAGTTAACTTCAGTAGAAAGCTATCCGGCTGTAAGCTAGCCTAGCTTAGCACAAATGAATGGAAGCGGATACGGACCACTAACCTAACTTAAAATTCAGGGACAGGTGTTCTTGGCCAACACCTAGGCTAGCTGTCATAATAAATAAGTAATTCCTGGACATTTAGAATTTCTGTACTTCTGACATTATATATTATATCTTACCAGCCATTATTTCACATTATTCACTCTTCCAGGCATTGCTCCAAACATGATGCTTGCCAAGGTCTGCAGTGACAAGAACAAACCCAACGGCCAGTACCTCCTGCCCTCCAGCAGGGACGCAGTCATGGACTTCATGAAGGACCTGCCCGTTCGCAAAGTACATTATTATTACACATTATTCAAACTAATACTAAACAGAGCCTCCGGGTGTTATTCAATATTGTTATCAGAATCTAATGGATTTATCTGAGAATTTAGGCAAAGGTGGAGAAAGGTATTAGAAATCCTTATTATTTATATATACAGTACCAGTCAAAAGTTTGGACACACCTTCTCATTCAGTTAAATGAGAAAGTGTGTCCAAACATTTGACTGGTACTGTATATACCGGTATATAATCCATAATAGAAATAATTCACAGTATTTGATTACATCGTCATTGCATCTTGGTAGGAAAACACCATGTAATTGTAATCAAATAACAGGCGATCAACATGAAGAAGGCCGGATGGCTGAAAGCGTTTTGTGCGTTATACAACTTGTGCATATAAAAATAAAAAACAACGATTTTCCCAGAGTGCGGTCCCTATTCCATTTTTTGCAACTTAATTAATGTTGGACTACGCACCTGTCTGAGCGCAGTGGTTACCCCTTTTTCTACTCAACATTAAATGACAGCCATGGGCTGTGGAAATGCAGGACATATAATGAAAACACTGAGTGTGCTTTCTCTAGGTGTTTGGCATTGGGAAGGTGAGTGAGAAGCTGCTGGGTGCAGTGGGGATCATCACTTGCGCCCACCTCAGCCAGCAGGTGGCACTGCTGTCCTTGCTGTTCTCCGAGACCTCCTGGCATCACTTCATCAGGATCTCTCTGGGTCTGGGTTCTACGCACATAGAGAGGTGCCCGCCCCACTGCCTGTTGCTGCAACAACTACTTCATGAAAGTCATCACAATTGTCTATAGTTGGAGACTTCCTGTACTAATACATGGCGTAGATGTTGTGAGGTGTAATAGCTTATTGTATGACAAAACAGAGACTTCCTGTACTAATACATGGCGTAGATGTTGTGAGGTGTAATAGCTTATTGTATGACAAAACAGAAAGAACCACAGGGCAGAGAGAACAAGAGCCAACACTTGAACACCAGTGAAAGGTACAATGATGTCAGTGATGTAGTGGAAAAATAAAAGGTGGGTCAAGTCAGTTATAATTTATAAATGGGCCTATCCCAAGCTCCACCCTCTTATTTTCACCCTCCAATCACAACTACAGCTTTCTTCGGTTTTCTTGACCTTGCTATGACAAGTTAGGAGGGGGCAGGGCTTGGCACAGATGGGTCAGTGGACAAAGTAAAAGGTAAAGTCATAAATTCAGTTGGTTTTCATAAGGCACGATAGCCATAATAACAAACCAAAGAAAACACTATGTAACACTGCTTACTGTCATGTTATACTGTGAATTTTAAACAAACAAACAAACAAACAAACAAACATACACACAAATTAAAAGGTGGGTTTACCTTCCACTGACTGTATCCCCTTCATGATTATATAATGTGATGTAGTATCTCTTCTTGTCTGTTTACTTCCAGAGATGGAGAAAGGAAAAGCATGAGCACAGAAAGGTATTTTTCTGGTGGCGACTAACGCTAGGTCATAACAAAACTCCTCCATATATCTGACTGCTGACCGATGATGATATTAAATCCGTATTAATAATGGCTGGGAGGTTTACAGAATATGAAGGATGGATCCATTACTACTATATTTTTACTATACCGTCATTCACAATATATATACATATTATGTGTGTGTATATATATACAGTATATTGTAAAATAACTACAGTAAAATAATATATATATACATACTGTATAGGTTTAAGGTAAGTTTTGATTCCCCACAGCAGTCTTTAAAAAGTTTAAGAAAATAGACCATTTTGAATGAAACAGCACCATGACAAATGCATTAACTTTTATGTCGTATTGTAATTTTTACTGGGAAACTAAATACAATCAAATAAAAAATAAAAAAAAATATATATACAGTATAATAATTATATATTGTGATATGATGCTATGGCCATATCGCCCAGCCTTACCATAATATTTACTATAATATTTAGGAGGGGCATTTCCTGTATCTACTATGCTCCTGTAGATTTCATTTTATGCTGAAATCAGAAACACTTGATTCACCAAATTCAATTAATGTACAATACAGTGGAAAGACAAACAACACTTGTCCTGCTGTATAGCTCAGTATACAATACCTCTTCTATCTCTTCCTCTTCTTACTCTCCGCTCTTACTCTTCTCTCTCCTGCTCTCCCCCTCTCTCTCTCCTCTCTTCTGTCTCCTGCTCTCTTCCTCTCCTCTCTCCTGGTCTTTTCCTCTTCTTTCTCTTCCTCTTCTATCTCTTCTCCTCTTATTCTCCCTCTCCTATACAGGACGTTTAGAGAGATGAGTGTAGCGGAGGAGCAGTTGTCTTTATGTAGGGAGCTGTGTCGAGACTTGTCTGTGGACCTGACGAAAGAGGGGCTGAAGGTACAGAACTACATGACCTTGTTTTTACCGCTCTACTGTCGTCTTAATGACATCTTGTAACAACAAATAGTTAATGCTTTCTATGTTCACCGCAAGCTGCCATTCCTTAGTGGAATATGTTATATATGGTATATGTATGTTGTGGGGAGATTGACTCAGACTGGTTTGAGGAAAAGGGAGACAGCGGGAAACAGCAGGATGGGTATTTGACCAGAGGAGAACATTATACCCCAACAACGTTTCGGTTCAGACAGAGCTATATTCCATTTTATTAAAAAAGTCACACAATTATATTTGTGGCCTACCCAGAACCACTCTTGACTCCTGATAGAATTTCGTACAATTACCTCAAGCTGCCAGTTTCTCCCAATCGATAGATAGAGAGAGAGAGGGAGAGAGAGTAAGAGGGGGGCTGGCTGGCTGGGCACAGCCATCACCCCCCTGCCTGCCTCCTGATGTGGGCTTGATAGCTAGAGGAAATGGAGGGCCATTAAGGAGCCGACATGGGACGACAATCAGCCCTGGAAATGTCTCCTAGGAGATGATCACATTATCATGGAAGCTCTTTGTGAACCGTTATAGTCCGCCAACGGCACCCTGTTACATCAATCAGTGGTGTATGTCCAAACCCAGATATAGACATGTATATTCTATCTATGGTCCCTCGATACTGGATCTAGTTATTATTATTATTAGGTCTAATTATGATCTCTATACTCTGTGCTCGGTTGGCTGGTTGGTTTGTGTGCAAACATGTATATTTGATCTATAATAATCTATTATAATCAATAATTTACCTACTATTATTTAGTAGGTGCTTGCAAAGAGCACTTCTATAATCACTGCACCCTGTGGGTTCATTGGTGTTTGTGTTTGTGTGTGTGTGTGTGTTGTGTGCGTGTGTGTGTGTGCTCAATCGCTTCTTTAGTCACACATTTAGCCAAGCTGTTACATTGGATTTGTCATCCACACACAACTGCACATCGTTCCAAGTACCTATAAAGTGCACACTTGCTATTTCTATTATTTGCGATAAGATATTCCTTTATTGATCCCCTTAATTGCACAATTGGAGGGGGGCTTCCCACCCTCCAGAACATTTACATCAAGCGGTGCAAGGGGAAGGCTAAGAGAATTATTAAGGACTCGAGCCACCCGAACAACTGCCTCTTTGAACTGCTGCGGTCAGGCAAGCGATACCGGAGTCTTAAGGCGAGCACAGAAAGACTCAGAAGAAGCTTCTATCCCCAGGCCATCAGGCTGCTAAACGAACAATAATCGCTAAACGAACAATAATCACTATGCAACAACCATCAAATGCACACAGCACACACACCCACACGCACACACTCACTCAAACAAACAACACACTGCAGCACCCACTCTCCACACTTTAGATCACACAAACACACTTACACTTTATATTTATTGATAAAGGATTTGCACTACAACTCGTACACCTACTGTGAATTGTACCTAAATTGCACCTCGTCCCATTTCTCCATTTCTGCCTTGCACTATATAGTATTGTATATTAGTACACTGCACAGTATTGTATATTGTATGGTAACTACGTCTATTCTGCATCGAACATTGTACATATGTCTAAACTGAACACTGTGACCTCTTTTTTTTACTTCTAATTTTACTATGTTTTTATTTCATACTTATCTTGTCTTGCACAGTCTCTGGAGCGCAACAGTAAGAAGCATTTTGTACAAAAGTATTCTGTACTTCTGTATGACAACTATTAAAGAAACTTGAAACTTGAAACTTGAAACTTGAAACTTAACTGTACATGGCACCAACACCATTATTAAGTTTGCAGACGACACAACGGTGGTGGGCCTCATAAAAAAAAACGATGAGTCGGCCTACAGACAACAACCTTCATTGTGGACTTCAGAGCCAGCGCACACGCCCCCGTCCACATCAACAGTACGGGGGTAGGGCGTGTCTCCAGCTTAAAATTCCTGGGAGTCCACATTTCCGAGGACCTCTCTTGGAACCTCAACACCTCAGCACTGGTCAAGAAGGCTCACCAGTGCACCCACCTATCTCCTCAGATTCTGGTGAATCTTTACCGGTGTGCCATAGAAAGCATCCTCACCAACTGCATCACAGTCTGGTACGGCAATTGCACTGCCTCTGACTGGAAAGCACTGCAGAGGGTGGTGAAAACCGCCCAGCACATCACATCACTCCCTACTATTGAGTCTATCCATCACAAACGGTGTCTGAGGAAGGCATGCAGCATTGTCAAGGACACCTCTCATCCCAATCATGGACTGTTTGCCCTCCTCCCCTCCGGGAGACGCTACAGGAACCTTCGCTCCAAGTCAAGCAGACTCAGGAACAGCTTCTTTCCCTCAGCTGTCATCTATCTGAACTCTGTGCCATGTTGACAGCCCCCCCCCCACCATATAAACTCTGACTCCATTGCCTACACCCTAGGCTCTGTTACCCATACTGTACGACTCTGAACTCTGTTGCCTATACTCAATTTATACCTACCTACTGCTTTCACTGTTTACCCATATACTCTGTATGATAGCATGTACAACAGTGCTGTATATATCGCATATTTACATTTATATTTTTATATTCACAGCATATATACCGGTATATCCATATTTTATCTGAATATACCTGCATATAACCCCTATATATACTTGCTTGTACACCTGCATATAACCCATAGCTCTGTAAGGTAGCATGTACGATAATGCTGTATATACCATATGTATATATATTTATTCTCACCTCATACAGTACATACCCACACCTGTCTGTACTTACCTGCACATAGTCCATTACTATATCTATATCTGTACGTATCCTACTATTACTAGTTACGCTGCTGGCCAGTATGACTACTACCATACTGTCATTATACCTGTATCACTGTACATATTATACTACAACTCTGTACATACATCCAGTAGTACTAATTTTTATATTTTGTACCCAGTTTAATTTACTGCTACATTTGCACTTATTTTCGTTGTACTGTACTTGTATAATGACAATTTCTGTATAATGACAATACATTTGAATCCAATCTAATCTTGGGGATCTGTACTGCATTTAAACTACAATATATATTTTTTCCCAGTCAGTAATGTCCTTCCCTATTTTCCCATGTTGACATGTATTCAATGTTCAACCATTTCTCTCTGTTTTTCCAGGGAAAAACAGTCACGTTGAAGCTGAAGAATGTGGATTTCGAGGTGAAGACCAGAGCATGGACGCTACCGTGTGCTGTTTCCACGGCGGAGGAGATCTTTGCCGTGGCTAAGGACCTGCTCAGGACTGAGATAGACAACGTCAGACCCACGCCACTCAGACTGAGGCTCATGGGTAATTGGATGTTGCACTAAAGCTAATGTATTAACGGGTAGATTTGCAAATTAATGTGTTAAAGTGTAGCGTAAAGCTGCGCCCCAATCTACACCTATGTTTTGGAGATCTGTTTTCAAAAGAGCATAAGGTGTCCAGTGTGCACCTTGCAGCCAGCTGAAGCCTCGGGAACTACTTTCAAAAGCAGCGCCGGCTTTTCTACCACCTGTCCTGCGCTGTTAGGTGAGGTAGCACGTTAAACGAGAAGCTTCTTTCATAATTGGTTAACAATTGACCGTGACGGAAGAGAAACGGCTGCACATTAGAGCTGAAAACCTCCAAAATAGAATCAATGATAAATTGTATGTGCATACGAAACTATACTCTAATAAAGAAACTAACAAGCTTAAATGTGTAGCCTTCAGACTATATCCTGGGTTGATGACAATCTTTTTAAGATATCGTTGAAGGTCTCACCCAGAGAAATACGAGTGCATATTTAGTTGAGTTGACATGCTCTACCCCTGTTGTACAGCGCAAGCATTAATCTATGTAAGGGATAATGTATAGTTACGAGGTCATTGTCGCAAAATAATTGACCGACACTGCGTTCTGGAACACTGAGGCGCCGCGCCGAGGTGTTCTAAACGCAGTGAAGGTCAATTATTTTGCGACAATGACCGAGTATAGCTATACATTATCCTGCTTATTACAGGGCTAACTTACTAACAATATACGTAATTCATTTTACACCATCGACAAGACGAGATCAAATGCAGACGCGGTTCTGTTGCTCCTCTGGCGTTGAAGAAAATATCACAGGTTAGGTGTGTGGGCTTGATTGCACCTGATGCAGTGCAGCTGTGCATATGGTAAAGCTGAGTCTATTTAGGTTTGAATCTCGCAGTGTCAACGTATACATTATCCCGCTTATTACAGGGCTAACTTACCAACAATATAATTCATTTTACACCATCGACAAGACGAGATCAAATGCATGGTGTCGAGACCTGCCTTGGACAGGCGCTGCACAGCCGTTGGTATAACGCTGCAAGAGTCCGGCTGCGAGGCTATCTCTCCCCGTTGCCCCTAACAGCGGTCATTATTGCGCGTTGCCCCTGACGGGTGAATTATCGAGAAATAATTCACCGCTGTCAGGGGCAACGGAGCGCTATTGACCAATCACAATCAAGCATTTTGGCGACTTTTAAAACGCCATGTAACAAATAATAATAACGGGCGCAAGCCAAGGTGTGCCAAGGGCAGACTGCAAAATGCAGCAGTGACTAAATTGGTCGTTGGCACGAGTTTGCACATCAGAGAGGGCGTAGCTCTGTTCACACCTACCTTCTGCTTCTTTTGACAAATCTACCTGTCGGTGTTGTTCCTGGTACAACTATTTAGAAGTATATTTAAATGATCAATTGTACTCTGCGTTGCTCAGTTTCTTTTACTATCACGTGCATTTGTTTATGCCATTTCTCTTTATCTCTGTATCTTTTCATTTGTTTATTTGTTTGTTGTGTCTGTAGGTGTTCGAATCTCCACTTTTGTCAGTTCAGATGACAAGAAGCCACTGCAGAAAAGCATTGTGGGATTCCTCCAGCAGGGTGGAACAGACCCTGCTGGCCCCTCTCAAAACCCTGGGACCCTCACACATTCCATCCAGAGCAGGCCCTCTGCCTGCCTACCGCTCATCTTCCAGCAACAGCAGCAGGCCCAGGGGGGGCAGAGGCAGGGGAAGGAGATGCCCTGGCTGGCCAGGCAGATGGGGGCGGAAGCGGGCAGGACTGGTGAACACCAGCGGTCCTTCTTCCAGAGGGCCCACACCCAGAGGCTCCGACTCCAGGCTGAGAGCCCCAACACACCGGCAGATTTACGCGATGGGAACAACTCGTCTGTGATCACCACCATGGAGGCCTCCAGTCAAACGAGTAGGGAGTCCAAGAGGACATGTTTGGCCTCAGATGGAGCATCGCCGGCCACTACCACAGTGGAGGACACGGCCTTTCCTACAGAGGCCCAGGCGTCCACCTCAGGCTGGGGGACCAGAGACACGGAGAGCCTCACCTGTCCAGTCTGCTTCGGGGAGGTGGAGACCACGGACCTGGATGTCTTCAACAGACACATAGACCTGTGTCTCAGCGGTGTCTCCGCGAAGCCAGGCATCATCATCACAGATACCGACTCGGACTCCGATACAGAGAAGAAAGTTCCTCCTCCGTTGCTTCACACGATGGAGCAAGAGGAGGGGCTTCATGTCGGAGGGGAGGAGCAAGAGGAGGGGCTTCATGTCAGAGGGGAGGAGCAAGAGGAGGGGCTTCATGTCGGAGGGCAGGAGCAAGAGGAGGGGCTTCATGTCGGAGGGGAGGGGGGTAGAGAAGAGGTGAAGCAGGTTGAGGACCCGCCCGCTGCTAAGCCGTCAGAACCACAACGTAAATTGTTGTTCTCTGAAAGTATGAACTGGTCAGAGAGCGCCCTGAAGCGAGGATATTCTCAGCCCGACCATAGCAAGAAGTGTGAAGATGGTATAGATTCATCTCGGGTTGTTTCCTCGGTACCCAACGGTAGCCCGGGGACAGTGACGTCACACGGCGGTCCAAAACATTCCACCCTCACCTGCCCGGTGTGCCATGTGACCCAGGAGACCGATGACCTCACCATCTTAAACCGACATGTTGACCTCTGCCTGAACCAGGAAGTGCTGCATGAGCTGGGAGGACGGACATCAGATCAACCTTCAGTGTCTCTTAGCCACAGTAGGAGACCACTGACATCCAAAGGTGAGTGTGGTGGATGTGATTTTCATTATGATTACATTATGATTTTCATTACGATTTTAATTATGATTACATTATGATTTTAATTATGATTACATTATGATTTTAATTATGATTTTCATTGTGATTACATTATGATTTTCATAAGGGTTTTCTGATTTAACAGGTCACCCATGTTTCTACTTTGATCTCTGTTGGGATGCCAGTTATTATGCAGTGTCATCTGCATAGAACTGAAGTCTGCCCACGACTCGAGGCGCAATAGTGTCCCAGCTTGCTAGCACAGATCTGGGCCGTAGATAATGTAATTTCCCTATGCACTTACTTATGAGTTTGCTCATATTTATTGTGACATCACACACCAAGCACACCTACTTTATATTTTTTTAAATAATATATAGTCTGGGGCGCCCGAGTGGCGCACCGCATACAGCACTACGGTGCAACACGGCCGACCTGGGTTCGACTCCCGGACCCGGTGATCTTTGCCGAATGTCTTCCCCGGTCTATCTCCCATTCCTCCTCTCCCTCTCTCTCTCTACCGGACTGCCCGGTAGCAAAAATCAATAAAAACATACAAAAACATAACTTGTCCGAAAGGACAAGTAACATTTAAATGATATATAGTCTGGTAAGAAACATGAAAAGGAAAACTTTTACTTCCACTATTATCTTAGGCTGAATTTACATCAAATGTGCTACCGTGAGGGGCGCCCTCGTGGCGCACCGCATAGTGCCTCGCACACATACGCGGCCGTCCCGGGTTCGCCTCCCGCTCCCGGTGACATTTGCTGCATGTCTTCCCCACATCTCCTCCCGTTCGCCCTCACCTCTGTCTGTCCTGCGTGACCAATATAAGCTGTAAAAATGCTAAAAATAATAATAAAGAAAAAATATGTGCTACCGTGGAAACGACCACTGTATCAAACAAAAGTAGAACTTTATTAACAGATTGCAGAATGGGTACAATACAGTACAGCTCAATACTAACAACTGCTAAGAGGATGAAGACCAGAAAAATACTTTCGTCTTGTTTACATAAGGCTCCTCCATTTTCAATTCATCAAGACATTTATGACATACAAGACATACAAATATACAGTACTGTGTAAGAAAAAGATATCATAAAAATATTAGGGCTCTCAGTTTATCGCGTTAATTAGATTAATTAATTACACAGCAAATGATCGCGTTATGAAAATTAACTCAAAATTAATTAAATTATTATTATTAAATTTTTTACACATTTTTTTTATCTCATTCATTCCATAAGAACGTAGAATAAACATTTAATTTTTTTTTTTTTTAAATGGTCCATTTGCATGTTCTTGGTATCTGATTCTAGGGACATCTATGGATCTCAGGGAATGTATTCCCAGTGTCAGAAATACTGTGTCTGTTACTAGGCTTGAGTCAATTGTAATAAACCAAATGAGAATATAATTTTTATTTTATTTCTTTTACTGTGAATAACACCATGCTAAAATTGACCAGACCTGAAAAATCTAAGCAAATGAATAAATGGAAGATGATTAAACAGAAGGTTTTGTAGATACAGTACTGAATTCTGCCATCCAGACACATGCAATTTGAAATATGATTATAGAATATAAAATATCAGGCCTAAAATCATTATGCGATTAAAATGTGATTAATTAGATTAATTAATTACAAATCCTGTAATTAATTAGATTACTTTTTTTAATCGCCTAGCAGCACTAAATAAAATATCTCCTTAAAGCGTTGGTTTTGGGACCTGGTAATTCAAGCTGCCCATTACTGGAACCTCTAGTGTAATGATCATGCACAGTATTACTATAAACAATCTGTAAAAACAGGAGTTTTACTGCGCATGACAAACTTGAACAGCACAAGTGTATTAAAAGACAATCTATTTTCACTGGTTAAAGTCATCAACGGCCTCCTCATCTCCGCTGATTCCGGTGCCCTCAACATCCTGATCCTACTCGATCTCAGTGCAGCCTTTGACACAGTGTGTCACTCCATCCTCCTCCAAAGGCTGCACCAACTGGGTGTTGAGGGCACAGCACTTGACTGGTTCTCCTCCTACCTCACAGACAGACACCAATTCATCTCCCTCTCCGGCCACACCTCTTCCCCCTCCCCAGTCACACAGGGGGTCCCCCAAGGCTCCTCCACCATCACCCCTTCCCCCCTAGTCCGAAACCTTGGTGTCCTCCTCGACCACACCCTCTCATTTGACCCCCACGTCCGCTCCATTGTAAAAACATCATACTTTCACCTCTGCAACATTGCTAAAATCCGTCACTGCCTCTCCCCCCCTGCTGCTGAATCCATCATACACGCCTTCATCTCCTCCCGCCTGGACTATTGCAACTCCCTCCTCACTGGCATCACCTCCCGCTCCCTCCATAAACTACAGATGGTCCAAAACTCAGCCACCCGACTCCTCACTAACACCCGGTCCCGTGAACACATCACTCCTGTCCTCCACTCTCTCCACTGGCTCCCGATCAAACACTGCATAAACTTCAAAACACTACTCCTCACCTTCAAAGCCCTCCACAGCCTGCCCCCCCCCTACCTGACTGATCTCCTTCTTCCCTACCGCCCCACCTGTTCCCTCCGGTCCTCCTCCACTGCCTCCCTCACTGTCCCGACATCCAAACTCAAAAACTTTGGTGATCGGGCCTTTTCTCGCACTGCACCCAGACTCTGGAACTCCCTCCCTCAGTCCATCAGAGACTCCCCTACACTCTCCACCTTCAAAGCTCGCCGCCTCGCCTCAAAACCCACCTGTTCTCCCTTGCCTTCAACCCCCCCCCCCCTCCAACCCGATTGATGTCTGTCTCCTGTTGCTCTGTCTTTTTGTGCTATCTCATGCTGCTTTCCCCTGTTCCTCCCATGGTCTCATGTTCCTTCTGTTTTGTTTCTTTGTTTTTGTTTCTTTGTTTTTACTATGTTCCTAACTACTGTCAGCATCTTCGGGTCATTGAGAAGCGCTATACAAATAAAATGAATTATTATTATTATTATTATTATTATTATTAATACAGTCATTTGTTTTAAGGTTGTTTGAAATATTCATAGCCTGCCTTAGTTTAGATACTTTACCCACTAATACCCACTTTACCCCATAATAATCATTAAAATTATTTGCAATCTCAACTGGTTTTGTGAGAACAAATCCATTTGATTCCACTAAGGGTGTGCACACAGTTGTCTAACCCTAACCCCCATCATTTCATTAAAAACATTCCATATTTGTTCGCTATCATTTCTCGCATCATATAAAATAGTCCCCTTTTTTTTTACCTTGTTTAGTTTTGTCACCTGATTGCGTAAAGCACAGTATTTATGCCTGTCTGTCATCAATTGAACCAGAACTAACTGAGGCTTTTTTGGCCATGTCTCTCTCTTTCATTAGGGTCCTGAGACTGCTGTCAAGCCATGGGGCAGATCTATTTTTGACCATGAATTTCTTTAAAGGAGCATACTTGTTTACAACACTCATATTCCTTGACATAAATAAATCCAGTGCAGCTTCAGGGTCATCCTCACTACACACCATGTTCCAATCTATACTGGATATTTCATCAATAAATGAATCTTCATTCGCAGAGTTGTCCACGAACAGGAACAAGTTGCAGTCACAAGCTGATGACATGTCATTTGCATAAATTAGGAACAGTAAAGGTCCTAGTATGCTTCCTTGTGGAACACCACAGCTCACTGGGAGTGGGGAGAGAACATGAGAAGAAGAACATGAGAAGAAGAACACGAGAAGGAGAACACGAGAAGAAGAACATGAGAAGAAGAACACAAGAAGAAGAACACCAGAAGAAGAACACAAGAAGAACATCAGAAGTAGAACACCAGAAAAACAATTTAATTGTATAATTGTTGTATAACATGAATGAACACAAGACAGCGAGATACAACGTCAGGAGAGCAGTAATAGAGGCAAAACGGCGTTATAGGGATAAAGTTGAACTTCAGTTTGAACAGGCTGACTCTAGAGGTATGTGGCAGGGCCTCAGAACGATGACAGATTACAAAGGCACCTCCCTCAAACTGAACAGTGACATCTCCTTAGCAAATGATCTCAATACCTTCTATGCGAGGTTTGAGGCTGTGAATAACAACACCAGCCTACAAACCACTGCAATGGAGGGGGGGGGCGCTGCTGATGGAGATTCAGTGTTCAGAATAACAGAACATGAGGTGAGGAGGACCTTTAAGAAAGTGAATATCAGGAAGGCAGCAGGACCAGACGGCATCCCCCCGGCCACGTCCTAAAGGTCTGTGCCGACCAACTGGCCCCGGTATTCACTGACATATTTAACCTGTCCTTAGAACAGGCTGTCATCCCCACCTGTCTGAAGAAGTCCACCATCATCCCTGTACCCAAAAAATCTACGCCCGCTTGCCTCAACGACTACCGCCATGTAGCTCTCACCTCCATAGCCATGAAGTGCTTTGAGAAGCTAGTGAAGGGCTACATCTGTTCCTCCCTCCCCATCAACCTGGACCCCCTGCAGGACGCCATTTAAAAAAAAAAATTTTTAACCTTTATTTAACCAGGAAGTCCCATTGAGATACAAGATCTCTTTTGCAAGGGAGACCTGGCCAAGATGACAGCAATAACACCCGCAAACATCAGACAGCAATAAAATGTGCGGTACATCACACAAGAACATAATAAAAGTGCATGTACACAATACACAATACATCACACGTAAACATAATAACACAAAACAGAACAGTCTACATAACAGTAAAAGTGTACGACAGTAAAATAGTAAAATAAAATAGTAAAATACAGGGCAATACAGTAACTCTGCAGTTTTGCAGCTGGGACCCGACTAGAGAAAGCAGCCATAGCCCATGTGCTGCACACAGCAGCATCACACCTGGACAAGAGGCAGGGGAACTATGTGAGAATGCTGTTCATCGACTACAGCTCAGCATTCAATACCATAGTCCCCTCCAAACTCATAGCCAAGCTCAGGAACCTGGGCTTGAACTATGACCTCTGCCAGTGGGTCTTGGACTTCCTGACGGGTAGACCTCAGGTGGTAAGAGCAGGCAACTGCACCTCCTCATCCATCACGCTCAACATAGGGGCCCCCCAGGGCTGTGTTCTGAGCCCCCTCCTCTACTCCCTGTACACACATGACTGTGTGGCACAGCGGAACAACAACACAATCATCAAATTTGCTGATGACACAGTAGTGGTGGGCCTGATCTCTGCCAACGACGAGAGGGCCCACCTGGAAGAGGTAGAGAATCTGTTGCAGTGGTGTCAGGAGAACTGCCTCTCCCTGAACGTCAGCAAAACAAAAGAGATGATTGTGGACTTCAGGAGGTCGGGGGCCAGGGACTACAGCCCCCTCAGCATCGACGGGGCACCAGTTGAGAGAGTGAACAGTTTCAAGTACCTAGGAGTAGAGCTGCCGCGATAACCGCATTACCGCGGTATCGCTGTTGCATCACGCTCACCGCAGAGTTAGGCTGAATACCGCGTCACCGCTGTTTTTTATCATAATAATAAAGTTGGCTTGCGGCTTGCGGCTCTGCAGATATACCCTACTCGGTTCCAAGCGACCCTATTGGTCCAGCCTGGCTCTGCGGCTCTGCAGATACCCCCTACTCGACGCGTCACACTTTGTAGCCTCTGAACGAAAACAGAACGCCGCGCCGCCATCTTTACTGCCTCGCTAAGGATGCATTTCATTCAGGATTTGTTTGCGACAGAACCAAGTGCAATAAACTAAAAAGAATGGATTCACTGTGTATTCTGCCTTATTTATTGATGAAACAAAACCGACATCAACCCAATTTACCACCGAGCGGAGAGTTTAGTGTCACAACAAGATCGCTGATGTGTTAAGTTTGTTGTTGTTATTACTACAGTCAGCCGATATACACGAGAGAGGTAACGTTAAACCCGGGTTTGCTTGGTAGAATACACAATGAGAGGTAACGTTAGCGTTGGCAGAATAGACGCAACGAGAGTCTGGTTAATGTTGTTATTGATTGATTGATTGAAACTGTGTTAAACTCTGGCTTGCTGCAAGCCCTCGGACATCTATGCCCACGGAGCTTTCAGTGTACACAAGCGAGCGGCGGCGGCCCCGCCTGCATCCCCATTCCCCACACGGAGACAAACGGAGTAGTAGTACCTGGCTGCAGTGGAAAAGGAACAAAGTACCAGGTGCCTAAAGCGGGTCGAGTCGAGTAGGTACTATGCAGTGGAAAAGCGCCATTAGACTAGAGGCAGGCTATAAGAGTAGACTACCAAAAAAAATAAAAATGCATTCAAACTTTTTTTTTTTTTTTGTGCGCACTGTGCGGTAATTACCGCGGCGGTAGGAAATATTTCGCAAATTCGTGCGGTAAGGAAAATATCAATACCGCGGCAGCTCTACCTAGGAGTCCACATATCCGAGGACTTGACATGGACCACACACATTGACAGTGTCGTGAAGAAGGCACGGCAACGCCTCTACTTCCTCAGGCGCCTAAGGAAGTTCCAAGTCAGTCAGAAGATCCTTAAGAACTTCTACTCATGCACAATAGAGAGCATCCTGACTGGCAATATCACCTCCTGGTTTGGGAATAGCACCGCACAAGACCGTAGCGGACTACAGAGAGTGGCCCGTTCAGCCGAACGCACAATTGGACTTCCCACTCTCCAGAACATTTACAACAAGCGGTGCATGGGCAAGGCTAAGAGAATTATCAAAGACTCCAGCCACCAAAACAACTGCCTCTTTGAACTGCTGCGGTCAGGCAAGCGATACCGGAGTCTCATGGCAAGCACAGAAAGACTCAGAAGAAGCTTCTATCCCCAGGCCATCAGGATGCTCAACGAACAATAACACTACGCAACAACCATCAAATGCACTCACAGCACACACATCCACACACTCACTTTAAACAAACAACTCATTGTAGCACCCACTCTACACACTTTAGAACACCTAAACACACTTTATATTTATTGGCAAAGAATTTGCACTACAACCCATACCTCAGTACACCTTACTGTAAATTGTACCTAAATTGTACCTCATCCCATTTCTGCTTTGCACTATATAGTATATTGTATATTAGTATAGTATATTGTATGGTAACTCAGTTACTTCTACTCTGCATTGAACATTGTACATATGTACATACTGAACACTTGTGTCTACGTACGTGACTTCTATTTTATACTTATTTTATTTTATACTTATCCTTTTGTCTAGCACAGTCTCTGGAGCGTAACAGAAAGAAGAATTTTGTATAAAAGTATTCTGTACTTCTGTATGACAACTAATAAAGAAACTTGAACTTTAATTTCCCCACTTTCTCTAATTAATTAATAAAATCATCCAGGTTTATTTTAATTTTGTAACATACAAATGAGCCAGTGCTCATTTTAATATTATTCTGATGTCAGCGATGTGCTTATCATTTTCCAGGAGATAATTAATTCAGAATGAAAAATAAACTAATAAATGTTCTCTAATAATAATAATCGACTAAAAAAGTTTTTTCGAGTAATCGACTAAAAAAGTTTTAGTCCACTAAAGACCCGAACGACCGATTAGTCGATGAATCGAGAAAAAGATAGGAAAGTCTAGGGATGCATCCCGTAAAAGTCTGGCTTCCGTTGAAGTCTTTGGAGTAAATAATATATTTGTGTGCGTAGGTGGCCTATGACCTTGCATCTCTGCGACAGTGGCATTGTGGGGGACGCTTGTGTATCGATTCCCTCAGAGAAAATATGTCTCATTTCACCCTGTGGGGCCTCCTTTGCCCTGCTCTCTGAAATGGCTAAATCACTTTCTCAGCCATTCACACCCCACAATGGACTGTGTCTGTCCACCCAGGGCTCCTCTTAACAGGCCTGCCGCAGAGATTGCACTCTTGTCCTGTGGAGGGATGGCGGATCAATTGTTGTCACTCTTTCATTATTTTTTTTTCTTTTTGGAGGAGACCGGGAAGTAGTTTTTGTTTGTGTGTTTCCTGAGTGTCTATTTCTGTCCACAGAGAGAAACCAGCCCCCCCTGAAACCAACCAAGAAAGGAAAGAGCAAAAGGTGAGACTGGCCTTGATATCGAACCGTGTGGTGTTGTTCCAACAGTTCCAGAGCAGAGAATGTGGCATCACGGATGCCGTTATATGCTTGCGTCCCCATATTGTATGCAGGGATAATGTCATGAATCTGATTTGTGATGGTGAGTGTAAAAATGTTCTACATTAAGTGTGTCACGTGTGTCTGTGCTCTTGTCGTGGCTTGTAGACGAGGCTCGCCGCCCCCTCCTCCTAAAAAGGTCCGAGCCCATGGCTCTCTCAATACCATCGACAAGTTCTTCAGGTGACAGGCGCTACTCCACTGTTGACATCATCGCAGCGCAGAGGAAGTCTGTTTTCGCCGAGAGGAAACGCCTTGAAGATTCTCTTAATAAATAATGACAATAGCACAGTAACACAGTGCTAAAGATCTTCTATACAATTTTGTAGCTGTTTGTGTTGCTCTGCACTCTGAAGCTACATGCACTCTGTTTTTTATGTCTTCTCTGCGTTGCATACATATTCATATTTGACTGTTTGATTATTTGCAACACATGCACAAAAGTATCTTTTCATCATGAATGCTTATAATTGTTATCCTTTTGGTAAGCCATATAGAATAAGCGAGAGATGGCCCAACATTTGTATGTGTGTATACTTTTGATGTGTGGTTTGGATCACTGTCCCTCTACAATGGAGCATGAAGTGTAAGAGTGTGTTTGCTTTGTCTTTTGCCACATACAGATTTATTCTAATGTAGGTTAATAGACCATGAGAGTAAATTTTACAAGCTGGATGCTAGTTTCAGTAGATTTTTAAATGGATGTGATGAAGACAACTTGATTTCATTCAGACTATGGATGATAACTGCAATTTGACATTCTGTTCATTTATAATGGTATTGTATATTTAATATGCAAAGAATGCTTTAATTATTATCAATACCTCTGTCATTGTGTAAATCTGAGATGCAATAAATTATTTTCCTGGTTAAATGTCAATGTACAGTAACCACTGATTCACCAAATTCATCCTCACTTCTTAGTCTGAACCAAGTGTGTTTATTGTGTTAAGTACTATGCATACTGTATTTGTCCTCTTTGAACATGCTAATGCTAATCTTGTGGGCTTAACTCGACAGGAGTTTGCGATGGGAGGAACACATTTGATAACCCCAATTACATTTGTCTGCATCTAAACTAGGTTCCCACGTAAGCACTCACCCTGTTTTACATCATAAGGGACAACATCCTGTGTATTGGTAGAGAAGCATGACAAAATGTACATTCATCTGTATTAGTGGGGTGCAATATGCTAAAGGACCACCATTTTTGGAAGTACTCTTATTTGCCATCTTCCCCAAAGTCAGACGAGAAGATTGATATAAATTGTATCTCTGCATGTCAGTTTTGGGAGTTGTTGGAAGTTGTATTTATTAACTTTTTACGGAGCTAGGCTCCCTACTATTTCTAGTCCTTGTGCTAAGCGAGGTTAGCATGCACCTGGACCTCTCTCCGGGGCTACTAGACACATGAAACTGATATCAATCTTCTTGTTTGACTCCTGGGGAGATGGCAAATAAGTGTATTTCCCAAGATGCTGGAGTGTTCCTTTAAGTATGTTGTAAGCAGCTAGATTCTGAGGGGTGTGAGCTAGCAGAACAAACAAGGGTCAGCCCTGCAGCCTTTTCAATAGGCTACAGGAGTTCACTGATGCTTCATCCATAGTTCTGCTTATTCACTGGTATCAACATAGGACAAGGCAACATACAAGTGTTCACAGCACTTGGTTGAGTATTCAGCATGTGGTTTCTGTTGGTTATTTAATAATAGAAGTATTTAGTTGAAAGTTGGTTTCTTAACAAAAAAAAACATCAAGTGTGTTGGTCCAATGCAATAAGGAAGCCAGAGCCCACTGGAACTATGGCTGCATGGAGAAGTCAAAAGCAGTGGATGAGAGGAGCTTCAGCTCTGAGGGACAAGATGAAGAACCTTCCCCTGAAGAAAGAGAACATGGATCCTAGAATGTGGGTGAGACCTGAGACTGTGAAGGGGTTCAGCGACTTTGTTCGCCACAAGCAGACGGACGAAGACACGGACAAAAGCTTTGACAACAAAGAGATGTGTGAGTACAGATCAAGGTTATTATAGTTAAACTGAAACTAGGTGTGGGGAAAAAAGGTTTTAGTTAACTGAGATTAATAGAAAACGAGACAAAAACAAACTGAAATATATTGTGTACTTACAAAACAAAATAAAATATACAGAAAATATCTTTAGTTTTGTCCGTTTGATCAACAATCTAGATGCATTGGTGCATAATGTTTATCTACACAACTTCTTAAAGGGGCTATGTACTGCTATTCCTAGCACTATTTGGGCAACTTTACACAATTCCTGTTAGTCTATTGAAGACATCTGTAAGATTTTTTTCAAAAAAATGCATTGTTTTATATTTCTAATCAAGTACTCAAAACCATCATTTTTCAGCTCCAAGATTTCAGGCTGTTATGACCTGGCTCCGCCCATAAGCACTTTGAGTGACAGTCAGTCCACACAGTCTGCGACTGGTAGGCAGAGAGAGAGAGAGAGAGAGGGGGGGGGGTGCGAGAGAGAGAGAGAGAAAAAAAAGACAGGCCATCTCTTCCTTTCGTTTTTTCTCTCCCTGCGGGGCAGATTGAAACCCGACACCTCTGCATACTCTGGAGGGAGAGAGAGACAGAGAGAGAGAGAGAGGGAGACAGAGAGAGAGAGGGAGGGAGGGAGGGAGCACTTGGGGGGGGGGGGGGACCTGCCGCGCCACACGGGAGAGGGGAGGAAGGGAGGCCCCCCCCCTCGTTTTCGAGAGGGTCCCACCTCCCGTGTGGCGCAGCAGGTCCCCCCCCCCAAGTGCTCCGTCCCTCTCTCTCTGTCTCTCCCTCTCTCTCTCCCTCTCTATCTCTCTCTCTCCCTCCAGAGTATGCAGAGAGGTGTCGGGTTTCAATCTGCCTCGCAGTATGAGGAAGTGGGCGGGCATTAGCTCCAACCACAGAGCCAATCGCATCACTGTGCGCTACCCAGCATCCGAATGACGTGACTCAGCGTTCAAATCAAAATGGCCTGATTTAGTGGAGGAGGAAAGGGGCTGAGCTGAATCAGAGCAATCCGCCAATATGGTATTTAGACACTAAAACACATTGATACGAACTCCAATTACTATAATACAATGCTAGAGACTGAAAAATGACATTTATAGTACATGTCACCTTTAAATCTTAGCCGCCATATAATAATAATAATGGAACTAATAAAACCGAAACTAAAACAAAACTATTTGAAATATTAATAACTAAAGCAACCCCTTTCTGGAAACGTACTGAAACCAAACTGAATTGAAAACAAAATTTTTAAAACGAATGAAAAATACAAAACTATAATAACCTTGGTACAGATGCATCATGGGAAAACACCAAGCAGAGAGAGACTGAGAGAAAGAGAGACAGATAGAGAGAGAGCGAGTGCCTGGGTATATGTATTTTTCATCACAAGGGTATAAAGAAAACCAAGCCAAAGTGCTTTACTGAGTGAATTGGGTCAACTTGTAAGACTAACAGCCTGAAGCAAGTACACTTTTTCTTGTTGAACAAGCTTTTGGAGACAGTGTGGGAACTATTGGAGTATACGTTGATGTAAGTAAGTCAACAGTGGAATCACAACTAGAGGGGTGTAGGCCCTTTTTCTGAGTTAATCATTCGTTTTTAGTCATAGCTGATAGACTCACTGGTAAGTAACCTACGCCTATGCATTACAGCCTCAGTATTTTTGCACATGGCTGAATCACAGAATCTGTGTATATCTTCAGTAGTACACATACTACTAACTACATAACTCAAGTTACCCTCATATACCACTGACTATCATCATACACACATCTCATATATTATTTGGCACGTATTGCACATTCAAATCAGAGACACTTTATTTCAGAGTTTGGCACAGATTGCAGTAACATACCAACAACACATGCAATGATAGCTGTCAAGCTAAGTAATGTTAATCGTCTTCAAAGTCCTTTATCTGTGATTTAATTGCTCTACTGAACATAAATCCATTGCATCTGCTCTGTTTCTGTACAGTGCTAGAGATGGAGAAGCAGTATATTGAGGCAGCAAAGAAGAACGATGTGGAGACCATGAAGGCCCTTGGGAAGGTGGTGAATGCCAATGCAAAGAATGTGGTTGGTACACACTCCTAAATACACTCATAAACATCAATCAAAACACACTCCCAAACGTCAAACAAAACACTCCCAAACGTCAAACAAAACACACTCCCAAACATCAATCAAAAGTGGTTGCACTGTGTTTTAATGACGCATAAATGTTCCCTCGCGTGCGCACAGAACAGCTCCGACCAGCATTATAATTAGAATGATTATTATGCATAAATAGTAGGAAACATGTTTGTATAGGAAATTACTAGTTTTAGTTTAGTTTTTGTAAATATTGCCTTGAAATAGAGAAGCTGAAAAAGGTAGCAGGATGTAGCCTTCAATATAAAGAAATTATATTGTCAACCGATATGGTGGAAAAACAAACAATGTTTTAAATGTAATTGTATGTACATTGTAGTTACAATTTATTTAATTGAATTAACTTAAACTAGAAAAGTAAATACAAACTAAATTAACAATGTAACTTACAGTTTACAGAAGAACAGTTTCCTTCTGAAGCACAACTTAAGAAATGTCTCATCCTTCCAGTCGGGACCATTTGTCACATAGTGAGAGGTTCCACAGCTCAAGCAAACCCCCACCAATTGGTACTGGGCTTGTATTTAGGTTTTGCTCTTCTCGTTCTTTGTTATGCTATTGTTATGCTATTGTTATGCTATTGTTATGCAAAAACAAGTAGCCAGGTGAGTACCGGTACTTGGCGCACAGCACGACAAGTCGAGTAAAAGTTGTGGAACACATTTTTGTGTGCACGTATGTGCGCGTGCTTCTGTTCAGAAAGGAGGTGGAACGGCGTGGTACCACGTGGCATGAGCACTGCACCCCTGATCAAAACACAACATTGCCAACTTGGGTGCTGTCAGTGAGTCCTCAGCAAAAGAACATTTGCCTTGTTTGTGCATTTTGGAACAACCCTGTGGGCATTGCTAACTAACTTAGGTGTTGTTTCCTTTACTTTGTTCTAGCATGACAGGACTGCTCTTCACTATGCTGTGGCAGGTAAAAACACAGAGGCTGTGCAGCTTCTTTTACAGCGCAGGGTCAAACTGGATCAAAAGGACAAGGTGAGGGAGTCTGCAATGGATTCTTTCACAATTTGGAATCATGTATTCTGTAGTTTAAATCTCTCTCTCTCTCTCGCTCTCTCTCTCTCTCTCTCTCTCACACACAGCATGGAGTGACACCCATCCACCTGGCTGCCTGGTTTGGCAGTCTGGACATCCTGAAGTTGTTGGTGCTCGCTGGTGCTGAGCAGAGGGTTGAGAATGAGGTAAAGGGAACCTCTGGAAACATGTGGAATTCAATGTGGAAAAACCCTGAAATACCTGCGCAGCTGTACTTCCCTGGTGGTTTATTCTGTGTATATTGTGCTGCGTTTCAACCAAACACCGCGTTTGACAGGCATAGCTGCATGCCGGTAACTTTCTTCTGCAGTGTTCATGTATTACCTTTGCTCTACTATTTGATTGTGTTTCATTATGGGTCTGTTATGGTTTGTATGCCACCCCAACAGCACGACACAGACAGGTATTCAGCGTTAGCCAAAACAAGGGCGTATTTATTAAACAACAGAAAAAATGCAACACTGTTCCTTTAAGGACAAAAATGTACACGAAGAAAAACAAGTTCAGTAACTGAGGGGAAATAGGTACGTCCCCTTTAAGGGAGAATGTCAATAAGCCAGAAGGGGAAAAAACAAAGCAGCCTCCAGTAACATAGAATCTCCACAACTCTTCAATGGAAAAAGGGAAAACACCCGGAGGCGAACGATAGAACAGAGTCCAGTACCAACGTGAAAATGTTCAGAGAATTAGTCTTGTTCAAGACTCACCCAGGACACTGCCGACGGGCAATTCAAAGGGCGCGGGTCCACGGAAGGAGAGAGTGAGAGCGCAGCAAGAAGAACATCCATGGGACGGCAGGGAAAACGACAACGTCTCGCACCGGAGACATGGGAGGAAACGGCAGTAGATGGCAGCAACAAGACGACCTGGCAACGAGTGGAAGGCAGTCGGCGTATATGAACTCTCCCGATGAGCTGATTACAATTCCTCTCAGGTGTGTGAAGTTGATTGACTGGCTCGCCCCCGTTGGGAAGCACGCAGTGCTGGGCCAGCCCTCACAGTACCCCCCCTCCACGGGAGCCACATGGCGACCTGCCCGGCCTTGGCTTGTCCGGATGGGAACGGTGAAACTCGGTGATCAGGGCAGGGTCCATGATGAGCTGGCAGGAGACCCAGCTCCATTCCTCGGGGCCATACCCCTCCCAGTCCACCACCAGATACTGGAACCCCCATCCTCGGCGTCGGATGTCCATAAGCCGGCGAACCTTCCACTGGGGGTGTCCATCCACCATCTCGGGAGGAGGCGGATCTGGGGCAGGAGGCATCAGGGGACTGAGTGAGACAGGTTTGACACGGGACACATGAAACACAGGATGGATCTGCATGGAGGCTGGAAGCCTTAGACTCATCGCCGTGGGGCTGAGCACCCTCCTGATCTCAAAGGGACCAACGAACCGGGGGTTCAGCTTCTTGGCGGTGGATTGAAGTGAGAGATCCTTGGAGGATAGCCACACCCTCTGCCCTGGTTGGTTTGCCGGCGCTTGGGTCTGGCGTCGGTTAGCTCCCCGACTGGTGCGCTCCGATGCCCGGAGCAGAGCAGCCCTGGTGATCTCCCAGACGCGATGACACCGGTCGAGATGAATCTGCACGCAGGGAACTGCCACCTCCGACTCCTGTGCTGTGAAGAGAGGGGGTTGGTAGCCCAGAGATACCTCGAATGGCGAGAGGCCGGTGGCGGAGCTGACCAGGGAGTTGATGGCGTACTCGACCCAGGGGAGGAACCGGCTCCAGGATGCAGGCTTCTTGGCGGCAACACACCGGAGAGCAGACTCCACGCTCCGGTTCATTCTCTCCGTCTGCCCGTTAGTCTGTGGGTGATAACCAGAGGATAGGCTAACAGAGGCCCCCAATCCCTTACAAAAGGCCCGCCATACCTGGGAGGTGAACTGGGGCCCCCGGTCCGAGACGACATCCTGGGGAAAACCATGGAGGCGGAACACATGGCTCGTCAGGAGGTCCGCCGTCTCGGGAGCCGATGGAAGCTTGGAAGCTTGGAAGCTTGCCACAAGATTGACCCCATTGCTGAAATGATCCACCACCGTTAGAATGACTGTGTTCCCCTGGGAGGGAGGAAGACCAGAGAAGTCCAACGCCACATGGGACCAAGGGCGGCTTGGAATGGGGAGTGGCTGCAGCAGACCGGCGGGTGCTTGGTGAGAGGCCTTGCTGTGGGCACAGACTGTGCAGGCCATCACAAACTCCCTGACGTCGTTCCTCATGGTGGACCACCAGAACCGACGAGCCAGGAAGGAGAAGGTGCGGTGGACGCCTGGGTGGCAGGCAAAGCGGCTGGTGTGGCCCCATTGAAGAACCCGGGACCGGACAGAGTCAGGGACAAACAGGCGACGAAAAGGTACATTGCTCGGAGCAGGATGGAAATGTAAGGCACGTTTGACCATGGTCTCGATGCCCCAGGTAACCACTCCCACCACCCTGGCCTCAGGGAGGATGGGAGTCGGATCCTCTGCAGTTGGATCCTCCTTGGTGTGTAGCCGGGACAGAGAGTCGGCCTTCGTCAAGGCCAGATTAAGACTTCAGAGGCCCCTGGGCCAGATTCTTGTGGAGGCCCCCCCACACACACGTGCATGCACGCACAGTGGCGTTTTTATATGTCACTTTAAAAAATATATAGAATACCGTAATTCCTCTAATAGTAACCCCGGCTTGTATTTGTTTCAACTGTAGTGGATACCAGGCTTGTATTAGGAGGAGGCATGTATAAGAGAGAGGCCTATATTTCTAATTTTCGTATCTCTTTTATTTTTTTTACTGAATGAATGAAAACTTTATTTAACAGATTGCAGAATGGGTACAATACAGTACGGCTCAATACACACAATTGTTAAGGCAGGGGATGCAGACCTGAGAAAGACGTTTGTCTTGTTTACATCAGGGTCCCCCATTTTCAATTCATATAGACATTTATGACATACACAACATACATGACATTTATGGCATAGGGACATATAGGTATTTAGTACTAGTACCACTCTTTCGAAGTTGGTTAAGGTTAGAGTTTGTCCTAGAGCGTGACGGGCTGACGGCAAGTTCTTTCGATGGTTAAGCTTAGGCACTCTTTCGAAGTTGGTTAAGGTTAGAGTTTGTCTTAGAGCATGGCGATAGAATGCCAGGTAGTTTGCAGGCTGTTTGACGAGGAAATGGGCAAAGACACAGCTCGTCACGCGATTGGGCAAACATGTCAATGGCCAATCAGAGAGCGTCAGTCAGTGCCAATCATTCAGTGTCACAGTATGACATCGATCTCCAAAATAAGAAAAAAAAATAAAATAAAATGTGGGGCCTCTAGTGACGAGGGGCCTCCAAAAATGTTTAAAATAAAAGTTAAAAAAAATAAACAAATATTTGGGGCCTCTAGTGACGAGGGGCCTCCAGAAGAAAAGAAAATAAAAGTAAAAAAAAATAAACAAATATTTGGGGCCTCTTGTGACGAGGGGCCTCCAAAAGGCCTCTAGTGACGAGTGGCCTCAAAAAAAAAAATGAAAGTTAAAAAAAAAAAAAAAAAATTGGGGCCTCTAGTGACGAGGGGCCCCCCAAAAAATAAAAAATAAAATTAAATTTTTTTTGGAGGCCCCTCATCACTCGAGGCCCACGGGCCGCGGCCCGGTCGGCCCGGTCGTTAATCCGGCCCTGGCCTTCGTGTTGCGGGACCCAGTGCGGAAAGTCAGCGAGAAGTCAAACCGACTGAGGAAGCTGGCCCACCATGCCTGCCGACCGTTGAGGCGATTGGATGCGCGGATATACGTTAAGTTCTTATGATCAGTCCAAATGGTAAATGGTTCCTCTGCCCCCTCCAGCCAATGACGCCACTCCTCCAAGGCAGCTACCACTGCCAACAGCTCCAGATTCCCTATGTCATAGTTCCTCTCAGCAGGAAGGAACTGGCAAGAGTAGAAGGCGCATGGATGTACCTTCTGGTCCGTCGCTGACCGCTGAGGCAGGATAGCCCCCAATCCAGTATCCGAGGCGTCCACCTCCACGATGAACTGCCTCTTGTGGTCAGGGTGGAGTAAGACCGGGGCGGTGGTGAATCTGTTCTTGAGGAAACGGAACGCAGAGCAGGCAGCTGGAGACCAGTCGAATGGCTGGGAGGGGGAGGTTCCACCACGCGGCTGTAGTTCCGGATGAACCTCCGGTAAAAGTTTGCAAACCCGAGGGAGCTCTGTAGCTCCTTCCGAGAAGAGGGCTTCGGCCACTCTACCACGGCCTGGATCTTGCGGGGGTCGGCTCGGGTCTGGCCGCTCTCCACGATGAAGCCAAGGTAATCCACGGAATCGGAGTGGAAACGGCACTTCTCCACCTTAACGAAGAGCCGGTTGCGGAGGAGACCCTCAAGTACTCGGCGGACATGATGGACATGCTCCTCGAGGGTCCTGGAGAAGATGAGAATGTCGTTGAGGTAGACCACCACAAACTCATCAAGCATGTCACGAAGGACGTCGTTCATGAGTGCCTGGAATACTGCGGGGGCGTTGGTGTGGCCGAATGGCATTACCAGGTACTCGTAATGACCCTGGGGAGTCTTGAAGGCGGTCTTCCACTCGTCACCCTTTCGGATCCGGACCAGATGGTAGGCACTCCGGAGATCCAGTTTAGTGAAGACAGGGTGAGGGGTTCAAGGGTGGAGTTCATGAGAGGAAGGGGATACTTGTTCTTGATAGTGATAGAGAAGATAGAGAAGCCGCCTATAGAGAAGCCGCCTATTCTCGGTCCTTGTTCTACAATGGTGGAACGAACTTCCCACCACAGTTAGGACAACTGAAACACGAGATATTTCGTATATATTAAGAAAGTGAATACCAGGAAAGCAGCAGGACCGGACAGCATCCCCGGACTCGTCCTAAAAGTCTGTGCCGACCAACTGACCCCGGTATTCACTGGTTACTATGGCGCCGCAACGAACGGCTGCCTCTCTGATCGCTCCGTCGAGACTGTGCTTTCTTTTGTTAATTTTTATAGTATTAAGAGTTTTATTTGCACCTACTGTTGGTGCATTATATGTGTATGACCGTCAGTCAATCATTGACATTGGATTAATGAAAACTTACCGATTGGATTGCTCTCTGGATCGGATTGCAGAACAGCAGCAGTGGCCCGCTGAGATCCTTTGTTGTGGCCTTGGCCAAAGCCAGGAAAGGCCGCGACGACGTGGGAAGAGAGCCGGGGTCCGGAACAGACTGAGGTCCAAACGACACAGAACCACATTGCCCAGCATATTGTTGGCCAATGTGCAATCGATAGGAAATAAACTGGACGACATCAGAGCACGGATCCAATTCCAGAGGGACATTCGGGACTGTAATGTCCTCTGTTTCACAGAAACTTGGCTGTCTCCTGATGTCCCGAATCATGCAATAGAACCGGCAGACCACTTCTTTGTCCTCCGCAAAGACCGGACGGCGGAGTCACTAAGGACGAAGGGAGGCGGCATTGCCTTCATGATAAACAAGGAGTGGTGCGATATAGGCAACGCAAAGGAATTGTCTAACCACTGCTCCCCAGACCTGGAGTTTATCGCGATCAAATGTCGACCCTTCTTTCTTCCGAGAGAGCTGACGTCCATCATACTCATCGGAGTGTATATTCCACCACACGCGAGCACTGGGACCGCACTTTCAAAACTTCACGACGAGGTAAACAAACAGACAGCAAACGTTGACGCTGCCATTGTGGTTCTGGGCGATTTCAACAGCGCGCGTCTTAAAAAGGTGTTGCCGAATTTCTATCAGCATGTGACCTGTCCCACCAGAGGCGAGAACATATTAGACCATGTATACTCGCAATTTAAAAATGGCTACAAGTCACAGGCTCTTAGTCCATTCGGTAAGTCCGATCACGCCGCCATATTTCTTTTGCCAAAGTATAAACAAAGTCTCAAGCGAACGCCAAGGAGTCACTCCAAGCTGCACTTGATTGCACAGACTGGAGTGTATTCCGTGATAACACAGCCAATATTAACGAATACACTGAAACGGTGCTTGACTATGTCTGTACTCTGGTAGAAGAAACAATCCCCTCCACCACAATTAAAATCTACCCAAATCAAAAGCCCTGGGTAGACAAATCCGTCCGTGAGGCTCTGAAAGTGCGCACATCAGCATACAACACCGGGCTGGTGACAGGCAACATGGAAGAAGGCAGGACCGGATGGCATCCCCGGCCGCGTCCTAAAAGTCTGTGCCGACCAACTGGCCCCGGTATTCACTGACATCTTCAACCTGTCCTTGGAACAGGCTGTCATCCCCACCTGTCTGAAGAAGTCCACCATCATCCCTGTACCCAAAAAATCTACGCCCGCTTGCCTCAACGACTACCGCCCTGTAGCCCTCACCTCCATAGCCATGAAGTGCTTTGAGAAGCTAGTGAAGGGCTACATCTGTTCCTCCCTCCCCATCAACCTGGACCCTCTGCAATTTGCATATCGCCCCAACAGGTCCACGGAGGACGCCATAGCCCATGTGCTGCACACAGCAGCATCACACCTGGACAAGAGGCAGGGGAACTATGTGAGAATGCTGTTCATCGACTACAGCTCAGCATTCAATACCATAGTCCCCTCCAAAGTCATAGCCAAGCTCAGGGACCTGGGCTTGAACTATGACCTCTGCCAGTGGGTCTTGGACTTCCTGACGGGCAGACCCCAGGTGGTAAGAGCAGGCAACTGCACCTCCTCATCCATCACGCTCAACATAGGGGCCCCCCAGGGCTGTGTTCTGAGCCCCCTCCTCTACTCCCTGTACACACATGACTGCGTAGCACAGTGGAACAACAACACCATCATCAAATTTGCTGATGACACAGTAGTGGTGGGCCTGATCTCTGCCAACGACGAAAGGGCCTACCTGGAAGAGGTAGAGAACCTGTCACAGTGGTGTCAGGAGAACTGCCTCTCCCTGAACGTCAGCAAAACAAAAGAGATGATTATGGACTTCAGGAGGTCGGGGGTCAAGGACTACAGCCCCCTCAGCATCGACGGGGCACCGGTTGAGAGAGTGAACAGTTTCAAGTACCTCAGAGCCCACATATCCGAGGATTTGACATGGACCACACACATTGACTGTAACTGAGGGGTACAATTCCCTGACTGTATTAAATAAGTATGGTATCATTAAACCACTACTGTCTTTTTTTTTTTGAACTTTCTTTTATTTTGTGTCATAATGAACATCACATTGCAATAATCATACAGTATAATATACTTGATTCACATATTCAATGACATTTGTTACTCAGGCTCTTCCCTCTTATTCAATTTGTTTTCAAAGTATTCAGCGTAATCAAAATAAGCTGTATAAACCGAGTATGCCTCTTAAACAACCCATTGGGGAGGGATTTTTACAATATTTTTCTTTTTTTTTGGGATTTTTTGTAGGATAAGAAACGAAAAAATAAATAGAAAAATAAATTTAGCAAAAAGAAGAAAAAAAAGAAAAAGAACAACAAAAAAAAGAGAGAGAGGGCGTCAGACTCATGCTAGTGTATCTCCGGGTACAAGGTTACAAGTGACCATCTCTGCATAAACATATCTTTTTTCAGTTGCAATTGTGCAGTCATTTCTTCCATTGTATACATCTGTCTCAGTCTCTTGGTCCATTGTTTGATTGACGGTGGTTGATTTTGTAGCCATGCCATAGTTATCATTTTCCTTGCTATTAACAGTATCACTCTCAAGATGTATAACGTATCTCCATAGTATGTGCCTTTCGGTATACATCCCAAGATATAGTACGATGGATTCAGAGGTAAGTCAAGATCTAGAATGGTTTTAATCTCATTTTTGATATTCACCCAAAATGTCTGCACCCTTGGACAGTCCCAGAAAATATGTGTATGATCTCCGATCAATCCACATCCTCTCCAACATAGTGGTGAGGACCCACCAGCAAATCCGGAGAGAACTTGAGGAGTCCTAAAGTACCTGACCTTGACCTTCCAGTCAAACTCCTTCCACATTGGACTATTTGTGATTTTATGATTGCTTGAATGGCTGTCCTCCCATTCTTCATTTTCTATGATCACATTAGCTTCCAGCTCCCATTTTTCTTTAATATAGGTGGTGTCTCCTGGATCGTCTAGTTGTAACATGTTGTAAATATTGGATATCTGCTTTCTTTCCATCAAGTTTTTTTCTATTGTGTTAATAAAGTACAGCTCCACATTTGTTGGTGGTCTCTTAATTGCTTCCCACTCACTGTGAGTCATTACATAGTGTCTTATTTGAAAGTATCTAAACATGTCTTTCGAAGGTAGATCAAAACATTGCTGTAGCTGTGCAAACGATTTAAAACAGTCTCCTTCCATTAATTGATTGATAGTAATCAGGCCCAAATCCGCCCATTTTTTAAAACCCCCATCCTCCATAGCTGGCCGGAATTCTGTATTGTCTGCTATTGGCATGGCCCTAGATATTGATCGTGGACCTCCTCCCTTTTTCCTTACACTTTCCCATACCTTTAATGTATTTGTAATCCATTTGTTACCAATCTTAATTTTTTTCCAGTATGCTTTCCCCAGGAATATTATGGATCTGAGAGGGGTCTTTGGAATTGAGTTTTGCTCAATCTGTACCCATCCTGAATCTAGGTCCTTTTGTATCCAATGCACAAGTATGCGTAATTGAGCTGCCCAGTAGTAGTTTCTTAGGTTTGGTAGACCAAGACCACCCTTGTTCTTTGGCAAACATAGTGTTTTAAGCCTTACTCTAGGTTTTTTCCTCTGCCAGATGAATTTGGATAGGAGTTTATCTAACATTTTAAAGGTAGTGGCAGGTATTGGTATAGGTAGAGACTGGAAGAGAAAAATAAGTCTAGGTAGCACATTCATTCGAATTGATTCTATTCTTCCCACTAGGGAGAGAGGTAAAATGTCCCATCTGGCCATGTCTGATTTGATTTGTACAATCAACTTTTCGTAGTTTGCTTGATATAACTGATTGCTGCTGGGAGTCAAAATGATTCCTAAATACCTGAATCCGTCTCTAGCCCAATGGAAGGGTGCTATACTGTTCAGATGTGTTGGCCATGTTCCCACTATCATCATGGCTTCTGATTTGGTCTCATTTATCTTATAACCCGACAGTTCGCCGTAATTTCTTAAATCCATCATTATGTTTGGAATTGATTCTAAAGGGTTTTTGATATAAAGTAAAATGTCATCAGCAAATAGCGAGATCTTGTGTGTAATGCCTTTTTGGTCATCTATTCCCTGTATCTGAGGGTTTGATCTAATCATCTCCGCTAGTGGCTCTATGCCAATCGCGAATAGTAATGGAGACAAAACGTCTCCTTGGCGTGTCCCTCTCTGTATCTCAAAGAAGTGAGAGCAGTGACCATTCACCCTTACTCTAGACTTGGGGTTTTTATATAAACATTTTATCCAATCTATAAATGTGTTATTGAATCCCATACCTTTCAATGTTAGTTCAAGGTACAGCCAATCAACTCTATCAAATGCCTTCTCGGCATCTAAGCCGAGAAGCATTGATGGTTCTTTTCGAGATCCAGCCACTGTTTGCAGATTTAAAGTTCTTCTGATGTTGTTAGCACCCTGTCGACCAGTGATAAAGCCAGTCTGGTCTGGGTGTATCAGTTTTATTATATGTTTCTGTATTCTTTTTTTAAGTATAGATGTCAATATCTTGAAATCGTTGCAAAGGAGACTTATGGGCCTATAGGAACTACATCTTGTGGGGTCTTTACCTTCTTTATGTATTACCGAGACAATAGCTTCTGACCAGCTTCCTGGTGGATCTCTCTCAGATAGGGCATAGTTATAAACTACACTTAATACTGGTGTTAATTGTTCAGTGAAATGTTTATTAAATTCATTTGAAAACCCATCTGTACCTGGTGATTTATTGTTCTTAAGCATCTGAATAGTTTCCCCTATCTCCTTCTCCGTAATAGGGGAGGTTAGCTCATCCGCCTCATCTGGGGATAGTTTAGAAAGTTTAAGGTTATCTAAGAAGTTGTTGATTTTTTCTTTCTTGTTTTCCAATTGCTGTGCTTTGTAGAGGTCGGTATAGTAATCTGCAAATGCATTAGCAATTTCTTGCGTTTGCATTACTTCCATGTGTGTGCTGGGGTGTTTAATCTTTGGAACTATCCGACTTGACTGTATTTTGTGGAGCTGGAATGACAGTAGCTTGCTTGCCCTATTTCCCATCTCATAGTAATTCCTACCAGCAAATCTAAGGGCTCCTTCCGCTTTGTATGTCAACAGGTCATCTAGTTTTTGTTTGCAGGTTAGTAGAGCTTTTAAATCTTCCTCATCTCTGTTCAGTTTATGTTTCCTTTCTAGTATTTTTAACTCATTTTCTAGGTTCTGTTGTTTTTCATTTCGCTGTTTCTTTAGTGCACTTGAAATTGAGATAATTTTACCTCTCATTACAGCCTTTGCCGCGTCCCATAAAATTGATGGTGAGACATCCCCCTTATTGTTGAGATCAAAATAACTCTTCAGTTCTTCACTTATCCTCTCCCGTGTGTGAGAGTCAGACAGCATGGATACATTGAGCCTCCAATATTTAAAGATTTTATTGGTACTGATGTTAAGTTGAAGAGTTAGAGGTCCATGATCTGAGATGGTCGCTGGTTCAATGATACATGATTCAACTTTGTCAATATCTTGCTTGGAAATACAGAAGTAATCTATCCGAGAGTAGCTACCATGGACCCCAGACCTAAAGGTAAAGTCTTTCTGCCTAGGATGGTGGAAACGCCATGCATCTATAAGTCCAAATTCTTTTATCATTGCATTCAGTGATCTAGATTTTTTTGAAATGGGTCCACAATCTACAGGCAGTTTGTCTACTTTTGGATTTAGTACACAGTTGAAATCACCGGCCATAAGGATAATTCCTTTGGCGTTACCAGCCAAAAGTGAGGCTATACCTTTAAAGAAATTGGGGCAGTCTTCATTTGGTGCATATATATTTAGAAAGGTTATGATTGATCCTCCTATTGACCCCAGGACCATAACATATCTGCCCTGGTCATCTGCAATTTCCTTTTCTTTGGTGAAGTATACTGATTTGTTAAATAGAATAGCCACTCCTCTCTTTTTCCCTGTTTGACAGGACGCACTATACACCTGGCCCACCCATTCTCTCTTCAGTTTCTGGTGTTCGTTCATTGATAAGTGCGTTTCTTGAATGAATGCTATAGAGCACTGCATTTTCTTAAGTTGTCCAAAAAGTTTTTTCCTCTTTATTGGGTTGTTAAGACCATTTATATTATAACTAATACATTTAAGGCTTGTCATAATGTAATTGTATTTCGTATGTACAACATAGATCTATCTTCCATAGTATATGAGCTTGAGGCATTTGTCAAAGAGTATACAACATAAAAAACAAAACAAAATGGTCCTACCTGGAAGAGGTAGAGAACCTGTCACAGTGGTGTCAGGAGAACTGCCTCTCCCTGAACGTCAGCAAAACAAAAGAGATGATTATGGACTTCAGGAGGTCGGGGGTCAAGGACTACAGCCCCCTCAGCATCGACGGGGCACCGGTTGAGAGAGTGAACAGTTTCAAGTACCTCAGAGCCCACATATCCGAGGATTTGACATGGACCACACACATTGACTGTAACTGAGGGGTACAATTCCCTGACTGTATTAAATAAGTATGGTATCATTAAACCACTACTGTCTTATGTACATTACTACTGGCCATACAGTACACAGGTATATGAGATGAACACTTCCACAATGACACGGTTCCACACAAATCTTGGTTAGAATAATATTTATTAGCAGCAATAATAGTAGATTACATTACTTTACTTAGAGTCGCGCTTGTAAGGCGAAGAATGTGCGTGAGTAAATCAAGAGCGTAAGTCCATTATAATATTACGCAGGAGATAATGAATACCACCTGTATCTTAGGAATTATATCTATGGTACACTAGTAGGGCAGCGGGAGATACTAGTAGGGTCCCTCCGGTTGTAGGCCAGCAAGGGGAGAGGATTTGTCGGTAACGAAAGTCTGGGTCAACGAAGAATAAGGAGACTCCAGGTACAGGAGACGGTGCAATAATCTCTTGATCCGCAGACGAATAACAGCTATTCTCCGGCATGCAGCTCCGCATGGAAGAAAGCTAGCCAGCCTCAGGCGTCTTAGAGGCGGGCTCGACGTTGCTCCTCACAGGGTAAATCCCACACAATTGTGGGTGTAGACGATTCTCCGCTCCATCAGCTACAGGACCAAAGCAAATATAATCCAGCCGAAAAGGGCTATGTGGTCGTCGGGTAGGTTATCCAGTGTACATGTCCACACGGTCCTCGTCTAGGGCTCCTCGGATGAAGGCGCCAGGTTAAGCTGCCCAGCCTGGATAAGCACACTAGCTGGTACGAGGAAACGTTGGTAATGCTGGTCACTGTAGAACGGTAGCCGCACGATACACTATACATAAATAGACTATTACTGAATTAATAGAATAGGTCGAACTCGACGGTACAGCGTTAAACTCTGATACTTCAGCTATCAATTCGCACGCGGTCTCAATGCTCTATTTGGGGCCAAACAGGCCCTACTTCACCGCACGTTGTATCGTGGGGTGAGGCTTCACTTGGGTAACTCGAACTAGGTTAACTTACTTCTGTATTCACCTGCGCCGTATTTATACGTTAGGTGAACAAACTAGTACCAGCCTTATTCCTGTCTCGTATTCTTGCGCAGAGCCGTTCATGTCCAGGCATGTCTTTGGCGGTGACTTTGAACTAGACCTTGGGGGTATGGCAGTGGCGCCTAAGGGACCGCTGTCCAATAGGAGAACGAAATATTATGGTCTGTACTAGGTAAAGGGATATTCCGTGTATATGTACAAAGAATACACAAGGGATATCAGACGATATACAAATATTATGCAATATATATCAAGTAGTAAATATATATAGTCGGTTTAATCTGATCCTTCGTAACAGCCGCCTCCTAATTAGTCCCACCTAATTAGATAAGCAGAGACAGATTAACCGCACTGTCCACTACTCAATGTCCGTTGTGAGGGTAGGGCAGTTCACAAAGTCAGGGGGTCATGGTCGTCATCAAAAGTGTCGGGGAGCCTTGGCAACTCTATCAGCCTCGCCACGGGCCGGGTATATGTCCGCCCTTGGACGAGCACTTCTGCCGCTCTGACCTTTCCGTCGGCACCAGTGATCACTTTGCTTACGCGGCCGGCCGGCCACATAGCTCGGGGTAGTGACTGGTCGATAATCATGACGACTGTTCCTTCTGTCAAATTGTCTCTTTCTTTCTCCCATTTCTGGCGGGTCTGTAGAGACGGTAGATAGTGGAGGAGGAAACTGTTCCAAAACTTGTCAGCCAATAATTGACTGTACCTCCACATTCTTCGGCCGTTCGCTTCTTCAGGCCTGTACACTGTGGTAGCGCGGGGTCCAGCCGCCCCATCAAGAGAGTGTTGGGGGTGACTGGGTCGACATCTGCTACATCACTTGAGACGTAACCGAGGGGCTTTGAGTTCAATACTCCCTCGATCTCCGTGAGGACTGTCGTGAGGACTTCTTCCGCCACGGTCTGGGCCCCAAGCACGGCGTACAGGGCTGTCTTTATTGAACGTACTTCTTGTTCCCAAGTTCCACCGAAGTGAGGTGCATTCGGGGGGTTAAACTGGAAATCAATCTGAGATGGAGCGAGGTGGGTCTTAAGTTCTGGGCCCATAGCTTGGAAGCTCTCTCTCAGCTCTCTTTCTCCGCCTTTGAAGTTTGTCACGTGATCAGACAATAGTATAGACGGTTTTCCTTTCCGCGATGTGAATCTCCGGAAGGCCATAAGGAATGAGTCCGTACTCATGGTTGGAAGGAGTTCTATGTGTATCGCTCGGGTGGTCATGCATTTGAATACAATACCCCACCGCTTCTCCGTCCCTCTTCCTTTCTTTACATACAGCGGGCCGAAACAGTCCATACCGGTGGAGTGAAAAGGCTTGTCGCCGAGTCGGAGGCGACAGGGGGGTAGGTCAGCCATCCGGGGTATACTGGGCTGTGCTCGCCATTTACGACAGTCTAGACAGGTCCGCTGGAAGCGTCGTACTGCTTCTATTCCTTGCAGTATCCAATAACGACGTCTGATCTCCGTGAAGACTCTCTGCCCCGGCGTGGTGCACGTCCTCGTCGTATTTCTTTATGATGAGCTCTGTGACCTTGTGTCGGCTGTTTAAGACTATCGGGTACTTGACGTCATCCGGTAAGTCTGGGGCTCTCCTCAGACGACCACCCACTCTGATGAGATTATGGGCGTCGCTCTCAGGGGCTAAGTGGAGCAGTCTGCTGTCTGACGGGACTGGCTTTGATCCCTGCAGACAGTCTAGCTCGTCGGGGAACGAGTCTCTCTGGGCTCGCTGTAGCAGAAGGAGTTCTGCTTCTTCGTAGTTAGCTGCAGTAATGTCAGTAGTGGGCTGAACCTCTGGGTGGTGCCACAGGAATGTCTTTAGCTGCGCACTCTCAAGGGTGAGGCAGTCGTCTATGTTGGGATCTGTGGGGACGAGTGTGTGTGTCAACCCACAGAACATAGATTTCTTCTTCTCTGCCTCCTCTTCACTCGCCTCCCGTGGGGTGGGTGTAGGCCACTCTTCTTCCGGGAGCTTGAGGAACTCGGGCCCGTCACTATATAGATTGTGACGGGTGAGGTCATCCAGGGACATTCCCCGTGTGATGACGTCAGCTGGGTTCTGTTTTGTATCCACATACCTCCAGCATGCTGCTTCTGTTAAATCTTGGATCTCTGTGATTCTGACTCCCACGAAGACCTTGTATCTACACGAATCGGACTGGATCCATGTGAGTACGGTCATGGAGTCTGACCACAGGATTGTTCTTTGCACCGGGATGGTGAGTTCACGTTGGATTAACGTGGCGAGTTGCGCTCCTGCTAGGGCTGCGCAGAGCTCTAGACGCGGGATAGATTGTTGCTTGCGGGGGGCTATTCTTGAGCGAGCTAGGATGAAGGCAGTATGTATTTCTCCTCCCTCCTCTCGGGCCCGCAAGTAGGCCACCGAACCGTAGGCTACTTCGGAGGCGTCGCTGAAGACGTGCAGGTCCATCTGGCACGTCTCCGGCCTCACTGTGGGTGGGAAGTAGCTGCGGCGTATGTTGACACCTGGGAGCGAGCTGAGTTCTGTCTCCCACTCTCTCCATGTGGAGGCAAGGTGTTCGGGTATGGGGTCGTCCCAGCCCTGGTCCTTGTCCCATAACGCTCTTACAATCATCTTTGCCCTGGTGGTGTAAAGTAGAATACATCCCAACGGGTCATATTGTCTGGCGAGTGTTCTGTATACACTCCGTCTTGTGGTCGGTAGTGAAGTCGACCTTCCCTGCTCCTTGGTCAGGGGTGTGTGTTTATAATGGAGCGAGTCTGTTTTGAAGCGCCAGACTAGTCCTAATGTCATTTCTTGGGCTTCTCCTGGGATGGTCGCCATCCAGGTCTCGCTGCTTGCTGCCTTGTCCTCTGGGGAGAGGCTGCGCAATACTTGAGGGTCGCTGCTGGCCCACTGCCGGAGATCAAAGCCGCCTTTGATCAGGGAGGCGCGGAGCTTGAGTAGGAGGGCCTCGGCTTCTTCTGGCGTCGAGACGCTTTGCAGACAGTTGTCCACGTAGAAACTATTTCCTACACTTTGTCGGACCTCTTCATCAGCTGCTGGGTCTTCTGCGACGTGTTTTTGCAGTGCGAACGTAGCACAGCATGGGCTACATGTGGTTCCGAAAGGGAGGACTTCCCATTGATAGATGGATGGTTGCTCATCCCCGATCCTCTCTCTCCATAAGAACCGCAGCAGGGGCTTGTCCTCTTCCACTAGTCGCACCTGCAGGAACATCCCTTTGATGTCGCCGCTGATGGCCACCTTGTCTTGGCGGAAACGTAGCAACACGCCTAGTAGAGAGGGGCCGAGTGTTGGGCCGGGCAAGAGCTCTTTATTCAGATTTTGTGATCCGATCTGGTAGCTGCAGTTAAACACAATACGATCCTTGTCGTTGTGGTGGACTTTGTGGTGCGGCACGTACCATGATTCGGTCGTCTGATCGGCCTCTTTAATGTCAATTTTCTTTATGTGTCCCGCTGTGATTAGCTTGTCAATCTCAGCGCGGTACACAGTAGCTTGAGCGGGGTCTCTGGCTAGGCGCCGCTCTGTGTTCGATAGATACCGCTCCGTCGCTTCTTTTGGGGCGTGGAAGGTAGGCATACCCTCTCGCCTCAGGAGTGGAGTTGCGTATCTCATCACTCCGTTGACTTTGACTCTCTTTGTCCCCCGCTCGAGGAGGGCTATGGCATAAATGTCTTCGTTGGAACGAATGTGTTTCTTTTCGTTCTTAAAGGGCATTGTCTCTAGTGTCCATAGCCTCTCGACGTGCTGTAGGAGGGTGGTGTCTTCTTCTGTCACTCTGGAGTGGAGGCAGCGAGTGGCTGCTGTTCGGTTAGGAGACCTAGAGAGGGGGCCTTGTAGTGTCCATCCTAGGCGGGTCTCGACTGCTGCTGGACAGCCTCTGGGCCCAGTGTGGACCCGGTCCATCGGGACGATGAGGTGTGCATGGTCAGATCCTATCAGCAGGGTCGGGGTGGCACCGTCTATGAGCGGTATAGGTAGTTGACGCAGGTGCACATATTTATCCATCAGCTTGGCGATGGGGTAGGTGTACTGCGACAGGCCTATGTCTTGGCTGGTGAAAGCGTTAGTGATCCTATACCGTCTCTCTGGCTGCCCGCTTGCTGCGATAGTGAAGGAGACGTTCTCGCCCTTGATCGTCTTCAGGTCTCTTCTTATTGTCCGAATCTTCATCGTTTCTTCGCTCCCCCGCAGCCCCAGCTGGGCCGCAGCGGACGCGAGGAGAAGGGTCTTCTCTGACCCGTCGTCAAGGACGGCGTAGGTGTCCATGACCTTGTCTTCGTAACTCAATGTTACGCAGACCACCTTCAAGAGCACCCGGGCGCCCCCGCTGCTGGCGGGGTCAATGTACATAACACTTGCCTTTGTGCTACTTGAGGGTGCAGGCTTTCTTCTGTTACTGTCATGTAGGACGTCCAAGTGGGCTCCGTCACACCGACTACACCTCTTCTTTAAGCAGCACTCGGCTGCCATGTGACTGCACGCACATCGGTAACAGCGTCGGTTGGACTTTATCCATTGACTCACCTCGTCGGCGGTCATCTTCTTGAACGTGTCACAGTGTGACAGCCAGTGTTCCTTTTCGCAGTACGGGCATACAATCTTCCACTTCTCTTTCATCGAGGGGGTACTGTGGTTCTTGTTGCTCGGTACTGATTCGGCTTGGTGCATGACGGTCACCAGCCTGCGGCCATCGTTTGCTCTCCTAGGTCCCTCTCTGGAGCTTGGCGTGCTCCGCACGAACGTGTCCAATTGTAGGCTGTTGACTTCTCTCGCCAGGAAGTCGGCTAGGTCTAGGAGGGATGGCTCGGGACCGTTAGGATCACGGTGGTCTCTTTGCCGCCTGAAGCGCTCTTGTCGGGCGGGCGGAAGCTTCTCTAAAATCCTCTCAACATTAGAGTTCGCGTACAGTTCGTGCATACCCTTTTCCTTTTGTGCCCCCAGCATCCCTACCAGGGATTGTACCTTGATAGACAGGTCATCTAATGAGCGATTGTCTGTTGCTGGGGGTAGACGGTCAATATTCCTTATCTCTTGTATTACGTAGTCCCATATGCGTCCATAACGTTGGTCGAGGGCTGCTAGAGCCGCGGTGTATGGGGTAGTAGAGGTGGAATATGCCAGCGCTATATTGTGCGCTCTGGGCACCTTCAGGTGCTTGAGTAGGATAGCATACTTGTACGGTTCATCTGTTACATCGGACATCATTGTCTCTAAGCACATTCGTAGCTCTGTGTACTGTGCTCTGTTCTCGTGTGTGAAGTCCGGGAACATCGGTGTGCCAAGGTACGATGCCATGGATGGCTGGCACATCGGTGAGCGTTGGAGGAGAGGCCTCCTAGGCGAGTCTCCTCTTACTTGTCATGGTGGGCTGGTACCTGTCGGGTACCAAGGCCCGCGTACCCAGGTGCTGTTCCTCGGGGCTGGTCGTGCGTCAAGCTCACCCGTGAATTGAGTCGGGGGTCTGTAGCGCAGAGCCGCGGGGGTAAAGTCTGGGCTGTACTGGACCTCCTGGTCCTGTGGAGTACGATGATGCTGTTGGGCTTGACTCTCCTCCTCTCCCTCTTCTTCTTCCTCTGCCAGGTCATCTAGATCCTGTAGTCGTCTATTTAGTCTCTCCGCGGCATAGGCCGGTTCTTCCCTGTTGCTGGGTCTCGCTTGGACCGGTCGGGGAAGGGGTTCGGAGAGGGGTATAGGCTCTCTCTGTTGGCCGGGCTCAGGGTCGCTTGATCGGGTAGGGGAGGGTGCCCTAGACCCTTGTCTTGACGAGGCCCTGGAGCCCCGTGCGGAGGGAGGGGGGGTTACCCTGGCAATCAGTTGCTCCATTATCTGCGCTTGTAATCGGTCGCGCTTGGCTTCGCGCTTGGTGTGAGCGAGGTCGCGCTCTGCTTCGCGTTGGGCACCGGCGGCGGCGCGCTGGGCTTCGGCGCGGTCTCTTTCCATATTCTCTTCCGTCTGGAGGCGTCTAGTCTCTAGGCGTATGCGGTCTTCGTCACTCCGTTGCTGCGCCTGGAAGCGCTCTCGCTCGGTCGCAGAGTGTTCGCGTTCACTAAGGGCTTGCGCTTGGAGTTTCGCGTGGAAGCGTTCTTGTTCCATGGAAGAATGTTCGCGCTCGCTAAGCGTCTGTGCTTGGAGTCGATCGCGTTCGGTTGAGGCTGCCAGGGTGGCGATAAAGGCCTGCGCCAGCATCTTGTCCGCCTCGCTGGGGGAAGACACTGGTAGAGGTGATCGGCTTCTGGTAGTACTCGTTGGAGATCCGTTCTCCTGTCGCGTACCGAGGAGGTCTATCTCCTGGGTGCGCGTCTCTTCTTGTGGTGGGTCGGGTTCCGTCCCTGGAGGGCTTTCTTTATCCTGGAGCTCTCCGGGGACTACCTCGTCGACGTTGGCGGGGGGTAAAGTCATGTCAGGTCCCTCCTGGTCCCCCCCGTGAGCTTGGTCAGTTACGTTAGAACCCACTAGGGTCTCTACTGGCGGGGTCGCCTGGTCGGTAGGGTTTGACATACTTTTACTATCCGCTTTTTCCGCGTTTAACGTCTGTAGAAAGCTAGGTAGTATACTGGCAGCGTAGTCCTCTAGGTACTGAGGTGGGTGCCGTCTGCGCTGCGGGCGATCTATTTTAGGAGAACCGTTTGTGGAGTGTTCATCATTGGCCATGTCAATATTAATATTATATTAATATTACGCTAGTTACCATCCGGTTCGAAGGACCAATTGTTTTTTTTTTTATTGGTCTTTTTCACCCTCCATTTTTCCTCCGATTTTCTCCCATCCCAATGTTAGTCGTATGCCAATTCCCAGTCCCTTCCTGGTCGCAGCGCACTTACCCCCCACAGTCAGATCATCTGGGAGAGTGGAGGCTACCACGTGCTTCCTCCGACACACGTCCAGCCAATCACCGCTTCTTTTCACCTGGCAGCGCGGATTCTCATTGAGAGGGCGTAGCGTGTGGGAGGACCACACTATCCCCCTCACGTCCAATCCGCGCTTAGCAGGCGCCCCGACCGAACTGTAGGAGTCGCTGTTTACAACGACCCGGACCCACCCCGCCAGCTTCTCCCACCCTCTGATACAGCCAATTGTATCAGTGCAGACGGCCAGCCAAGCTGGTGACAACCCCGGAGCTGTGAGCTGGATTCGAACAGGCAAATCCAGCTCAGCTCCGGGGCTGGTGACGAACGCAATCTCCGCTCGGCCACCTAACCGCCTTCGAAGGACCAATTGTAACTGAGGGGTACAATTCCCTGACTGTATTAAATAAGTATGGTATCATTAAACCACTACTGTCTTATGTACATTACTACTGGCCATACAGTACACAGGTATATGAGATGAACACTTCCACAATGACACGGTTCCACACAAATCTTGGTTAGAATAATATTTATTAGCAGCAATAATAGTAGATTACATTACTTTACTTAAGTGGTCTGCACACGGCGGGCGACAGACGTCGCCTGGCGATGCGATCGCCTGTTGCTCAACGACAATCGCTTATCCCCCCACACAAGAGGCGACCGTCGCTCTGTCTAGCTGGGGGTGTGGTTACTTGTTTCCCCCCGGGAGATATAGGAGGACGGACCGCCGGGACCAGACGTCATGTTGTTGTGAAGTGAGCATATTAGCAGCTCTTCACTAGCACTAGCAGGTAGCTGTGTTGCGCGTTACGAGGGAATATTAACCTGTAAAACCCATATTGAGCTGGAATTAAACCACCATATAAGAATACAACCTCTCCTCATTACCAACGATTGGACAAGTATTGTTATGCAGCTGCTGAGAGAGTGTATTTTTCACGGAAGACGCAAACTGTTTTGTTCTCAACCATAATTTTCTTTGGACAATAAACCTTACAAACTACATCAGCTGCAGCCTGGACATTAAACTCTGTCAACATCCACAACTTCTTTTGTTACCCGAGTATAAAAACACTAGTAGATGCATCGTGGCGCATTGTTCATTTATTAGTTAATGACAAGCGGCCACTACAGCTTCTCAAACTAACGTTATTTATTTAAATTGTTCCCATTAATAATAATGAACATAAGTAGCATGGTAATAATACGGAGGTTATTGATCAATGAATGTATTGAATGATACATTAATGGTGTACAAATGATACACCAGTAGAACTACTGTAGAAGTCAGTTATTTCCTCATTGTCCTGCCTGCCGTCGCCTCCAAAAATAGGATCGAGGCGATTTTGAGCGAGGCGACAGAAATAGCTGCGCGACCGTCGCTTCAGAATCTCCTGCCGTGTGGGTTCTCTCATTCATAACAATGAAGGCGATACAATTCTGTCTGTCGGCTCGCTAAAAAAAACGGTCGCCTGGCTAAAATCGCTCGCCGTGTGGGGACCCCTTTAGAGTCGCGCTTGTAAGGCGAAGAATGTGCGTGAGTAAATCAAGAGCGTAAGTCCATTATAATATTACGCAGGAGATAATGAATACCACCTGTATCTTAGGAATTATATCTATGGTACACTAGTAGGGCAGCAGGAGATACTAGTAGGGTCCCTCCGGTTGTAGGCCAGCAAGGGGAGAGGATTTGTCGGTAACGAAAGTCTGGGTCAACGAAGAATAAGGAGACTCCAGGTACAGGAGACGGTGCAATAATCTCTTGATCCGCAGACGAATAACAGCTATTCTCCGGCATGCAGCTCCGCATGGAAGAAAGCTAGCCAGCCTCAGGCGTCTTAGAGGCGGGCTCGACGTTGCTCCTCACAGGGTAAATCCCACACAATTGTGGGTGTAGACGATTCTCCGCTCCATCAGCTACAGGACCAAAGCAAATATAATCCAGCCGAAAAGGGCTATGTGGTCGTCGGGTAGGTTATCCAGTGTACATGTCCACACGGTCCTCGTCTAGGGCTCCTCGGATGAAGGCGCCAGGTTAAGCTGCCCAGCCTGGATAAGCACACTAGCTGGTACGAGGAAATGTTGGTAATGCTGGTCACTGTAGAACGGTAGCCGCACGATACACTATACATAAATGGACTATTACTGAATTAATAGAATAGGTCGAACTCGACGGTACAGCGTTAAACTCTGATACTTCAGCTATCAATTCGCACGCGGTCTCAATGCTCTATTTGGGGCCAAACAGGCCCTACTTCACCGCACGTTGTATCGTGGGGTGAGGCTTCACTTGGGTAACTCGAACTAGGTTAACTTACTTCTGTATTCACCTGCGCCGTATTTATACGTTAGGTGAACAAACTAGTACCAGCCTTATTCCTGTCTCGTATTCTTGCGCAGAGCCGTTCATGTCCAGGCATGTCTTTGGCGGTGACTTTGAACTAGACCTTGGGGGTATGGCAGTGGCGCCTAAGGGACCGCTGTCCAATAGGAGAACGAAATATTATGGTCTGTACTAGGTAAAGGGATATTCCGTGTATATGTACAAAGAATACACAAGGGATATCAGACGATATACAAATATTATGCAATATATATTAAGTAGTAAATATATATATTCGGTTTAATCTGATCCTTCGTAACATTGACAGTGTTGTGAAGAAGGCACGACAACGCCTCTACTTCCTCAGGCGCCTGAGGAAGTTCCAAGTCAGTCAGAAGATCCTTAGGAACTTCTACTCATGTACAATAGAGAGCATCCTGACTGGCAACATCACCTCCTGGTTTGGGAATAGCACTGCACAAGACCGTAGCAGACTACAAAGAGTGACACGTTCAGCCGAACGCACAATTGGAGGGGGGCTTCCCACCCTCCAGAACATTTACAACAAGCGGTGCAAGGGGAAGGCTAAGAGAATTATTAAGGACTCGAGCCACCCGAACAACTGCCTCTTTGAACTGCTGCGGTCAGGCAAGCGATACCGGAGTCTTAAGGCGAGCACGGAAAGACTCAGAAGAAGCTTCTATCCCCAGGCCATCAGGCTGCTAAACGAACAATAAACACTATGCAACAACCATCAAATGCACACAGCACACACACCCACACGCACACACTCAAACAAACAACACACTGCAGCACCCACTCTCCACACTTTAGATCACACAAACACACTTTATATTTATTGATAAAGGATTTGCACTACAACTCGTACACCTACTGTAAATTGTACCTAAATTGCACCTCATCCCATTTCTGCCTTGCACTATATAGTATTGTATATTAGTACACTGCACAGTATTGTATATTATATGGTAACTCAGTTACGTCTATTCTGCATCGAACATTGTACATATGTCTATACTGAACACTGTGACCTCGTTTTTTTTTTACTTCTAATTTACATGCTATACTATGTTATTTTATTTCATACTTATCTTGTCTTGCACAGTCTCTGGAGCGCAACAGTAAGAAGCATTTTGTATAAAAGTATTCTGTACTTCTGTATGACAACTATTAAAGAAACTTGAAACATATTCAACCTGTCCCTAGAACAGTTTGTCATCCCCAGCTGTTTGAAAATGTCCACTATTGTCCCCGTACCCAAAAAACCCATGCCTGCTTGCCTCAATGACTATCGCCCTGTAGCTCTCAACTCCATAGCCATGAAGTGCTTTGAGAAGCTAGTGAAGGGCTACATCTGTTCCTCCCTCCCCAACACCCTGGACCCCCTGCAATGTGCATACCGCCCCAACAGGTCCACGGAGGATGCCATAGCACACGGCAGCATCACACCTGGACAAGAGGCAGGGGAACTATGTGAGAATGCTATTCATTGACTATAGTTCAGCATTCAACACCATAGTCCCCTCCAAGCTCGTCGTCAACCTGGGCTTGAACTACGACCTCTGCCAGTGGGTCTTGGACTTCCTGACAGGAAGACCCCAAGTGGTCAGTGTTATATTGACGAGGCATAACCCGAGGTTCAATAACATCCATTTATTGACTCGTTCATATCTCTGCATCCAGGCATGCGGCTTACGTATCTCTCACGTTACAACTCATGTGTCGCCTTCCTGGTGCCACATCACAATAACTACAACAATCAAAGAGGTTCAAACTCGAACCTAATACACCACATCCCATAGTCTGATACGGCTGCGTTTCAGATTGTCCATCATGTGTCTCCGTTTGGTCTGCAACACCTGTGTTCTCTGCTGAACGTGTACGTGTTGCCAGATTTTCTCTCGTGTCACAGTCCATGTTCTGGTAAGCATCCTGTTCATTTGTAGATGGAAACGTTTTCTCATCCGTTTGTCTCAGGTATTTTCTGTTTCTCTTGTACTGTCTCCCGTCCGGTGTGCGAACCACATATGAACGCGGTTGGTCATGTTTGTGCAGGACCACGTCCGGCTGCCATGTTTCACCTCCTTGAACCCTGACGTTTTCTCCTGCTTGTAGGTCAGGCAGTCTTTTTGCCTGTCGAAGTAGAGTTTTTGTTTCTCCTGTTTGTCACCCAACTGCCTACGCACGTGTGCAGTTCCTTCTGGAGTGAGCAGTGATGTCGAGGCGGGCAGTTTTCCTTTCAGCCGCCGTCCCATGAGCAACTGTGCCGGTGATAGTCTTACACCTTCCAGCGGTGTGTTGCGATACTCCAATAGCGATATGTAGGGGTCGCCATTACTTCCTTCTGATTTCTTCAGCATATTTTTGATAGTCTGTACTGTTCTTTCTGCTTGCCCATTTGACTGGGCGTGACCGGGACTCGACGTGGTGTGGATGAATTCCCAGCTTTCTGCAAAGTCCTTGAACTCAGCACTGGAATACTGAGGACCATTATCCGAGAAGACAACATCAGGAATACCATGTCTGGCAAATATTGATTTCAGTCCGACAATGAGACTGCCACTGGTAGTGTCTCTCAGTTTTGTGATTTCCGGGAACTTTGAGAAATAGTCCACACACAGCAGGAACTCAGATCCCTTATAATGAAAGAGATCACTCCCTACTTTTGACCACGGTCTGTCTGGTACTGGGTGTGGGAGCAACGGTTCTCTCTGATTGTTGTTCCTGTTCTCATTACATATGGCACACTGAGATACCATCTCCTCAATTTGTGAAGACATGTGTGGCCAATATAAAATGTCTCTGGCTCTTTCCTTGCACTTAACAATTCCTAAGTGTGACTCATGGATTTTGTTAATCATTTCTTGTCTCAACTGCTGCGGAACAATGAGCTTCGCTCCCTTGAACATCAGACCATCTGCGTGTGAGATTTCGTCTTTAAATGTCCAATAGGGTTGAATTTAATTTTGTACAGCACTTCTGTCTTTCGGCCATCCCTTGAGTGTGGTTTCTTTTATTAGCTGCATTTCGGGGTCTTCTGCCGCTGCTGTTCTGAATGTGTGCAGTTTCTCCTTTCTCTAATAGATCTTCTTTCTGCTCTTTCAGGAACACTCGACTTAGAGCAGGGGTGCCCAACCTTTTTTGTACCAAGATCTACTTTTTAATTTGCCACCTAGCCGAGAGCTACCAGCCCAAATTTGTCCTACTCTCGGCTAGTATTAGTATATATATATATATATGATGAATTGAAAATGAAGGACCCTGATGTAAACAAGACGAAAGTCTTTCTCTGGTCTGCATCCCCTTAACAATTGTATGTATTGAGCTGTACTGTACTGTACCCATTCTGCAATCTGTTAATAACGTTTTCAATCAATCAATCAATCAGTAGTAATAGTATTATCCATTCAATATGCACATGACAGAAAATATTATATGGCATATAATATTTTCTGTCATGTGCATATTGAATGGGTATATAATATAATATGCTATTTTATATATCATTGTAACAGTGTAGTGTAGGAATTACAAGAATGACAAGACTGTAACTGTAACTTCTCACGTTTATTTCACACTCTGCATACACACTGACAACACACACACACTCAGTTCAATGGGCATGAGAAAACATATGTTTACATTGCCAAAGCAAAAGTGGAACAATACAATCAAAACAAAAATATATGTACAATTAAAAGGGAATAGGAATGATGTGTAAACAGAGCTGTCACATTGCAAAATGGAATACAATCAAAAAACAATTCCACAAAAAGGTCTGTCAACAGTCACTGATAGTTCTCCTTGATCTGTTTATTTTTTATTTTTTATTAAATGTCTCTACCTTAGTGAGAACGCTGGCACTGGGAAGAGGAAGCTCGTTTTTCAAAGTCTGGGTTGTAGGAGCTGGTTGCAAGCCTCTGGCAGTCCACAAGATGGTCAATGTGGTTCTGTACTTGGACTTGATGATCTTCATGTGAGAGAAAGCGGCAGCCACAGTCAATGCCTCTTTTACACAGTCGCCGTCTTTGAAGGATTTTTTTCTTTTTAGCGAGAATGTGACTGACACGATAAGATGCAATTGTTGCAGCTTTTGCCTTGGTGTTGGGCTTCGTAAAAGTGGACTGTTGTCCCACTAGTGAAGACTTCATCTGCTGGAGTTCTGTTCTTCGTAGGACTGTTTTTGGAGGAAAATCCGTGCAGTGTTTCTTGTGCATCGTTGTATAATGCCGCTCCAAATTACCCTTTTTTTGTTTGTTTGCAAATCAGACAGACTGATTTTGCGTTGAAATAAACAAAAAAGTAAGCCTCCTCCTACTCTTCATGGAAATGATATGTTTTTGGTCTTTTGGCTGCTCCGGTTCTGCTTGCGGCGCTGACGCTGTTGCTATCCGGTATCTCGTCGGAGGCGGCGTTGGAGCTGCTCCCTGGCGGCGGCGGCGGCGGCAGCTCGTCGGAGGCGGCGTTGGAGCTGCTCCCTGGCGGCGGCGGCGGCAGCTCGTCGGAGGGTCCGGACTGGCGGCAGTGAGGTCTTGCTGGCGTTGTTGAAAAGTAGCGTCCTCTGAATGAACCTCTTTTTTGCTGGTGGTGTTCCATTCATCTTGCAGTTTCGAGTGACTCAAGGCTGGTCTCAGAGCCACGTTTATACTGTACCTGCCAGGTGATGGGCCCGACCCCCACTCATGCCACTCCATGAAAACAAAGGCAACAATTTGCATCCCTATGGGTGAAGCTCGCTGTCCGGAATGTACGGAATGTAGACGGTATCGATTGGCTCAGGCTGCCTGACTGCCTGTTATACACAGGACTGCTCGAACGTTTTTTGTCCTCCCCTCCAAATCAAATAAAATTAAATGATTTTCCAAAATAATCTTGCGGTCTACTTGAAACCAGTGCGCGATCTACCGGTCGGTCGCGATTGACTGGTTGGGCACCACTGACTTAGAGCATCTGCAATATGAAGTTCCTTGCCTGGCCTGTAGGTGACTTTTAGGCTATATCTTTGCAACCTAAGCAGCATTGACTGTAGCCTCATAGGAGCTTGGTGTACAGGCTTTTTAAAGATGCTTTCCAAAGGCTTGTGGTCGCTCTCAACGTGTATGCTTTTTCCATAAACATACTATCCCCCTCACGTCCAATCCGCGCTTAGCAGGCGCCCCGACCGAACTGTAGGAGTCGCTGTTTACAACGACCCGGACCCACCCCGCCAGCTTCTCCCACCCTCTGATACAGCCAATTGTATCAGTGCAGACGGCCAGCCAAGCTGGTGACAACCCCGGAGCTGTGAGCTGGATTCGAACAGGCAAATCCAGCTCAGCTCCGGGGCTGGTGACGAACGCAATCTCCGCTCGGCCACCTAACCGCCTTCGAAGGACCAATTGTAACTGAGGGGTACAATTCCCTGACTGTATTAAATAAGTATGGTATCATTAAACCACTACTGTCTTATGTACATTACTACTGGCCATACAGTACACAGGTATATGAGATGAACACTTCCACAATGACACGGTTCCACACAAATCTTGGTTAGAATAATATTTATTAGCAGCAATAATAGTAGATTACATTACTTTACTTAAGTGGTCTGCACACGGCGGGCGACAGACGTCGCCTGGCGATGCGATCGCCTGTTGCTCAACGACAATCGCTTATCCCCCCACACAAGAGGCGACCGTCGCTCTGTCTAGCTGGGGGTGTGGTTACTTGTTTCCCCCCGGGAGATATAGGAGGACGGACCGCCGGGACCAGACGTCATGTTGTTGTGAAGTGAGCATATTAGCAGCTCTTCACTAGCACTAGCAGGTAGCTGTGTTGCGCGTTACGAGGGAATATTAACCTGTAAAACCCATATTGAGCTGGAATTAAACCACCATATAAGAATACAACCTCTCCTCATTCTTCCTGACATTACTGCATGCCTGATCGCTACGATACGTTCATTACCAACGATTGGACAAGTATTGTTATGCAGCTGCTGAGAGAGTGTATTTTTCACGGAAGACGCAAACTGTTTTGTTCTCAACCATAATTTTCTTTGGACAATAAACCTTACAAACTACATCAGCTGCAGCCTGGACATTAAACTCTGTCAACATCCACAACTTCTTTTGTTACCCGAGTATAAAAACACTAGTAGATGCATCGTGGCGCATTGTTCATTTATTAGTTAATGACAAGCGGCCACTACAGCTTCTCAAACTAACGTTATTTATTTAAATTGTTCCCATTAATAATAATGAACATAAGTAGCATGGTAATAATACGGAGGTTATTGATCAATGAATGTATTGAATGATACATTAATGGTGTACAAATGATACACCAGTAGAACTACTGTAGAAGTCAGTTATTTCCTCATTGTCCTGCCTGCCGTCGCCTCCAAAAATAGGATAGAGGCGATTTTGAGCGAGGCGACAGAAATAGCTGCGCGACCGTCGCTTCAGAATCTCCTGCCGTGTGGGTTCTCTCATTCATAACAATGAAGGCGATACAATTCTGTCTGTCGGCTCGCTAAAAAAAACGGTCGCCTGGCTAAAATCGCTCGCCGTGTGGGGACCCCTTTAGAGTCGCGCTTGTAAGGCGAAGAATGTGCGTGAGTAAATCAAGAGCGTAAGTCCATTATAATATTACGCAGGAGATAATGAATACCACCTGTATCTTAGGAATTATATCTATGGTACACTAGTAGGGCAGCAGGAGATACTAGTAGGGTCCCTCCGGTTGTAGGCCAGCAAGGGGAGAGGATTTGTCGGTAACGAAAGTCTGGGTCAACGAAGAATAAGGAGACTCCAGGTACAGGAGACGGTGCAATAATCTCTTGATCCGCAGACGAATAACAGCTATTCTCCGGCATGCAGCTCCGCATGGAAGAAAGCTAGCCAGCCTCAGGCGTCTTAGAGGCGGGCTCGACGTTGCTCCTCACAGGGTAAATCCCACACAATTGTGGGTGTAGACGATTCTCCGCTCCATCAGCTACAGGACCAAAGCAAATATAATCCAGCCGAAAAGGGCTATGTGGTCGTCGGGTAGGTTATCCAGTGTACATGTCCACACGGTCCTCGTCTAGGGCTCCTCGGATGAAGGCGCCAGGTTAAGCTGCCCAGCCTGGATAAGCACACTAGCTGGTACGAGGAAATGTTGGTAATGCTGGTCACTGTAGAACGGTAGCCGCACGATACACTATACATAAATAGACTATTACTGAATTAATAGAATAGGTCGAACTCGACGGTACAGCGTTAAACTCTGATACTTCAGCTATCAATTCGCACGCGGTCTCAATGCTCTATTTGGGGCCAAACAGGCCCTACTTCACCGCACGTTGTATCGTGGGGTGAGGCTTCACTTGGGTAACTCGAACTAGGTTAACTTACTTCTGTATTCACCTGCGCCGTATTTATACGTTAGGTGAACAAACTAGTACCAGCCTTATTCCTGTCTCGTATTCTTGCGCAGAGCCGTTCATGTCCAGGCATGTCTTTGGCGGTGACTTTGAACTAGACCTTGGGGGTATGGCAGTGGCGCCTAAGGGACCGCTGTCCAATAGGAGAACGAAATATTATGGTCTGTACTAGGTAAAGGGATATTCCGTGTATATGTACAAAGAATACACAAGGGATATCAGACGATATACAAATATTATGCAATATATATTAAGTAGTAAATATATATATTCGGTTTAATCTGATCCTTCGTAACATTGACAGTGTTGTGAAGAAGGCACGACAACGCCTCTACTTCCTCAGGCGCCTGAGGAAGTTCCAAGTCAGTCAGAAGATCCTTAGGAACTTCTACTCATGTACAATAGAGAGCATCCTGACTGGCAACATCACCTCCTGGTTTGGGAATAGCACTGCACAAGACCGTAGCAGACTACAAAGAGTGACACGTTCAGCCGAACGCACAATTGGAGGGGGGCTTCCCACCCTCCAGAACATTTACAACAAGCGGTGCAAGGGGAAGGCTAAGAGAATTATTAAGGACTCGAGCCACCCGAACAACTGCCTCTTTGAACTGCTGCGGTCAGGCAAGCGATACCGGAGTCTTAAGGCGAGCACGGAAAGACTCAGAAGAAGCTTCTATCCCCAGGCCATCAGGCTGCTAAACGAACAATAAACACTATGCAACAACCATCAAATGCACACAGCACACACACCCACACGCACACACTCAAACAAACAACACACTGCAGCACCCACTCTCCACACTTTAGATCACACAAACACACTTTATATTTATTGATAAAGGATTTGCACTACAACTCGTACACCTACTGTAAATTGTACCTAAATTGCACCTCATCCCATTTCTGCCTTGCACTATATAGTATTGTATATTAGTACACTGCACAGTATTGTATATTATATGGTAACTCAGTTACGTCTATTCTGCATCGAACATTGTACATATGTCTATACTGAACACTGTGACCTCGTTTTTTTTTTACTTCTAATTTACATGCTATACTATGTTATTTTATTTCATACTTATCTTGTCTTGCACAGTCTCTGGAGCGCAACAGTAAGAAGCATTTTGTATAAAAGTATTCTGTACTTCTGTATGACAACTATTAAAGAAACTTGAAACATATTCAACCTGTCCCTAGAACAGTTTGTCATCCCCAGCTGTTTGAAAATGTCCACTATTGTCCCCGTACCCAAAAAACCCATGCCTGCTTGCCTCAATGACTATCGCCCTGTAGCTCTCAACTCCATAGCCATGAAGTGCTTTGAGAAGCTAGTGAAGGGCTACATCTGTTCCTCCCTCCCCAACACCCTGGACCCCCTGCAATTTGCATACCGCCCCAACAGGTCCACGGAGGATGCCATAGCACACGGCAGCATCACACCTGGACAAGAGGCAGGGGAACTATGTGAGAATGCTATTCATTGACTATAGTTCAGCATTCAACACCATAGTCCCCTCCAAGCTCGTCGTCAACCTGGGCTTGAACTACGACCTCTGCCAGTGGGTCTTGGACTTCCTGACAGGAAGACCCCAAGTGGTCAGTGTTATATTGACGAGGCATAACCCGAGGTTCAATAACATCCATTTATTGACTCGTTCATATCTCTGCATCCAGGCATGCGGCTTACGTATCTCTCACGTTACAACTCATGTGTCGCCTTCCTGGTGCCACATCACAATAACTACAACAATCAAAGAGGTTCAAACTCGAACCTAATACACCACATCCCATAGTCTGATACGGCTGCGTTTCAGATTGTCCATCATGTGTCTCCGTTTGGTCTGCAACACCTGTGTTCTCTGCTGAACGTGTACGTGTTGCCAGATTTTCTCTCGTGTCACAGTCCATGTTCTGGTAAGCATCCTGTTCATTTGTAGATGGAAACGTTTTCTCATCCGTTTGTCTCAGGTATTTTCTGTTTCTCTTGTACTGTCTCCCGTCCGGTGTGCGAACCACATATGAACGCGGTTGGTCATGTTTGTGCAGGACCACGTCCGGCTGCCATGTTTCACCTCCTTGAACCCTGACGTTTTCTCCTGCTTGTAGGTCAGGCAGTCTTTTTGCCTGTCGAAGTAGAGTTTTTGTTTCTCCTGTTTGTCACCCAACTGCCTACGCACGTGTGCAGTTCCTTCTGGAGTGAGCAGTGATGTCGAGGCGGGCAGTTTTCCTTTCAGCCGCCGTCCCATGAGCAACTGTGCCGGTGATAGTCTTACACCTTCCAGCGGTGTGTTGCAATACTCCAATAGCGATATGTAGGGGTCGCCATTACTTCCTTCTGATTTCTTCAGCATATTTTTGATAGTCTGTACTGTTCTTTCTGCTTGCCCATTTGACTGGGCGTGACTGGGACTCGACGTGGTGTGGATGAATTCCCAGCTTTCTGCAAAGTCCTTGAACTCAGCACTGGAATACTGAGGACCATTATCCGAGAAGACAACACCAGGAATACCATGTCTGGCAAATATTGATTTCAGTCCGACAATGAGACTGCCACTGGTAGTGTCTCTCAGTTTTGTGATTTCCGGGAACTTTGAGAAATAGTCCACACACAGCAGGAACTCAGATCCCTTATACTGAAAGAGATCACTCCCTACTTTTGACCACGGTCTGTCTGGTACTGGGTGTGGGAGCAACGGTTCTCTCTGATTGTTGTTCCTGTTCTCATTACATATGGCACACTGAGATACCATCTCCTCAATTTGTGAAGACATGTGTGGCCAATATAAAATGTCTCTGGCTCTTTCCTTGCACTTAACAATTCCTAAGTGTGACTCATGGATTTTGTTAATCATTTCTTGTCTCAACTGCTGCGGAACAATGAGCTTCGCTCCCTTGAACATCAGACCATCTGCGTGTGAGATTTCGTCTTTAAATGTCCAATAGGGTTGAATTTAATTTTGTACAGCACTTCTGTCTTTCGGCCATCCCTTGAGTGTGGTTTCTTTTATTAGCTGCATTTCGGGGTCTTCTGCCGCTGCTGTTCTGAATGTGTGCAGTTTCTCCTTTCTCTAATAGATCTTCTTTCTGCTCTTTCAGGAACACTCGACTTAGAGCAGGGGTGCCCAACCTTTTTTGTACCAAGATCTACTTTTTAATTAGCCACCTAGCCAAGAGCTACCAGCCCAAATTTGTCCTACTCTCGGCTAGTATTAGTATATATATATATATATGATGAATTGAAAATGAAGGACCCTGATGTAAACAAGACGAAAGTCTTTCTCTGGTCTGCATCCCCTTAACAATTGTATGTATTGAGCTGTACTGTACCCATTCTGCAATCTGTTAATAACGTTTTCAATCAATCAATCAATCAGTAGTAATAGTATTATCCATTCAATATGCACATGACAGAAAATATTATATGGCATATAATATTTTCTGTCATGTGCATATTGAATGGGTATATAATATAATATGCTATTTTATATATCATTGTAACAGTGTAGTGTAGGAATTACAAGAATGACAAGACTGTAACTGTAACTTCTCACGTTTATTTCACACTCTGCATACACACTGACAACACACACACACTCAGTTCAATGGGCATGAGAAAACATATGTTTACATTGCCAAAGCAAAAGTGGAACAATACAATCAAAACAAAAATATATGTACAATTAAAAGGGAATAGGAATGATGTGTAAACAGAGCTGTCACATTGCAAAATGGAATACAATCAAAAAACAATTCCACAAAAAGGTCTGTCAACAGTCACTGATAGTTCTCCTTTATCTGTTTATTTTTTATTTTTTATTAAATGTCTCTACCTTAGTGAGAACGCTGGCACTGGGAAGAGGAAGCTCGTTTTTCAAAGTCTGGGTTGTAGGAGCTGGTTGCAAGCCTCTGGCAGTCCACAAGATGGTCAATGTGGTTCTGTACTTGGACTTGATGATCTTCATGTGAGAGAAAGCGGCAGCCACAGTCAATGCCTCTTTTACACAGTCGCCGTCTTTGAAGGATTTTTTTCTTTTTAGCGAGAATGTGACTGACACGATAAGATGCAATTGTTGCAGCTTTTGCCTTGGTGTTGGGCTTCGTAAAAGTGGACTGTTGTCCCACTAGTGAAGACTTCATCTGCTGGAGTTCTGTTCTTCGTAGGACTGTTTTTGGAGGAAAATCCGTGCAGTGTTTCTTGTGCATCGTTGTATAATGCCGCTCCAAATTACCCTTTTTTTGTTTGTTTGCAAATCAGACAGACTGATTTTGCGTTGATATAAACAAAAAAGTAAGCCTCCTCCTACTCTTCATGGAAATGATATGTTTTTGGTCTTTTGGCTGCTCCGGTTCTGCTTGCGGCGCTGACGCTGTTGCTATCCGGTATCTCGTCGGAGGCGGCGTTGGAGCTGCTCCCTGGCGGCGGCGTTGGAGCTGCTCCCTGGCGGCGGCGGCGGCAGCTCGTCGGAGGGTCCGGACTGGCGGCAGTGAGGTCTTGCTGGCGTTGTTGAAAAGTAGCGTCCTCTGAATGAACCTCTTTTTTGCTGGTGGTGTTCCATTCATCTTGCAGTTTCGAGTGACTCAAGGCTGGTCTCAGAGCCACGTTTATACTGTACCTGCCAGGTGATGGGCCCGACCCCCACTCATGCCACTCCATGAAAACAAAGGCACCAATTTGCATCCCTATGGGTGAAGCTCGCTGTCCGGAATGTACGGAATGTAGACGGTATCGATTGGCTCAGGCTGCCTGACTGCCTGTTATACACAGGACTGCTCGAACGTTTTTTGTCCTCCCCTCCAAATCAAATCAAATTAAATGATTTTCCAAAATAATCTTGCGGTCTACTTGAAACCAGTGCGCGATCTACCGGTCGGTCGCGATTGACTGGTTGGGCACCACTGACTTAGAGCATCTGCAATATGAAGTTCCTTGCCTGGCCTGTAGGTGACTTTTAGGCTATATCTTTGCAACCTAAGCAGCATTGACTGTAGCCTCATAGGAGCTTGGTGTACAGGCTTTTTAAAGATGCTTTCCAAAGGCTTGTGGTCGCTCTCAACGTGTATGCTTTTTCCATAAACATACTGATGGAATTTTTCACATCCATAGACTATAGCGAGTAGCTCTTTTTCTATCTGGGCATACCTGCGCTGACAGTCAGTGAGAGACCTAGACCCAAAAGCTACAGGTTGCTCATCTTGTAGTAGGACCGCTCCGAGGCCTTCTGAGCTGGCATCTACTGACATAGTCACTGGTTTGTTGACGTCATAAAACTTCAGGGTTGGAGCATTAGTGACCAGCTGTTTGATCTGTTCAAAACTCCTCTTTTGTGGTTCCTCCCAGTGCCACTCTGTCATTTTCAAGCAGCTTCCTTAACGGTGCACTGACATCTGACAGATTTTGTATGAACTTGGCGAGATATTGAACCATACCATTGAACCTCAGCAGGTCCTGTTTGTTCTGTGGTGGGGGTATTTGTGTCACTGCTCTCACCTTCTCCTCATCTGGTTTCAGCTCACTGGCGCTGAGTATGTGTCCTATGTATCTTATTTCACTTGACTCCTGACAGCGCACTTGTTCCTGTTCAGTTTCAAGTTGTATTCCCTTGCTCTGTCTAACAGTTTCTGCAGCCTGTGGTCATGCTCTTCCTTGGTGTCTCCCCATACAAGCATGTCATCTATGATGTTTACGACACCTTCTAGACCAGGGGTGGGCAACTTTGTATATGGTGAGGGCCACTAAATTTCCACACTCAATCTGGGGGGCCGCATTGTTTATCGGCAGTCCCGCCAGTAGTACCCCATCACTCAAATAGCCCATACTATTCACAGATGTGATAAATAAGGCATATAAACTATTATAATTTGTTTTAACTTTGTTTTTATTCCATTTAAAACACATTTAGTAATGCTTAATTTCAACTTCATGAATTTATAAATACAGCTGAATTTGAAAGTATTGCTGTGTAACCCAAATATATACAAAAATGACAAATTATAATTAAGGCTTCTATTAAAATAAATGTATGAACTTAAAGCCCACTGCTCAACAAACACAAAGCAGCATTCCTGCTGCATTTCACTACAACAGTAAATCAAAAGTGCAATAATAAATGATTTTGTTAAATGTATAAACTTTTATCCTGCTACTAAACAAAACATTCCTGAGTGCCTCCCATTGACCCTTTATCAAACTGGCATGACATTCACCCTCCCCACAGTGGGTCAATAATGATTCTGTCTTTAATGAGACACTTGTGGTCTCTCCTGTTGGCGCACAATAGAAGGAATGTCAACTTCAATGTTTGTGCATGCAATCTGCATCAGATGAATTAACATTTCATTTTTGTGTGCGCGCATGCACGCGCATGCACATCCGTGCGCGTACTTCTGCTCAGAAAAGTGCTGGGACGGCGTGGTACCGCGTGGCATGACCACTGCACCCCTGATTATTAGTGACCCACAATAGATGGAAATTATGTTAGCGAACTTACCTGAGTGCAGCATTGGACACTCAACGCCACTCTGCCTTAGAAGCCCGGCGAATCCTGTGTGTTTTCCTTTCATTGCGGGTGCTCCATCGGTAACAACGGCGGACAGTTTATCAAACCCCCCATATTGCTGCACGGCACTTTCAACAGTGTTGAATATGTCCACACTAGGGCTGACCCCTATTAGTCGAATAGTCGACTAATCGATCGAAAGGAGCCATAGTCGACTGCCAACCTCTTAGTCGAATGCAAAAAAAGTATATAAAAATATATATTTAAAAAAAAAAAAATTTATAAATATTGGCCTGGGCCGCATGGAGTGTCGGTGAGGGCCGCATGCGGCCCGCAGGCCGCCAGTTGCCCCTCCCTGTTCTAGACCTTCAATCATCTGCGCTATTGCCCTTTGAAACACCCCTGGCGCAGATGAAATACCAAACGGTAGACGTAAGAATCTGTACAGGAGTGTTAAAGGTGCATAGCTTTGAACTTTCTTCGTCAAGCTTTATTTGCCAAAAACCCTGATTAGCGTCTAACACTGAGAAGAACTTGGCATTTGGCATACGGGAAACGACTTCCTCCACAGTGAGCAATGGGTAATGCTCCCGTTTAATAGCTTCATTTAAGTCCTTAGGATCCATGCAGTTCCTGATTTTATTTGGTTTGACCACAGTTACTGTTAATCCACTCAGTTGGCTCAATCTGCCTTGTTATTACCCCCAATTTCTCCATGCGCTGTAATTCCTCAACTACCCTGTCTCTGAGCGCGACTGGGACCCTCCTGGGAGCATGCACTACAGGTGTAACAGTGGGGTCAACTTGAATATGATGCTGACCGGGTAAGCAGCCCAGTCCACTGAACAGATCATCATAATCCTTAAGAATGTCACTTTCCTTGGAAATGTCATGCATTCTCTTTACTAAGCCTAGTTTCTCACAAGTGGCTCCGCCTAGTGTATAGCTGGTACATCCTGCTGTGTAATTTCAAACTCTATATTATGCTTTTGGCCTTTGTACTCACATGTCAGTGCTCTCTTGCCCAGCAGTGAAATCTTTTGCCCAAAGAAAGCAACTAGTTTGCATTTGCTCACCCTGAGTCTGCCTCTAACGTCTAGTTCATTCAGCGTTTTCACTGACATGGCGTTGCAGTCAGCGCCCGTATCCAGTTTGAAAGTCACTGCTTTTCTGTTTATCCTCACTGTTTCATTCCATGGATTTTCCTTGAAGTTAGTCTCCATCAGTCTGATGTGTTTTTCCTGCTCCACTTGGACTGTGCCGATGAACATGTCCTCATCACTCTCACTCTGCTCAATTGCATGCAGTTCTTTTTATATTGGTGCTGTGGTGGGCCCTGCGCTCTACACACACCTTGGCAACGTGATTTCTCTTGTGGCATGATTTACATGTTTTCCCAATTGCCGGACATGTCCTTGTTCCATGTCTGTAACCACATCTGTAGCAACTTGACTCATCTGGTTCAGTATGACCTGTGCTGCTATCTGCAACTTTAATGTCTTTTGGCCTGACTGTTCTCAGTCTGTTCACATCCACCTCTTCTGTCAGTGCTTTCACTTGACTGGTTGTGATCTCACTCGCACGGCAAATATCCAAGGCTTTTGCTAGTGTCAGATCTGCTTCTCTTAACAGTCTGCCTCTTACTTGGTCATTAGTTATGCCACACACTATCCTGTCTCTTATCAGGGATTTGTTCAACTGACCAAATTCACAATCCTTGGCTTTATACTTTAAATCCGTGACATAGGCATCTATTGTTTCTGACTGTTTCTGTGCTCGTGTGAAGAATATGTGCCTTATATATGGCAAGTTTTTTCGGGGCTCACAATAGTCCTGAAATCTCTTCTTCAGTATGTCTATTTTGTCTTTTTCTTCTGCAGTAAAGACAAAGGTATTGCATACTTTAATCGCCTCTTCTCCGGCGACATAAAGAAACGTTGCACACTGCACCTTTTGAGACTTTTCTGAGATGCCGCTGGCGATGCAAAATAGTTCGAAGCGCTGTGTCCAATTCCTCCAATTTTCAGCAAGATTGCCTTGCAGACTCAATGGTATCAGAGGTTGAAACTGCGCCATCCTCTTATTCCAGTTTTACTTCTGACACCATGTTATATTGACGAGGCGTAACCCGAGGTTCAATAACATCCATTTATTGACTCGTTCGTATATCTGCATCCAGGCATGCGGCTTACGTATCTCTCACGTTACAACTCGTGTGTCGCCTTCCTGGTGCCACATCACAATAACTACGACAATCAAAGAGGTTCAAACTCGAACCTAATACATCACAGTCAGAGCAGGTAACTGCACCTCTTATCCATCACTCTCAACACAGGTGCCCCCCAGGGCTGTGTTCTGAGCAGGGAGCGAAATTAACTTTTTGACTCACCGGCCAGTGGCGGGTAGATGGGAAGAATCTACCCGCCAAGCAGATTTCTTACCTGCCAACTTTTTTTTGATAAAAAAAAAAGTATTATTATTTTATATAATTTTTTTTTTAATAAAATATATATATTATATAATCATACTTGTAGTTGTATTATCTGCGAGACATCGCCACCTCGCTGTCTGCAAACAGCTCCACTGTCTGTGTGTATACTCTAGTGGCCTCCAGCTCCAGCAAGGATTCTCCGGCGCTACAGCTGGACCCTAAACTCTTACATTCAGCATGAAAGGATTCTCCTGCCCTGCACCTGGACCCTAGTCAGCAGCGCTGCAGCCCTCATGCGATGTAACTGGACACTTGCAGTTTTTTATGTCGGGAGCTATCAGAAGCTAGCCAGCTGGATAACGTTACACAATGCCTCATGTATTAAACTAAAAGTGAATAGTTGACTGGATCATTTTGTAACAGTAGCTAACATCAGCTCACGGAGGTCTCTCTGACTAGACTAACATCAGTCACGGTGACTGTGTGTTTACATGCAGCATACAGAAACAGGTAGGGGAGGTTTAGGAGCAGCAATGCGCCGCCGCTGCGTGTCTGTGCTCAGACAGCGAGTGAGAACTCCGCTCAGAATTGGATCATGATTTTCGGTTTTCACATGACCATTTGATTGGCCGCCACACAGCGGTCAGTCCTCTAAGTGGGAGGCGCCAAGCGTAAAAACTGCCCGCAAATGGCGGGCGGCGCTCTCTAGTTTCGGTCCCTGGTTCTGAGCCCCCTCCTCTACTCGCTTTACACTTATGACTGTGTGGCAAAGTACAACAGCAACACAATCGTCAAGTTTGCTGATGACACAGCTGTGGTGGGACGAGAGGGCCTACCTGGGAGAGGTGGAGAACCTGGTGCTGTGGTGCCAGGAGAACAGCCTCTCCCTGAACGTCAGCAAAATCAAATAACTGATTGTGGATTTTAGGAGGTCTGGGGCCAGGGACTACAGCCAACTCAGCATCTATGGGGCACTGGCCGAGAAAGTGAACAATTTCAAGTACCTCAGAGTCCACATATCCGAGGACTTGACATGGATCACACACATACACAGTGTAGTGAAGAAGGCACGGCAGCGCCTTTACTTCCTAAGGAAGTTCAAAGTGAGTCAGAAGATCTTAAAAAAACTTCTAATCATGCACAATAGAGAGCATCCTGACTGGTAACATCACCTCCTGGTTTGGGAATAGCACTGCACACGACCGCAGCAGACTGCAGAGAGTGGCTCGATCAGCCGAACGCACAATTGGAGGTGGGCTTCCAGGACATTTACACCAGGCCAAGGCTAAAAAATTGTCAAAGACTCTAGTCACCCAAACAACTGCCTCTTTGAACTGCTGCGGTCAGGCAAGCGCTATCGGAGTCTCATGGCCAGTACAGAGAGACTCAAAAAGAGCATCAGGATGCTCAATGACTATGCAACACTAACCCATCCATCTACATTCATTGCACACACATCCACATGCACACAGCACTCAATTTAAACACTCACCTTTAACATTCACTTTAGACACTACATCATATTTGATCTATTTATTACTAATAGATTTACACTACATCTCTACCGTAAACCCCAGTGCTGTGTTAGTCTACTCTTACTGCAAAACAAGTAACAAAGAGCGTTCTGAGTGATGTTGAAAGTCCTTGGTAATTGTGAATACTCTCTGCATGATGCCTTGTCTCATGTTTGGTTGAACTGTGTCCCCTCAGAAAGGCCTGAACATCATGCCTTGTCTCATGTTTGGTTGAACTGTGTCCCCTCAGGAAGGCCTGAACATCATGCCTTGTCTAATGTTTGGTTGAACTGTGTCCCCTCAGGAAGGCCTGAACATCATGCCTTGTCTAATGTTTGGTTGAACTGTGTCCCCTCAGGAAGGCCTGAACATCATGCATTGTGCTGCGGTCAACAACCACACTGATATAGTGGAATACATCGTTTTTGATCTTCGCATGAAGGACCTTAATAGGAAAGATAAGGTATTTACTGTCCTCAAAGATCAACCAATCTACTGTACAGTGAGGGGCACATTGGTCGTGCCAGTAAGCAAAGCGTTGTTGGTTTGATCCCCAGCACCAATAGTAAGAGCATGTACCCCAGTTGGCACTCCAGTCGCTGGCAACTGGAGGGTGGCTGGTATTGGGACTGACTAAAAACTTGGTATCTTATGTTCTGCATCCAGTTGGCGGTTAGGGTGGGTCATGAGGTCCAATGGGATTAAGGTAGGGGCAGGTTTATACATGACATATCAAGTATTTAGGGAGTCCCGGCCGGTATTACATCTAAGCGTCCAATATCTCAAGTACCCTTGAGCAAGGCACTGCATCCTACAACTACTTCAGGGATGGGTGACCCTGCCTCTCTGAGGAAACATGAATGTGTATTTAGGAAATAACATTAAAAGGGCACTTCACCAAAAAACAATGCTGATTTATTTTGCATATAATCTCACACACATCCAAAAGCTCACACATTCATTTAGTTGTTGAGAGTAAATTATTTTGAATATGGCCACCAGTGATGTCATCAGGGACACTGAATCCTTGTATTGTGTTAATTACAGCTCCATGAAATGATAAGGTAGCAGTCCCTATAAGACAAGGTATTACTATTTTTCATCTACATAATTTTATGGAGCTCTAATTAGCACAACATAAAGATGCAGATTTTTGTAGTATCTTTGTAGTGTTTGTAGTATATCTGACATGCTACTGTATGCTGCTTTGTGTGTAGTATATCTGACATGCTTTGCTGCTTTGTGTGTAGTATCTCTGACATGCTATGCTGCTTTGTGTGTAGTATCTCTGACATGCTATGCTGCTTTGTGTGTAGTATCTCTGACATGCTATGCTGCTTTGTGCGTAGTATATCTGACATGCTTTGCTGCTTTGTGTGTAGTATCTCTGACATGCTATGCTGCTTTGTTTGTAGTATCTCTGACATGCTATGCTGCTTTGTGCGTAGTATATCTGACATGCTTTGCTGCTTTGTGTGTAGTATCTCTGACATGCTATGCTGCTTTGTTTGTAGTATCTCTGACATGCTATGCTGCTTTGTGTGTAGTGTCTCTGACATGCTATGCTGCTTTGTGTGTAGTGTCTCTGACATGCTATGCTGCTTTGTTTGTAGTATCTCTGACATGCTATGCTGCTTTGTTTGTAGTATCTCTGACATGCTATTCTGCTTTGTTTGTAGTATCTCTGACAAGAAAACAATATTCACTGTCTCTTCTCTCAGACGGGTCACAGGCCGTTTGCTTTGGCAGCAGAGCACGGCTGTGTGAAAATGCTGGAAATGCTGATGGAAGAACCTTACAACATGGCCACCATGAAGCCCAATAAGGTGTGCATGCATGTGTGTGTGTGTGTGTGTGTGTGTGTGTGTGTGTGTGTGTGTGTGTGTGTGTGTGTGTCTGTGTCTGTGTCTGTGTCTGTGTGTGTGTGTGTGTGTGTGTGTGTGTGTCCTGATGACATGATGGCACTAACACTGCCAGATTTAGGGTTTCGCTTCCAGGGATCACCAATGCTAAACATGTATGCAATTATGGTATACCTGCATTGGTATATCTTAAGACCCAGGTTCAAATCCCAGCAGCAGTACCTCCGGCTAGGTCAGTCGTCCCTATGAACACTTAAGGGCGGGATCCACAAAGAATGGATTGCACAGTGCTAATTGCACCCTTACTTACAATTCATTATGAATTGAAAATGGGGGACCCTGATGTAAACAAGACGAAAGTCTTTCTCTGGTCTGCATCCCCTTAACAATTTTGTGTATTGAGCTGTACTGTATTGTACCCATTCTGAAATCTGTTAATAAAATGTTCAATCAATCAATCACCGCACTGTGCAATCCATTCTTTGTGGATCCCGCCCTTATTAGTTGTCACCAGTGTTCACGGGTGAGAAGTTGGTGGGATAGGAGTCCTGGCTGTCTCAACAGCGACTCCTACTGGTCGGTCGGGGGGGCAGCTGTTCAGCAAGGAGGGGAACTGGGGGATGATAGTGCAAACCTCCAAGTGCGTATAGGCCGGAATATAGTTCCCTCCGCAATCCGCATCCGCAGATGCGCATTGGTGCGCGTGACGTAATTTGCGTCATTTTCGTCAACGCTCTTGTCCGCACGGACGTCGGATCCGTGTCCTCGTGCAGGCCACATTTTTTAACCGCACGGATTGCTCCGTGGATATGCGTGCCGACTGCGCATGTGCCCAGCTGTCAAAACAAAAGCACTCGACGCGACGCTTCCGGACACCAAACACGGACTATAATCAGAGCCGCGTGCGCAGCATGTCTGCAGCCGCGTGCGTGTCCGTGTCAGTTTTCGAGTATAAGGGAGCTGAAGTGGATTCCTAGCTTAATTTCCCTACTCTGCGTTGTGATTTAAACCTTTTTACAAGCTCTTGGAATTACTTCTGTTCAAACTGAGCGGTGCAGGCAGAAGGAATTAGGAGGAAAGGTAGTATAGCAGCTGTTTAATCAAAGTTTAAGAGTGTATACAAATTACAATAAGAAATGGATTCTGCAATGATATAAGGGTACTCAAGTACTATGCCACTGATCCCTTACACCAGACTAATAAAGAGAATGCTAGTTGTTGAGTTGTTGAAAGTCTTTGTTTCCTGCTGATCAAAGAGTTGGTTTTCCCTCCAAAGAGTTCCTTTGTTTTCTGCTCCTGCTTCCTTGTGGATGGGATGGTGAAGGAGGTCTTGTCGTGTCGGTTGGGTTGTTCAGAGTCCTTCTTCCCCCCATCACACCTCATTATATCCCCAAGGCCCAGTGTCTCGGAGTTGATGACATCATCACATTCTTTCCTCCAATGCCAGGCCGGCTTTTGCTTGTATTTGAAAATAGGGGTTTGGCTTATATGCCAACCCCCTTCACATAAACCCGGATAATATTTTCCCTGTATTTTTACTTAAACACATTACTTGACTTGTTAATACTTTGATGAACCTCAAGATATATTGATTACATAAACACAGATATATTTCTTTATCACTAAGTCTGCTGACTTTCAGAAAATATCTAACAAATCTAATCATTCTGTTAGCTTAATAGAATACAAATCAATACCATAGATCAAGAGGATAGAACAATCAATTAATCATATTGAACATAAATGAAAACAGAACAGACACATTAACTAATTACCTAATTTAAGTATGACCAAACCTAATTATATTTTAACTTACTTCAATGACTTCAGAATTCAAGATTACAAGTACAATATACCAGGAAATAGTTAGCTTGTTTGGAGCTCAAATTAAGGATTTCAATAGTGATCTTCTCTGTGTGTGTGTGTGTGTATGTGTATGTGTAAATGTGTGTGTGTGAGTGTGTGTGTGTGTGTGTGTGTGAAAATGTGTGTGTGTGAGTGTGTGTGTGTGTGTGTGTGTGTGTGACTATATGTGTGTGTGTGTGTGTGTGTGTGTGTGTCTGTGTGACTAAAGCTTCCTGCCCAGCTGTTTACCCACCCCCACATTGTAAACAGTTCCCACAGATCACAGGATACAGGCTGTTGCCCACACTTTGTATGCAAATTCACCAAAAGGGCCGAGTAATCTAATCACCAGACGCCACCAGAAGCATATATTCGGTTGATTTTACTATTGCAGCTGTTATCTCTAAATATAACCCCTTAGTTTGATTGTTGTTCCATTTTGACTGTTTCTTTAAGACTTTTACACAACAGTTTGATTAGATCTTTGATGATCTATGTTAGGATTTTACCACAGAGCCTTTAAGATCTCCTAGTGAAACCCTTTGCTGCCAGGTGAAAAGAAGCGGCTGGCGGCGTCACATGTGTCAGGAGGCACATGCTACGTCTACACCCTCCCCAGACCGACAGTAGGGCAGCGCAACAACCAGGAAGGGAATTGGCATAATGACTAAATTGGCGGATGGGAGCAAATTATAAAGGCAAAAAACCATCCATCACATGGCTTGTGTGTGTGTGTGTGTGTATGAGAGAGCATGTGTGTGCACACAAGCAAGTTTATTTCTGTTTTCATCTGCGTACATGTGTACGTGTGCGCAACTGCGCACCCTCACATCTGTGCAGACTGATGAGCACATACATAGGTGCTCCGCTGAGCATGTGACTGGAGTCGTACCTTCTTTGATGTGAGTGCCTGTTTCCCTCCTTCCCTCCTGCCAGAGCGGTGATGCACCCCTGCACTTAGCTGCCAGGAACGGCCACTTGGACGCCCTCCATCTGCTGCTGCAGAGCTTTGATACCCGGGATGAAGTCAATATGGTAATCAATGTAAACACTGTCTCTATCACCGCGTCGTTCGTGTGTGTGTGTGTGTGTGTGCGTGTGCGCACGTGTGTGTGCTCAGTGGTTAATCCGTTGCTGAACGATGGCTGAATTGTAAATAGTGGCTTTAATTAATCTGTTGGCTTTAATTAAGATGGATACAACAGTTCCATGTTGGTTAGTGTTATTGGATTAGCCTGACTTTAAACACCCGTGTGACAAATCACCAGTGATAATGTTGACATGGTGCTTTACGTCAAAATTGGTCACCAATTCACAATGGGAAGTTTGTTCCTTGGTTGCAAACATTAGCAAACTCATAAAGAAATACTATGATATATCAAAGGTTTATAACTATTGTGCTAAAAGCCCAGAAGCCCTGTCATGTAAGGTAGGCGAAATAAAACCTACATAATAAAACCTACATAGCCTAAACAGACTACATACGATTTTAATGATTGTATTGTGCAAAGTATATAATTTATACATTGATTATATATTACATAAATTATTATGATGTCCCAGTGCAAACAGTGCTTTTGGCTGTGATTGCAGGATGGGGAGACCGCGTTGTACCAGGCTGCAGACGGAGGCCATGAGGAATGTGTCCAGGCCCTGATTGAGGCGGGTTGTGACCTCAACACCCTCACCACAGTACAGTAACACACTCCTAACTGAACTGGATGGGTATAATATTACACCACAGTACAGTAACACACTCCTAACTGAACTGGATGGGTATAATATTACACCACAGTACAGTAACACACTTCTAACTGAACTGGATGGGTATAATATTACACCACAGTACAGTAACACACTCTTAACTAAACTGGATGGGTATAATATTACACCACAGTACAGTAACACACTCCTAACTGAACTGGATGGGTATAATATTACACCACAGTACAGTAACACACTCTTAACTAAACTGGATGGGTATAATATTACACCACAGTATACTGTAGTAACACACTCTTAACTAAACTGGATGGGTATAATATTACACCACAGTATAGTAACACACTACTGAGTCGACTGGATGGGTATAATTACATCACAGTACAGTAACACACTCCTAACTGAACTGGGTGGGTATAATATTACACCACAGTACAGTAACACATTACTGAGTCGACTGGATTGGAAGTTTTCTGATGACTCTGCGATAGTGGGATGTATAAAGGACGGTGACGAGAGGGAATACCGGGAACTGGTAGTGGACTTCGTCACATGGTACGATAAAAACCACCTGCAGCTAAATGTGGCGAAGACCAGGGAACTGGCATCAATGTCTGTACACGGATGTTGAGGATGTTCTATGAGTCGGTGGTGGCGGGCGCCTTCTTGTACGCTGTGACCTGCTGGGGCAGCGGACTGAGAGCAGGGGACACAAACAGGCTGGATAAGCTGGTCAGGAAGGCCAGTAGCGTGGTTGGGGTGGAGCTGGACTCTCTAGCGAGGGTGGCGGAGAGGAGGAGCCTTGCTAAGCTCCAGGCCATCAGGGAAAACCCCTCCCACCCACTATACACAGACTTGGCTGACAGGAGGAGCATGTTCAATGCTAGGCTCAACACTACCTAAATGCAGCACTGCACGGCACAGGAAGTCCTTCATTCCAACAGCCATCAGACTATACAATGCATCACTGTGCCTCACTGCATCACTGAGCACAGAGTGACAGTTACCATCTTCCTGGACTCTTACTTTTGAAACAGCACTGTGCAATATTACACCTACTGTAGACTTCAGTATATTTTTACTGTATTTATTTACTGTATATTTTATTCAATTTTTATAAAATTTTATTCTATTCTATTCTATTCTATTAGCACTAAAAGTGAATTTTCTTTCTGGAATCAGAAACTTCAGAATGTCATCTTTCAAAAGAGACCAGACTCATGCATGTGCTATAAGTATAAAGTATGTTGTTTTGGTTTGCAAAAAAAGTATGCAGTCCTCAAAAACTAAAACTAAATGGGCCAATTTTGGGGGCGCAGGTTAAGAGGTTAACTTTTCGGGAATTCAGAAAAACAGCCTCATTTTCAGATTGACATCCAGTCTGGGGCTGCTCCATAGACAATGAATGGAGCGCTAACTTTGTGGAGCCATAATATGTCAAGTTGAGCTCTCACACCCAAACAAGGTTCATATTCTAGGATTGTTAACATGTCTAAACAATAATTTAAACGCACAAAGTCAGTGCCCCATTCACTGTCTATGGATCATCTAGTGACATCACAAAAATCAAGGGTTCTCTTTCTCCGATTTCTTGCTTTAACATGTTGTTGCATGTTCCAATTTCTCTTTTTGAGAAACAGCCCAATATAAAGCATTCATGGACAATTATTTTTACTACATCCGATGTTCATAAAGCAAAGTTGATCATCTATGTCTAAACATCCTTTTAAAGAAACATGCCAACATTATGGGAAACGTGCTTACCGCCTTCTCCAGAGTCAGACAAGAAGATAGATACCAAATCACATTTACATTTAGTCATTTACCTGACGCTTTTATCAAAAGTTCTGTACAAGAAGTAAGCAGGAAGGGTACAACTCTGGCAGCTAAGGGTAAGTAACATTGTTCATCAAACAGTGTTGAACTTGGGTGCTACAGTCTTGAGTGCATAGTAGTAAAGACATATTAGCATAGTAGGTAGTAATATAGGCAAGGTAGATTCCTAAGTAGCAGAGTGCATACTAGTAAAAGACTAGTATTTATTTTCCTTTTTCATTTCAGATATTGATTGAAGAAGTGTGTTTTTAGTTAACGGCAGAAAATTGGGTGGGTTTCAGCTGTCCTGACTGGTGGGAAGTTTGCTCCACCAATGTGGACCGAGGACCGAGAATAGCCGGCTTCTCTTTGATGATCCTCCCGGAGCTCAGATATGAGTGGGTCTGAGGCCAGAAGATGTAGAGCGGAGGGGTCTTGAGGGTGTATAGTTAGAGACCATTAGCCTAGTGACAATCAGGGGCGGAGCTAGGGGGTGGCTACCTGGGCTCAAGCCCCGGATGTATTCTGAAAAGCCCCGAATCTATTTAAAAAAAAATAAAAAAAAATAAAAAAAGGGATTTTTTTTTTTTTTTTTTTTTTTACAATTCATCATTGTTACATGAAAATATGTTTGCACCAGATTTAGCAGAAGCTCATTTCCATCTGTGGTCTATCCAGCTGCTAACTGTATTTGAGTGAGTTAAGTCTTGGTGTTATGGTAGACTCAGACCTAAGCTTTAAATCACAATCAACAAGTTGACAAAAACTTAATTCTTCCACCTTAGAAACATAGCTAAAGTACGGCCATTTATAAATCAAAAGGACGCTGAAAACCAGATCCATGCCTTTATCTCAAGCCAACTCGACTACTGTAATGCACTCCTTACCGGCCTCCCGAAAAAATACGATGATAACTATTTTATTGCAATGCACTATTGCATTATTTTATTCTATTTTACTAACTATTTTATTGCACTGCACTATTTTACTTTGTATCAGTGAATCATAGACGCCTGGCCATAAGAGCATTCGGAGCATCTCTGCTCTCCCACTATTGAACTTGGGGGAGCAAAGGTATGATCTTGCTCCACCACTTTTTGATTATATGAAAAATATGATATATCCCCCCCCAATATATAAATCTAACCATAACTACGTTATGGTTAACTGAGTTTTATAGTGAAAAGAGCAGCTTTATTGGTCAAGATTGAAGGCTCTATATTGCAGGAAATTGCACGTACAAGTTCATTAAATTCAAAAAAAAATCTGTCGTGGAGGGGGTCCAAACCACCCCTTGCCTGCCCAAAAAAAAAAAACAAAGAGTTCAAAAAAAAAAAAAAAAAAAAAAATTTTAAAAAAAAAGAGGGGGGGGGGGCATCTGGGCTAAGCCCCGGATCTCCTACAATCCTAAATCCGCCCCTGGTGACAATGCCCCCAAAATGTTGAGATACCCCTACCGGAGGTAGAACAAAACACAGGAATGTTTTCCTCATCTCTAAGGTCTCCCATATATGAAATGGATTCTTGTATAAAAATATTTTACTGCAAAACTTGTTAAATTGATAGATATTGTTATACACCCACAAAGGAAAAAATAACCAAAATATAGCCTGGCCGTATGGGAGTTGAGACATATAAACTCATGTAGATTAATAATACAAGCTCCAAGAGCTTTCAAACTTGACATGCTAGCAGTCAGACAGTTGCTTAACATAATAGAACAACCTGGATGTGAATATCTTTATGCATGTAGGAAATATATACCTATGTACACATACTTAAAATAAGCGGAAATGTAAAATTCTTATATCTATGCAGAATGTTCTCATTTACTTTGTAGTAGCTCTGACATGACTTGTGATAGAAACACATATGAGGGCTTTTTCGGACAGGTGTGGTTGTGCTGAATCCAGCAATACTACATGTGTAAATATAGCATGCATCGTCAGGGAGTTACATCAGTAAAAGTATGAGGTGTCCTAAATGAAAGAAAATTAAACATTGACATAATGAAGTCTTCAGTCCAAAGCCCATTATCAGTGGTGAGAAGCATGTTGACAAATTCAATGTTACTGCAAAGTAAAGTCACTTGAGATAATGTTCTGGTCTATAATGTTAATATATTTATGATACATTTAATAAATTATACATTTCATATGATACATTTTATGATACTTCATATGGAAACAAAGATCCAATTGAATCAGGTTGAAATAGAAATAGAACACATTTATTTCAATCTACTGCGTTCTGAGCCCCCTGCTGTATTCACTGTACACACAGTGATGACACATTGTGGTGGGGCTGATCTCTAACAATGACAAGAAGGCCTATCGGGAGGAGGTTGATGAACTGGCACGCTGGTGCCGGGATAACAGCCTACTCCTGAACATTGGTAAAACCAAGGAGCTGATCGTGGATTTTAGGAGAATACAGCAGGTGACACACACCACTGCGGATAAATGGGGCTATCATGGACAGGGTGAGCAGTTTCAAGTACCTGGGAGTCCACATCACAGAGGACCTGACATTGTTTCTCAAAGTGTGGGGCGCTGAATTTGTCAACATGCTTCTCACCACTGATAATGGGCTTTGGACTGAAGACTTCATTATGTCAATGTTTAATTTTCTTTCATTTAGGACACCTCATACATTTACTGATGTAACTTCCGGACCATGCATGATATATTTACACATGTGGTATTGCTGAATTCAGCACAACCACACCTTTCCGGAAAAGCCCTCATATGTGTTTCTATGACAATCCATGGCAGAGCTACTACAAAGTAAATGAGAACATTCTGCATAGATATACATTTTTTATTACTTATTTTAAGTATGTGTACATAGGTATATATTTCCTACATGCATAAAGATATTCACATCTAGGTTTTTCTATTATGTTAAACAACTGTCTGACTGCTAGCATGTCAAATTTGAAAGCTCTTGGAGCTTGTATTATTAATCTACATGAGTTTATATGTCTCAACTCCCATACGGCCAGGCTATATTTTGGTTATTTTTTCCTTTGGGAGTGTATAACAATATCTATCAATCTATCAAATATTTTTATACAAGAATCCATTTCATAGAGACCTTAGAGATGAGGAAAAACATGGTTGTGTTTTGTTCTACCTCCGGTAGGGGTATCTCAAAAACTAAAGCCCTTTTTGACAGTTTGTCACAGCACTACATTGACCGGAGGTAGGAGGGAGCCATTCCCTTCGCTGCACGGTATGCCAGATCAAGGACCTTGAAGCGGATTCGTCCGGCAATGGGAAGCCAGTGAGTGGGGTAACATGGGCTGACTTTGGTAGGTTGGAGATCAGGCAGGCTGCTGCGTTCTGTATGACTTGAAGTGGCTTAGTGGTGGTAGCTGGTAAACCAGCTAGCAGTGCATTGCAGTAGTCAAGGCGAGAGCCGCGAGACATGATTGTTGATTGCGCAAGGATTTTCCTCTCTGTGCGAATGAATGAAAACGGATATGGACCACTAGCCTAGCTGTTGGCCAAAAACACCTCTCCCGGATTTTTTAAGATAGGCTAGTGTGGTTCCGGTTCCGGGTCGAGCATGGGGTGAACGTCTCTGAGCCACGCTGCCACTCCCGAACTTTTATTTTACTTTAAAAAGCCTATTTCTTTTATTTCAAGATAATTGAACCACTACTATACGTCATCCATATATCTGCCTGTATTATTCAACCAAAAAAAAAAGAAGAAGAACGAGCATGATGGCTGCGCGAGTCTTGAAAAGCGGGACCGGCCCCGTGGATGGAGCTACCATGGCTGAGCTAATGGAGGAACTCAAACAGGCTTTCACCACGGAGTTCAGAGCGTTTGCTGCCTCGCTCGAAACCAGACTCGACGGCTTCCAACTGGTGGTCGCAGACCACACCCAACGCCTGGCCTCCGTAGAAGACGGCCTGAATACATGGTCTGGTAGGATGGTAGAGCTGGAGGCCAGATGCACAGCTCAGGATGAAGTCATCGACAAGCTAAAAAACAAGCTAATTGACATTGAGTTGCGCAGCCGGCGTTCTAACATACGCATCCTGGGCCTAGATGAATCCCTGCACAGCAACCGTCCCAGTGTTTTTTTCACAGAAATCCTGGTGGAAATCATGGGGAAAGACGTCCTCGCCACGCCACCGGAGCTCGACCGATGCCACAGGACGCTGACACCCAAACCAGCTCCAGGCCTAGGGCGGTAATCGCCCGCTTACATCACTACAAGATTAAGGAGGCTATTATCCTGGAAGCTCGCAAAAGGAGAGGGAATCTGACATACAGAGGGAAACCAGTTTCAATCTTCGAAGACTACTGCCCCGCGGTGGTCGAGCAGCGATCACACTACCGAGATGTCATGGGGCCCCTGTACAAACGTGGATTTAAACCATCGCTCCAGTTCCCTGCGAAACTCATCATCAGAGCCAAGGATGGCACGAGGATACATCTACCGTCGCCCAAGGACGCCGTGGACTTCCTGAGGACCCGGCCCAGAGAAACCCAGACACCGGCATCACCAGAGCCGGACGCGGAGCCGATGCCGGCTTCACCAGAGCCGGACGCGGACCCGATGCCGGCCTCATCAGATCCAGACGCGGTAGTAGCATGACTCTGGGCCGTTAGCATCCTGCTACGGCTATCACACAGAGCAGGGTGGCATTTAATATTTTATCACATATGTAGTTATGGATGATTACTTGACATTAGTCTTCGCCTGGAAGTTAATCTTTTTTTTTCTCTCGCTATCTGACATAAGGGGAGGAGGGGGACAATTCTGCTGTATATGACTGTTGTGCTGTTGCATGGTTATAGCCACGGGCTAGGATGCTAAGTGCTAACGTTCCGTTTCGGAAGAAGCGGGACCTATTTTGTTTCGGATATTTCTACCACGCTTATAACTTTTATGCGCTACACCAGCATCCAGCCGTGTTTTGGTTCATTGCCACTGGGATGCGTTTACATTTACATTTACATTTAGTCATTTAGCTGACGCTTTTATCCAAAGCGACTTACAAGTTCTGTACGACAAGCCATCAGGAAGGGCACAACTCTATCAGCTGAGCAACAATGTTCATCAAAGTGTTGAGTGCTACAGTGTAGGTTAGTTTATTAGGACAAGTGCATGACAGTACGGTTAGTTAGGGTTCGATTTTTTTTTATTGTTTTTTTTTTTTTTATTCAGATAATGGTTGAAGAAGTGCGTCTTTAGTCGACGGCGAAAGATTGGACGTGATTCGGCTGTCCTAACTGGGGTGGGTAGTTCATTCCACCATTGTGGGGCAAGGACTGAGAATAGGCGACTTCTCTTTGATGACCCTCCCGGAGCTTGGATAGGAGTAGGTCTGAGGCGGCCAGAAGATGCAGAGCGTAGGGGTCTTGAGGGTGTGTAGTTAGAGACCATTGACCGGAGGTAGGCGGGAGCGGTTCCCTTTGCCGCACGGTATGCTAGGTCGAGGGCCTTGAAGCGGATTCGTGCAGCAATGGGGAGCCATTGCAGGTCCCTAAGAAGTGGGGTGACATGGGCCGACTTTGGTAGGTTTGAGATCAGGCGGGCCGCTGCGTTCTGAATGAGTTGAAGAGGCTTAGTGGCAGTGGCCGGGAGGCCAGCGAGCAGTGCATTGCAGTAGTCGAGGCGGGAGATGACTGTTGATTGGACGAGGAGTTGGGTGGCTTCTTTTGTCAGGAAGGGGCGGATCCTTCTGACGTTGCTCAGGAGGAATCGGCAGGTTCTGGTCGTCGCTGCGATGTGAGCAGAGAAGTTCAACTGGTCGTCGAGGACAACACCAAGGTTCTTGGCGGTCGGGGACGCAGTCACAGCTGCATTCTCGACTGTGATTGAAAGGTCGGTTAGGGGGGAGGATTTGGCCGGCAGGTGGAGCAATTCTGTTTTCCTTAGGTTCAGTTTGAGGTGGTTGGACGTCATCCAGGCTGAGATGTCGGACAGACAGGCCGAGATCCGCTCAGAGACGTGGATATCTGAGGGAGGGAAGGAGAGGAAGAGTTGAGTATCGTCGGCATAACAATGGTAGGAGAAGCCATGAGACGTGATATTGTTACCCAGTGATTTAGTGTAGAGGGAGAAGAGAAGGGGTCCTAAAACCGAGCCCTGGGGGACACCCGTCCGCAGGGGGCGGGTGGCCGACAGGGTCCCTCTCCATGACACTTGGTAGGAGCGGTCATTGAGGTATGATGACAGCCATGTCAGCGCAGAGCCAGCCACTCCCATTCCTGCGAGGGCCGCAAGGAGGATCTGGTGGTTGACTGTGTCGAAGGCTGCAGATAGATCTAGGAGAATCAGGACAGAGGAGAGGCCTTTCGCTTTTGCTAAGTGAAGTGCCTCTGTGACCGCAATGAGGGCTGTCTCTGTGGAGTGACCAGTCCTGAAGCCTGACTGATTAGGGTCTAGGAGGTCATTCTGTAAGAGATAAGCAGTAAGTTGGTTGGATACAGCACGTTCAAGTGTTTTAGAAAGGAAGGAGAGAAGAGAGACAGGACGGTAGTTGCCTATGACGGTAGGGTTCAGGGTTGGTTTTTTTATGAGCGGCGTGACTCTGGCTTGTTTTAGGGAGGTGGGGACCACCCCCGAGTTGAGTGAGGAGTTGATGGTTGCAGTTAGGAATGGGAGGATGTCTGGTGCTATGGTCTGGAGGAGTGGGGAGGGTAGCTGGTCCAGCTGGCAAGTAGTCGGACGGTTCGACGTTACCAGTGTCAGGGTCTCTGCTTCTGTAATGGGAGAGAAAGATGACAGAGTGAAGGATGAGGTTCTCGATTCAGCATTTGGAATGGGTGGGGGTTGGGAGAAGGAGCTGCGGATGTTCTCCACTTTTTCCTCAAAGAAGATCGCAAAGTCTTCGGCAGAGAAAGATGAGGGAGGGGGGGGTGGGGGGGGAGTGAGGAGGGAGGACATGGTAGCATGCAGTTTGCAAAGATTCTTGACAGAGGCCTCGATCCTATGGTGGAAGAAAGAAGCTTTGGCATTAGTGATGGTTTTGGAGAATGTTAACAAGAGGTTGTGATATGTGTCGATGTCAGCAGTGAGGCGTGACTTTCTATACTTCCTTTCAGCTGCTCTCAGGACCTGTCTTTGTTCTCTCACTGGATCTGTCAGCCATGGACTGGGTGGGGAACGGCGGGCAGGTTTCTCAACGAGGGGACAGAGCTTGTTGAAGGAGGTTGCAAGGGCTGAAAGGAGGGTGGAGGTTGCCATCTCTGTGGAGAGAGCAGAGAAGGTGTCACTCAAAGGTAGAGCGGATAGTATGTCAGAGGAGAGGGTGGAGGGGGATAGGGAGGGCAGGTTGCGTCTGAGTGAGATTGTTTGAGTTGGGGTGAAGACCTTTCGGTTAAGCATGAGAGTTAGTGAGAAGGATATGAAGGAATGGTCAGATACATGTAGGGGAGTTACCGTGGTGTTAATGATGCTGGAGTTACGGGAAAATATGAGATCCAAGGAGTTGCCTGCTTTGTGGGTGGGAGGCATGGCAGTGGGAGTCAGGTCAAACGATTGTAGGAGGGAGACTACTATGACTGACTGAGATGAGTCAGGCAGGTTGAAGTCGCCCAATAGAAGGAGAGGGGTACCATCTTCCGGTAAGGAGCTAAGAAGCATGTCCAGCTCATCTGTGAAGTGATCGAGTGTACCTGGAGGGCGGTAGAGTGTAACAATGGTGAGATTGAAAGGATTAGAGACAGATACTGCATGATATTCGAGAGAGGAGAGTGACAGTTCTGGGAGTGGTGTTACGTTTGTAGCCCATGAAGGAGATGTCATGAGGCCAGTGCCTCCACCCCGTCTGGAAGGTCGAGGTGTGTGAGTGAAGTTATAGTTTGTAGATAATGCTGCAGGTGTTGATGAGTTATTGGGGGTTATCCAGGTCTCAGTTAGAGCCAGGAGCTGCAGATTTAGACTATGGGCGTAGGCAGTAATGAAGTCAGCTTTCTTGACTGCTGATTGACAATTCCATAAGCCTCCCCGTACTGTGACAGGTGTATTAGTGGCTGTAGGAGGGTAGGAGAGATTAGCCGGGTTGCTAGCAAACTGCCGTGGGTGGGTTAAATCTGTTCTAGAGGAGCAGATTGTGGATATAGGTATGAGACACATTGTCTTGTCAAGAGTGGCAGGGAGGAAGTAGAGAAATAGCAGAGTGGGAGGGAAAGGGAGATTTTTCAGAGTGGAGTGTAAGATAGGACTAGGGTGTAGGCTGTCCTTCCTTAACAGAGCTCAGTACAGAGTGATTTCAACACAGTCTGGACCTCTGCTTTTAAACAGGGCAGGCTCTTAATGGCTCACTCAGCAAATCAGTTGCTACTAGTAAACAGGAAACAGTCCCTTAATGGGGGCACTTAACTAAACAAAATGGCCGTTTTAAACACGCCCCTTTAATCAAGTCAGCTGGTTCCTCACTTTTAAGATTCACTAATAAACTTAAAATGGCTTACCCTAGTTTTCAGTATAAAGCAATGTTTATCAGTGAGTGTGTCCTGTCCTTCCTTAACAGAGCTCAGTACAGAGTGATTTCAACACAGTCTGGACCTCTGCTTTTAAACAGGGCAGGCTCTTAATGGCTCACTCAGCAAATCAGTTGCTACTAGTAAACAGGAAACAGTCCCTTAATGGGGGCACTTAACTAAACAAAATGGCCGTTTTAAACACGCCCCTTTAATCAAGTCAGCTGGTTCCTCACTTTTAAGATTCACTAATAAACTTAAAATGGCTTACCCTAGTTTTCAGTATAAAGCAATGTTTCTCAGTGAGTGTGTCCTGTCCTTCCTTAACAGAGCTCAGTACAGAGTGATTTCAACACAGTCTGGACCTCTGCTTTTAAACAGGGCAGGCTCTTAATGGCTCACTCAGCAAATCAGTTGCTACTAGTAAACAGGAAACAGTCCCTTAATGGGGGCACTTAACTAAACAAAATGGCCGTTTTAAACACGCCCCTTTAATCAAGTCAGCTGGTTCCTCACTTTTAAGATTCACTAATAAACTTAAAATGGCTTACCCTAGTTTTCAGTATAAAGCAATGTTTATCAGTGAGTGTGTCCTGTCCTTCCTTAACAGAGCTCAGTACAGAGTGATTTCAACACAGTCTGGACCTCTGCTTTTAAACAGGGCAGGCTCTTAATGGCTCACTCAGCAAATCAGTTGCTACTAGTAAACAGGAAACAGTCCCTTAATGGGGGCACTTAACTAAACAAAATGGCCGTTTTAAACACGCCCCTTTAATCAAGTCAGCTGGTTCCTCACTTTTAAGATTCACTAATAAACTTAAAATGGCTTACCCTAGTTTTCAGTATAAAGCAATGTTTCTCAGTGAGTGTGTCCTGTCCTTCCGTTTACTGTTGCTTGCACATTGAACGAACTGGGGTATCGTGACTGCGCCAGCCGGGCCTTGTCAGCTACATACAGCTAGCCACCCGCATAGCACACGTCACTATTTGCTGTTGACAACGTGCGCGCTGGAGTGGCAGACGGCCCCCTGCACAGCGCCCTCCTCTGGCGTGGAGGCCTAATCGCACAAGGTCAAACCAGCACCATGGGAGATAACAGACCTAGGGACAAAGTATCGCCCCCTCCCGGCCTGGTGGATGTACTGCACGCCTGTCCTACCGCAACATGCTTGAAAGATACAACCCCCTCCCCCCCCTTTTACCACTAGTGCTGGGTTCCAGCCGTTGACCTTACTAATGTCTTATGGTTCAATTTGAATTTTCTTGTTTACTCTACACTTTGAGGCACTTTTGTATATAGGGGAGTGTGGCAGTTAGCCACTGAGAGATGGTTCTACGAATGGTAGGTTTGAAGTTTCTGGAAATGTTGGTGAGTCCCTGTGATGTTGGGGAAAGACCCACTGGTCCCACACCTTTATTATGTTTTTAATGTCATTAATATTTGTTTTATGTATGGCTCAAAATACATGTGCATAGTGTTTAAAATAAGTGAATCTTGCATGCCCACAGGCCTGTCCAGGTCTGCCCTGCCTACACACCCCCTAATATTCTATGGCTACGGCTAACTCTGAGAGCTTTAAGCTCTGCTCCTGGAATGTTCGAGGTCTTCAGAAACTAGCGAAGAGGAAGGCGATTCTGACCTTTTTAAAGAAGGAGAATGTCTCTATTGCTTTACTACAAGAAACCCATGGGGACCCAACGACACAGCTAAACTCCAAAAGAGTTGGGTGGGACAGGTCTTCGCCACAAACTATTCTACATTTAGTTAGAGGAGTGGCCATATTGGTCAATAAAAATCTCCCCTTTAGACTCATAACTTCCTCTTTAGATAGCCACGGTCGCTATGTGATTATCAAAGGGGTTCTTAAGGGTAAAGAAATGACATTTATGAATGTATACTGTCCCCCAGGCTACTCCCCTGACTTTCTATCCAAAATATTTACTGAATTTAATGGCCTGGCCTCTGAGAATGCTTTTGTGGGCGGAGACTTTAACTGTCACCTTATACCGTCTCTTGACAAACTCCCACCCAGTTTGGCCCCCCCTCTAGGCAAGCAAAGATGCTCTCCTCCCTATGCAAAGACATTGGATTCTCAGATGTCTGGAGAACCCTTTGCCCATCCGAACTGAAGTTCACCTTTTTTAGCGGCCCACACAAGAGCAACAGTAGAATAGACTATTTCTTCATCCCTTCCTCAGTCTAAGCTCTTTCTAGTATCGTCCTGCACAATCGGAAGTATTGTTTTATCGGATCACGCCCCTATATATCTGGTCTACTCCTTGTCAGAAGAGAGGGCACTGTCGAGGCGTTGGCGTCTCAACCCATACCTCCTCAAGGATGATATGTTTGTCTCCTATTTCGAATCGGAATTTAAAATGTTCTACTCAATTAACTCGCAATCTACGGATAACCCGTCTCTGCTCTGGGAAACATCCAAGGTCTTTTCTCGCGGACTGATTATATCTTATGTATCATCCAAGAAACGCAAGAAAAATGAACAATGCAAACTTCTTGAATCCAAACTAGCCGACCTTGAGAATCAACATGTTTCAAACCCAGCCCCGGCTGTGCTTATAGAGCTTACGGCCACCAGAACCGCGTTAAACACTCTTCTGATCCAGGACGCCGAATACTCTCTTAAATTTGCCAGACAGAGAATGTACGAACACGGTGACAAGCCTGGCAGGTAGGGATGGATACCGAATTCGGTACTTTTAAGGTACCGAACCGAAACACGTCGGTACTACGAGTATCGATTCAAGTGAGATACCGGAAAATAATTAAAAAAAAAATATATTTTTTTCCTTTTCTTTTTTCTTTTTTTTCTTTTCATGTCAACGTTCACACGCACAATATATGCTTACCTAGGATTTGACTTGATTCAACAACAAAGCAGTCGGAGCAATGGCAAGCCGAAAACTGTCGAAATTGTAGTTATTTGAAGTTTGGATTTTTTTTTTCGTGACTGAGGTAGGTAAATACAATTTTTTGAGACTAAAGTACAGAAAAAAGGTACCGTTGGGTACCGGTACCGTATCGGTTCAAATGTGAAAGGTACCCATCCCTACTGGCAGGTGCCTAGCTAACTTGGCAAAAAAAAGGGCTGACACCCAAGTAATAGCCTCAATTTCGGACTCCAACGGGGTCAGGTCCTTTGACACCAAAACTATTAATAAAGAGTTTGCCTCTTTCTATGCCCAACTCTATAGGACTGAATGACCCGATGGTGCTCTCTCTGACATGCAAGCTTTTTTCGCTGACTTGCACCTCCCTAAGGTATCGAAAGATCAGAACTTGCTCCTTAACGCCCCAATTACGAAGGAAGAAGCTCTGTGCGCCCTTAAGGGTATGCCATCTGGTAAGGCTCCGGGCCCGGACGGTTTCGGATGCGAATTCTATAAGGAATTTGGTCATATTCTCTTGGATCCCCTGCTGGCAATGCTTAATCACTCCTCTGAGGTTGGGATATTACCCCAGTCCCTACGGGAGGCTAATATTTGCCTTCTCCTTAAAAAGGGTAAATGCCCTGAAAAGTGCGCCTCCTATAGGCCTATAGCCCTACTTAATTCGGACCAAAAATTGCTCTCCAAGATCCTGTCCATGCGCCTAGAAAAAGTACTCCCTTTCATTATTAACGAAGATCAGACTGGTTTTATTAAGGGTAGGAAGTTAGGAACTCTACCGACAACATGAGATGGCTCCATAATATCATCCAAATGACTCGTGAGACAGACCCTCTGTCTCTCGACGCGGAGAAGGCATTCGACCGTGTAGAATGGCTGTATTTGTTCCTAACCCTTGCTGAATTTGGCCTAGGAGACACTTTTATTGACTGGGTCAAGGTTCTTTACAACTCACGGATGTCGGCGGTCCTGACTAACAGGCTTAGGTCTAACAACTTTCCTCTACAACGGGGGAACCCCCAAGGGGATCCTCTTAGCCCTTTACTATTTGACATGGCCATAGAACCACTCGCTCAGGCCATAAGGCAGTCAGCCGAGATCTCAGGTATTAGAGTGGGCGAGAGGGAACACAAAATCACTCTTTACGCGGACGACGTACTGATCTTTATATCTAAACCTGACTCTTCCATCCCATGCCTAACCCTTCTCGGGGTACAAAATGTACTTTTCCAAATCCGAAGCAATGCCACTAAGGGACACTTAAATCCATTCCGATCCTGCCCGAGCCCTTCCCATTTCGCTGGTCGCCCTCCAGCTTTGTTTACCTAGGAGTATTTGTGACACCCACCTATGATACACTGTTTTTTTTTTTTAAACTTTGACCAGTCACCTGGTTCTTTTAGCGTTTATCGCTTTTTCTTCGCATTCATACTTGGTCAAGTTCGACCGACAGAGCAGGCTGAAAGGGTTCAGATGGGGGGGAAAGACACTCTGGGAAAGGCACGGCTGCCGTCCGGGATTCGAACGCGCTCAGCCCCAGATCCGCGCGAGCGCGGTTGTCCACGGCGCTGAAATAGCACTCGCGGTACGTGGTGAGCTACTGGAGCTCCCCCTATGATACACTGTTTAAGGCCAACTTTCCCCCCCTTTTAGACACCATAAGGGCAGACTTAGTTAGATGGGCCCCTTTACCAATCTCCTGGCTGGGTAGGATAGCCCTCGTCAAAATGAACGTACTCCCCAGACTATTATACCCTCTCCAAATGATCCCAGTGCTGCTGACAAACAAGGTTATCAAGGTGCTAGAAGGCTGGCTAAGCTCATTCATTTGGAATGGGAAGAAACCGCGTCTGAAAATGGCCAAATTACAGATGGATAGTGAAGATGGGGGTCTAGACCTACCTAATATTAGACATTAACAACTAGCAGCACACCTTAGGGTACTTGTCGGCTGGTTCAGATCAGACCCACTATCAATCTGGCTAGACATTGAATCCTCGCAATCTAAGTCCCCCCTATGGAACCTACTATTTATCAAAGACTTTAAGTCTGTTAGGAAAATATGCTCCAACCCCATCACACTATGCTCCGTCAAGGCCTGGAAGACTGTCCGTAAGGTGGAGGGCCGAGCTAAGCTGACCTCTCCTCTTACCCCGATCGTAGGCAATCCTGACTTTAAGCCAGACCAAATTGGCGGCGGCTTCAAGACCTGGCATACGCAGGGCATAACTGATCTTGGCCACTTGTTTGATGGCCAGATCCTAATGTCCTTTCTACAGCTGCAGCAGCGGTATGGTCTATTGAAAACAGAATTTTTTAGATACTTACAAATTAGGCAGTTTATCACCAAGGACACCTCACTGTTAATTTACAGTTCCACCTCGCAGGTGGAGAAAGCCCTCTCCTTGCAGATTCCTAAAAAACAAATATCTATCTTCTATAGTACTCTAAACCTTAATTCATCTTTATCTTCCCTTGTTACTAAACAGTCCTGGGAAAAAGACAGAGATCACGGATGTAGACTGGCAGGATGCATGGACCTATGCAAAAAAAATCTCTGTTTGCAACCGCACCAAGTCTATCCAAGTTAGAATCTTGCACCGCATTCATATTACCCCTGCCCTTAAGAGTAAAATGGATCCCAATACATCCCCACTCTGCTTTAAATGCAAGATAGAGACTGGAAACCACGGCCACTGCTTTTGGTCCTGTGTAAAGCTTCAGAGCTATTGGTTCGACATCGTAGAGGAACTATCTGACATATTTCAGACCCCCATCGAACTGGATCCCCTCTGCCTCTTACTAGGCCTCCCAGATATTCATATTGCCAATTTCAAACACAAGATACTGTTCAATCTGTTGACATTTGCTGCTAGGAAGAACATTCTGTTGTTCTGGATCAAGGAAGAGGTCCCATCAAAGAGGTCATGGCACAATATCATAATGGAATGCATTCCCTGTGAATATATCATGTGCATGCTGCACTCTAAACTGGACACCTTCTATGAGATATGGGACCCATATCTGTCTCATATCGGACCTGCACTGTCTACCACTGTGATTGGTGGGTTTCCCCATTACCCATAACCGAGGGAACCGTAACTAATGTAAAGGTGCTTACATATACACGCACACATACACACGCTCACACCACACATATACGCATGCACACACATAAAACACACATCACTCACACACATGCAACATGCACGCGTAAATTACACAGGCATATCAAACATTCACACATAAAACACGCACATACATGTAGGTAATGCACACATGGGTAGGTAGAACACACATATATATAGCACACATAGGTAATGCACACACATAAGAGCCACATTTATTTTAATTTTATTTTTATTATTTTACTTTTTCTTGTTTGCCTGTCTCTTGTACTGTTATTATTGTAGTTGTCGCTGTTGTCATTGTTATTATTAGTGTATGAAAGAAAAAGGAAAATAAAAACATTTATAAAAAATAAATAAAAGATAGGCTAGTGTATCTGCTTCCATTAATTTGTGCTAAACTAGGCTAGCTTGCAGCCGGATATTTTCTACTGAACACACAGAGAGGGAATTAAATAATAATAATAATAATAATTCATTGCATTTATAAAACGCTTCTCAGGAACCCGAAGTCGCTGGTATCCATCTTCTTGTCTGACTCTGGAGAAGACCGCTAGCGCATTTCCCACATCACCTCTGTACTTGCCTCCCTCCACTGGCTCCCGGTGCGCTATAGAATAGATTTCAAGGTTCTCATATTGGTCTACAAAGCCCTTAAGCTTTTTTATTTTTAGATATGCGACTTACTTGGTTGACAAGTGTCATGTCTAAATGTGCTATATAAATTAATTTGATTGATGTTGGTATGTTCCTTTAAGCTGAAACCTCCTTTTTCTCAGGTCAAATGCAGTGCTCTCCATCCTGTTTCAGAGAGGGGTGACACATCAATGGTGAAACTGCTTCTAGACAACCAGGCCCAGATGGATTTTCAGAATCAGGTGAATGACCACAATATATACAAATATGGACATCAGTGATGTCATTGACAAGCTAAAATCAATTGGTTTTGATAGTTCATCAGTAAGCTGGATGCAATCCTACCTGGAGGGGAGAGAACAGATGCCCCCCCTCCCAGTGAGCTGTGGTGTTCCACAAGGAAGCATACTAGGACCGTTACTGTTCCTAATTTATGCAAATGACATGTCATCAGCTTGTGACTGCAACTTGTTCCTGTTCGCGGACGACTCAGCCCTGCTGGTCTCTGACAGGGACAAGTTGCAGGTTGAAAAAGCCCTCAGCAAGGAATATAGGAAGAAAGAGAACGACATCACAGAAGAGTGAAAAGGAAACAGGAAAACAAATGGAAATGTAAATAAACAATGTAAATATAGAATGGACCGAAGGACCCATGTCACCCTTTTTTCTTTTCTTATTTTTTGTCTATTTGTTTTTTATTTTTATTTCTATTTGATACTATGTCTTTATAATTGTGTATGTTGAACCGTATTGTCTATGTTGTTGAAAAAATGAAAATAAAAAATTAAGTACAAAAAAAAAAAGCCCTCAGCTCTGAACTCGGCAGAATCTGCACCTGGCTCGCTGATAACAAACTATCATTACACCTGGGAAAAACAGAGTCCATTCTCTTTGGATCAAATAACAAACTGAGCAAGGCCAACGGCCTCTCTGTTACAGTGGGTGACAATATTGTCACAAGGAAAGATGAAATGACCTGGGTTCCATCCTAGAGGCAAATCTTTCCTGTGACAAAATGGCAACCAATGTAATCAAAAAAGTCAACCAACGAACAAGATTCCTGTACCGGATCTCCTCTCTGGTAAACAAGAATACCTTGAAGACTAACAGGAGCACTCATTCAAGGGTACTACGACTATGCTTGCACCTCATGGTACCAAAACACCTCAAAGGCGCTAAAAACAAAATTACAAACATCACAAAACAAACTGGTCAGACTACTGCTTGACCTTACTCCTAAAACCCACCTCACCCCTGCCCATTTTGACAAACTAGGATGGCTTACAGTAGACGACAGAGTACAGCAACTTGCAATGGGCCTGGTCTACAAGATACACTACACCACTAAGATACCCATGTACATGTCGAAATACTTCCCAAAGGTCAGTGAATTCCATGACCACAACACCAGAGGGAGTTCCACAAATCATGTTAAACCCAGATTCGGCTCAAACAAGGGACTAAACACGTTTTGCAATTATGCCACATCAATGTGGAACGCCCTACCCACAGCTGTAAAGGAATGTGAATCACTACCCACTTTTAAAACCACTCTCAAGGAGCACCTACGGGAGACTGCAATTCGAAACTGGCCCCTGTAAATGTCCTAACCCAACCCCCTCCAATGTACAGTAAATGTCCACTCCTAACCCAGTAATACACGAGACCCTCTTCTTGGACCAAGTAAGGTTTCGTCGATAATCCAATGTACAGTTACCCCCACCCCGCCTACCCATCCCCCCCCCACCCACCCACCTCCAATGTACAGTTCCCCCCCCACCTACCCAACCCCCCCCACCCCACCTCCTACAATGTAGTTTCTTCGTCAAATGTATATACTCTTTTTTTTTTACTCTTTTTGTATCACAAACAGTACTGTATTTGTAAATCTGGTATGTCATAAATGTATAGATGTAGCAGTACTGTCTATCTGTATGTCATATGTTATGATGAATTGAAAATGGGGGACCCTGATGTAAACAAGACGAAAGTCTTTCTCTGGTCTGCATCCCCTTAACAATTGTGTGTATTGAGCTGTACTGTATTGTACCCATTCTGCAATCTGTTAATACAATTTTCAATCAATTCAATCAATCAATCATTAATGTGTGCTGTCCCTGTTCAAATAAAGTTTAAACTGAAACTTAATTGTTTGTATTGTATTGTTGAGCCGTACTGTATTGTACCCATTCTGCAATCTGTTAATAAAGTTTTCAATCAATCAATCAATCGGGACATTGAATCCCTGTGTTGTGTTAATTACAGCTCAATAGGGAGGTGTAGTCTGACGTCACTGGTTGTTCCACCCTTAGGGATTTATCATTGGGATAATGGATTATCGGCTATTGTAACAATTCTGCCGCATGGAAATTGAAAAGATTTCCATTTTTGCATAAAATGAGTTCCCTTCTATCACTAACATTATTGTTTAAGCATTTTTGGTTGAAATAAAATTTGGCGATTTTTTTTTATGATTAATTGCAAATATTTTCATGTTGAGCTATATATTGTGGATGAATAAGCACAGAAAGGTACACCATGCAAATGTTAATGCTTTATTTGTTTTAAATGGGACGATTTAGAAATGGGGAAATACATTGCGTTGGACAGAGGGTGGAACACGAAAAACGGCAATGACGTAACCACTACACCTCCCTATGAAATGATTAGGTAGCAGTCCCTATAAGACAAGATATTGCTATCCTTTCATCTACATAATTTCATGGTGCTGTAATTAACACATGGATTCAATGCTCCCGATGACATCACTGGTGATCATTTTCAAACTCCTTTACTCTCAATAAAATTACTTGCGTGCAAAAAACTAAATTAATACGTGCAAAACTTGTTTGGATGTGTGTGAGATTTTGTGCAAAATAAATCTGCATTGTTTTTTGGTGAAGTGCCCCTTTCACAACAACATCCATGTTGTATAAGGGGATATTTTTTGCTCTCAGCACCTGGAGACGCCTCTCCACCTGGCAGTGAAGAGCTGTCACATCCCCGTCATCCACACGCTCCTGGAGGCTGGCTGCGATGTCAATGCTGCTGATCAGGTATTCACCACAGCGCATTCACCACCACACATCCTCAAAACAGGGTCTCTGGCTGATCACTTTGTAAAGTTCTGACTCTGGAATAGGGATGCACCGATACTGGTATTGGATATCGGTTTGAATACCAGGCTAAACGGATAGAGAATTTCCCAGATGCTAAAATCCGATACCAAGAGCCCTGTGTAACATGCCAGAATTCAAAGCAAAGTGCATTTCTGACAAATAGAAGCAATACTTCTCTGTAATGTAAAAACTCATTATATCTCCATCACTTTTTTCCAACAACCCCAAACTGATGGTCGTGTACAGTAAAAGGATCGTATCTGTATTGGCCGATACCGAAAGTGTAGGACTCTGAATCAGTATCGACAGTGAAAAAGTGGTATCAGTGTCTCCCTTCTCTGTAATGCTTTGTCTTGCCCCGTGCTGTAATGTCATGCAATGTTGTACTGTGCCTTGTTGTTAAGAGATCCCAGACTGCCGTGCACCTGGCAGCAGAGCTAGCCAGAGTTGATGTAGTGGAGATGCTCCTCAAAGCTGGGCTGGACCTGACGCTCCAAGATAGAGTAAGACTGGACACAAAAGAGTCAAGAATTCAAAAGTGGCATTCATCTAAGTTAAGGGTACTGTAAATCCTGATCTTCTAAATGTGCATGGCTGCCTAGCACAGTACACTGCACTTGGGGTGGTGTGTGAGGAGAATGCCTGAACCCTACAGTTGTTATTGGACACGAATGTCTTAAATGTCAGAACATCACTGTCTTCTTTCCTTCCTTCCTGGGAACAGCAGGGTAAGACAGCGCTGGGTGTTGCAGCCAGAGCAGACGAGGTGATCATTGTGGACATGATCATCAAAGCAGAAAGATACTTCTTATGGAGGGTAATGTTGATAGTATAATACTACACTCCTGAAGTCTGTTGGTGAATGAAATCAATAATTACATTAATCAGAGATGATACATTTCCCAACGTCACTGTTCTACAGGTGCAGCTCAATAAATTAGAATATCGTGGAAAAGTCTATATATTTAGCTGTAGCCTATTGATGCAGTCATTTGTGCAAAAGGAGCCCCAACCAAGTACTGAGTGAACATTTCTATATACAAAAGAAAAATACATCTATTTAAAAAAAATTATTGGTGATACAGACTTTTGGGCTTTCATGAGCTGTAAGACATAATCATCAAAATTAAAACAAATAAAGGCTTGAAATATTTCACTTTGTGTGTAATGAATCTATAATCTATGAGTTTTGCTTTTTGAATTGAATTACTGACATAAAATAACTTTTCCACGATATTCTAATTTATCGAGCTGCACCTGTATGTGAGACGAGTTCTCTGTAACACTATTAAAGCTGACCGTGGGGGGGGGGGGGGGGGAATTAGCTTCAATTTTTTTACCAATTTCACTGTCAGTTCGATTAAGTGTGTGTTGTTCAGCTCTCTCCCCTATCCTGCTGGACAGTCAAGACATGCAACCCTGGCATTCACTAATTGACCCATCTCAAACCCGCCCTCTTTTCTCATTCCTCCGAGGGAAGCAACAGCTGTGATTGGAGGATGGAGACGAGGGCAAGGCTTGAGATAGGTAAATTGTGCATGTCATCCCACCAAGCACGTGCCGATGTAATTTGATTGACCTTTCAGACCGACGATGAGCTGAACGAGAGTCTTCACATTCAATCTCCGCTGACATTTAAACTGGACCACCGCTATGACACCAAGAACTCCCGTGCCACGGCCTGGCGCCTGGCATACCAGCTCCTGAAGCCAGGGGACTGGAAGAGACTGGCGGAGCACTGGAACTTCACTAAGCAGCAACTGGCAGCCATCGAGGAGCAGTGGATAGGTGACCTATTACAGACTTGATAAAAGAATAGCTGCTACCCCCCCCCCCCCCCACCCAATATTAAAGTTAGAGGTGCACCCATAACAACTCGGCAAATACTCAGCATCCATACCAAGAAACAAGTACCAGCACAATGGTGTTTTGTTATAATCTAATTTATGTTTATCTTTCCGTTACATTAGAAAATAGAACAGGAGGTTGGGAAAGTAAACAATATGATTCATAAAAATTCCGTATCTCTGCCGCTCCAGGCCAGATAAAAATGGTCACTTTCGCTGTGTTTCACGATGTTTGCAGAGCTGTGTGTGTGTTCTGCATTATTGCTGTGGAGACTGGTGTGGCTCATTTGGCAGACACTACTTGTAGTCCAACATGGAAAACAGAGTTGTTTCTACACACTGTAGTTTGTCGTTTATTACACGCTAAACATCGGCCATTTCCTAGATACTTTTCCCATAGATCGTGAGATAAAACGCGATCGTTACAAAACGCTTGGCTTATGTCCGGCAAAGTAAGAAACTGTGATCGTTACAGACAATGAATGCACTGGACTATCAAGACTCGCTCTGAGGGGGAGGAGCTCTTGCAAAGCAATCGCAAGCAGATCTGCTCGCCTCAAAACCTATACTGTCCCGTAAACATGTGTAATTATAAACAAGTAATCACGATCGCCGATGGGCGATCGTTACAGAAACATGTTTCAGGTTCGGTAAAATAGACATAGAGGGTCCTTACCTTAGCCAGAAGGTAATCCAAAAAGAATAATTCCAATGATCCCATCGGCGATCGCGATTACTTGTTTATAATTACACGTGTTTACGGGACAGTATAGGTTTTGAGGCGAGCAGATCTGCTTGCGATTGCTTTGCTTTGATAGTCCAGTGCATTCATTGTCTGTCCTGATCCTTTTCTATCAGAGTTCAAACGGTAGACGATACTGCCACCTGGTGAGATTCGATCGGCATTGCAATTCCAACGTATGTAGCTGTGCCACAGTGATTCAGAGAGCTCCGGCCGAGTGTGTAGAGTGAGTATACTCGTGATTGGTGGCCAATGAGTTAAGAATGCCCCCCCCCCCCAATTTGCGACAGAATATGACCACATTAAAAAAAGGCACTGACAGTACTGGTCAGCAAAAAGTTGTATTGGTGCACCTCTAATTAAAACATTTATTTTCTATAGTTTTCAGCTACATTGCTGTCTAAATACTATCCAGCGATGCTATGCTCTTCTTATATGCTGCCTTGGCTTGAGCTTTCATTGTATTTCAGTGTGTCTTTGGACTGTCCTCACCCCTGTGTGCTTCCCGTCTGTAGGCCAACAGAGCTACAAGGAGCATGGGAACAGGATGCTGCTGATCTGGCTCCACGGGGAGGAGCTGGCTCAGAGAAGCCCTGCTAAAGAACTCTACCACAGCCTCATTGCCACAGGGAACACGATTGCTGCAGGTATGGTTCTAGATGCAGAGCACCTCACACGACTCAGGATTTCTCTAATCCTACGGTCAAGCAATCTGTCCCTAGTGGAGGTTCACAGGCATGACAACCAGTTAAAATGGGTCCTACTAATCACCCCAAAGTACCAGAAAATACCCTAAAGTACCCCAAAGTATACCGCAAAGTACCCTAAAATACCCCAAAGTACCAGAAAATACCCCAAAGTACCCCAAAATACCCCAAAGTACACCCAAAGTACCCTAAAATACCCCAAAGTACCCCAAAGTATACCGCAAAGTACCCTAAAATACCCCAAAGTACCAGAAAATACCCCAAAGTACCCCAAAGTACCACAAAATACCCCAAAGTATACCCCAAATACGCCAAAATACCCCCAAAGTATACCCCAAAATACCCCACAGTACCCCAACATATCCCAAAATACCCCAAAGTGCCTGGAAATATACTACAAAGTACCACAAAATACCTAAAATGAAAAACTCAAATGTGCACATTTTGTGTAATAGTGTGTAATAGTGTGCTAGTGTAATAGTGTGTAATAGTGTGTAATAGTGTAATAGTGTGTAATAGTGTAATAGTATGTAATAGTGTAATAGTGTGTAATAGTGTGTAATAGTGTAATAGTGTGTAATAGTGTAATAGTATGTAATAGTGTAATAGTGTGTAATAGTGTGTAATAGAGTAATAGTGTGTAATAGTGTAATAGTGTGTAGTGTGCTAGTGTAATAGTGTGTAATAGTGTGTAATAGAGTAATAGTGTGTAATAGTGTGTAATAGTGTAGTGTAATAGTGTAATAGTATGTAATAGTGTGTAATAGTATGTAATAGTGTGTAATAGTGTAATACATTTTTATATTTAGTCATTTAGCTGACGCTTTTATCCAAAGCGACTTACATGTTCTGTACGACAAGCCATCAGGAAGGGCACAACTCTATCAGCTGAGCAACAATGTTCATCAAAGTGTTGAGTGCTACAGTGTAGGTTAGTTTATTAGGACAAGTGCATGACAGTACGGTTAGTTAGGGTTCGATTTTTTATTTATTTTTGTATTCAGATAATGGTTGAAGAAGTGCGTCTTTAGTCGACGGCGAAAGATTGGACGTGTCCTAACTGGGGTGGGTAGTTCATTCCACCATTGTGGGGCAAGGACTGAGAATAGGCGACTTCTCTTTGATGACCCTCCCGGAGCTTGGATAGGAGTAGGTCTGAGGTGGCCAGAAGATGCAGAGCGTAGCGGTCTTGAGGGTGTGTAGTTAGTAGGGATGGGTACCGAATTCGGTACTTTTGAGGCACCGAACCGAAACACGTCGGTACTACAGAGTATCGAATCAAGTGAGAAACCGAATTTCTTTTTTTTTTTAACTTTTTTTCTTTTCATGTCAACGTTCACACGCACAATATATGCTTACCTAGGATTTTACTTGATTCAACAACAAAGCAGTCGGAGCAATGACAAGCCGAAAACTGTCGAAATTGTAGTTATTTGAAGTTTGGATTTTGTTTTTACGACTGAGGTAGGTAAATAAAATTTCTTGAGACTAAAGTACCGAAAAAAGATACCGTTGGGTACCGGTATCGATTCACAGGTACCGGTACCGGTATCGGTTCAAATGTGAAAGGTACCCATCCCTAGTAGTTAGAGACCATTGACCGGAGGTAGGCGGGAGCAGTTCCCTTTGCCGCACGGTATGCTAGGTCGAGGGCCTTGAAGCGGATTCGTGCAGCAATGGGGAGCCAGTGCAGGTCCCTAAGAAGTGGGGTGACATGGGCCGACTTCGGTAGGTTTGAGATCAGGCGGGCCGCTGCGTTCTGAATGAGTTGAAGAGGCTTAGTGGCAGTGGCCGGGAGGCCAGCGAGCAGTGCGTTGCAGTAGTCGAGGCGGGAGATGACTGTTGATTGGACAAGGAGTTGGGTGGCTTCTTTTGTCAGGAAGGGGCGGATCCTTCTGACGTTGCTCAGGAGGAATCGGCAGGTTCTGGTTGTCGCTGCGATGTGAGCAGAGAAGTTCAACTGGTCGTCGAGGACAACACCAAGGTTCTTGGCGGTCGGGGACGCGGTCACAGCTGCATTCTCGACTGATGGAAAGGTCGGTCAGGGCGGAGGATTTGGCCGGCAGGTGGAGCAAATCTGTTTTGCTTAGGTTCAGTTTGAGGTGGTTGGTCATCATCCAGGCAGAGATGTCGGACAGACAGTGTAATAGTGTGTAATAGTGTGTAATAGAGTAATAGTGTGTAATAGTGTGCTAGTGTAATAGTGTAATAGTGTAGTGTAATAGTGTGTAATAGTGTGCTAGTGTAAGTGTAATAGTGTGTAATAGTGTAATAGTGTGTAATAGTGTAATAGTGTGTAATAGAGTAATAGTGTAATAGTGTGTAATAGTGTGCTAGAGTAATAGTGTAATAGTGTGTAATAGTGTAATAGTGTGATTGTGTGTAATTGTGTAATAGTGTGTAATAGTGTAGTGTAATAGTGTAATAGTGTGTAATAGTGTACTAGTGTAATAGTGTGTAATAGTATAATAGTGTGTAATAGTGTAATAGTGTGTAATAGTGTAATAGTGTGATTGTGTGTAATAGTGTGCTAGTGTAATAGTGTAATAGTGTGTAATAGTGTGTAATAGTGTAATATTGTGTAATAGTGTAATATTGTGTAATAGTGTGTAATAGTGTGCTAGTGTAATAGTGTGTAATAGTGTGCTAGTGTAATAGTGTGTAATAGTGTAATAGTGTGATAGTGTGTAATAGTGTAATAGTGATTGTGTGTAATTGTGTAATAGTGTGTAATAGTGTAGTGTAATAGTGTATAATAGTGTAATAGTGTGTAATAGTGTAATAGTGTAATAGTGTGTAATAGTATAATAGTGTGTAATAGTGTAATAGTGTAATAGTGTGATTGTGTGTAATAGTGTGCTAGTGTAATAGTGTGTAATAGTGTAATAGTGTGTAATAGTGTGCTAGTGTAATAGTGTGTAATAGTGTGCTAGTGTAATAGTGTAATAGTGTGTAATAGTGTGCTAGTGTAATAGTGTAAGTGTGTAATAGTGTGTAATAGTGTGTGTGTAATTGTAACTGAGGGGTACAATTCCCTGACTGTATTGTTAGATATGGTATTTAATACCACTACCTCTTGTACTTTAACTTCTGGCCATCCAGTACATGATATAAGTATGATGAACACTTTCCCACCTGATGAAACGAATCCACACAAATGTACAAATCGAATATTTAATATAGCAAAAGGTATATACAACGTTCACTTGTTTACACTTATGATTTGAAATATGCACTTGTATGGCAAATGAGTATTCGTAGGTAAATCAACATTGAATGTCCAATCTCTGGTTACGCAGGGAGTAAGTATACAACCTGGATATTTAGGAAACTATAGCGATGGTACTTAAATGATTATAGCTGGATACACTAAGGGGGGGGGGGGGGGTCCCGCTGGTTGTAAGACAGTAGGAGGGGGGGGTTAGAGAAGCCGCTGGCGGTATCCCATCTGGCCGACGATTTCTTGGGAGAATTCAAAGTCTTGAACACGGTGCCCACAGAACCTCGGTCCGCAGACGAATACAGCTGGACCCTCTGGTGGACGGTAGCTGCCGGTCAACAACGGAGAGACGTGAGGCGACCTCACTGGTGTAGAGCGCCGTCTCACCTGGAGTCCTCTCCGGGGGGTAGTTCCAACACTCCGCAGTGTTGGCCGTTATCCATGGAATAATCAAAGCACCCAAAGCATAATCCAAGCCGTGGAAGGCTCGCCGTCGTCCGGGTAGAGTAATCCAATATACAGGTCCAGTCGCCCTGGCCCGGAGCTCCTCGGATGCAAGCACCACTAGGGGTCTGCCCAGCCTGGTTAAGCGTCCAGATAACGTCAGGAACGATGGGGGTACTGATAACTTTATAACTCTAACCGAACGATGCACCATACATAAATAGACTATTATTAGCTTAATAGAATACGTCCAACTCGACGGTATAGTGCCAAACTATGACTATTCAACTATTAATCCGCACGATATCTCAATGCCTATTCTGAGGCCAAGTAGGCCTTACTACACCACACGTGCGTCGTGGGTGAGGCTTCGCGTCTGTCACTCTGTTGGAGGGTAAAGAACTGGACTAAAAGAAAGTTCTACTTTACTTGCGCCATATATATATGCGCTATGAACAAATAGTACCATTCGTATTTCGCCAGACGTATTCCTGCGCGGAACCGGGGCTTGCCACGACATGTTGGGCGGCACGATTGAACTTGAACCTAGGGGTATGGCAACCTGGCGCCAGGTTCTCGTCCAATGGTAGAATGAAACTATTATGGGCTGTTTAGTAGACTAAAGGGATATTCAGTGCATATTGTACAAGGAATATACAGGGGATATCAAACGATATACAAACACTATTTAAATATATATATATAAATAAATATATATATTCGGTTTAATCTGATCCTTCACAACAGCCGCCCCCTAATTAGTCCCACCTAATTAGCTAAGCAGAGACAGATTAACCGCACTGTCTACCACTCAAGGTCCGCTGTAAGGGTCAGTCAACTCACAAAGTCATGGGGTCATGGTCATCATCGATAGTATCTGGGAGTCGGGGCAGTTCTATGAGCCTCGCCACGGGACGTGTGTAAGTGCGCCCTTGGACGAGTACTTCAGCTGCTCGGACCTTGCCATCGGCACCGGTGATCACTTTGCTTACGCGGCCAGCCGGCCACATAGCTCTGGGTAGTGACTGGTCAATAATCATGACGACTGTTCCTTCTGTCAAATTATCTCTCTCTTTTACCCACTTCTGGCGGGTCTGTAGAGACGGTAGGTAGTGGAGTAGGAAGCTGCTCCAAAACTTGTCAGCTAGTACTTGACTGTACCTCCACATTCTTCGGCCGTTCGCTTCTTCAGGCCTGTACATTGTCTGGGGTAGCGCGGGGTCCAGCCGCCCCATTAGGAGTGTGTTGGGGGTGACTGGGTCGACATCTGCTACATCACTGGAGACGTAACCGAGGGGCTTTGAGTTCAATACTCCCTCGATCTCCGTGAGGACTGTCATTAGGACTTCCTCCGCCACAGTCTGGGCCCCAAGCACGGCGTACAGGGCGCCTGTACGTTAATGCCAAGCAAGCAGTGCAAAAATGCTTCCGCATTCGTCACCGCACGCTAGTGCGGTAAAGCGCCCTTCTTTTCAGACAAATGCTACCGTGCGTGCACCGGCGGCGGCGTGCTCGCTCAGGTGCGTGCGTGCGCCGGCGTGCTCGCGCGAGGTGCCCGCGCATGCGCATGAGATCCGACACGAGCGGAGCTCAATATATATAAGTCACCGCCCCTTATTCAGTATCTAGCAATAGCTCAATTGGCAAGGACACATGGCTGTGGATCCTATGGCTTGTTTGCTGGCGAGTTCGAATCCCATCGAAAATATTTTTTAACGTGATTTTTTTTTAACGTGTATTCTTTCGCCGGTTAAGGTTAGGCATGGTTAAGGTTAAGGTTAAGGTTAGGCATTGTTTCGGAGTTGGTTAAGGTTAGAACGGTTAAGTTTAGGCGCTGTTAAGGAGCTGGTTAAGGTTAGAGTTTGTCAAAGAGAATGGCAATATAATTTCTATGGTTAAGGTTAGGCATGGTTAAGGTTAAGGTTAAGGTTAGGCATTGTTTCGGAGTTGGTTAAGGTTAGAACGGTTAAGTTTAGGCGTTGTTAAGGAGCTGGTTAAGGTTAGAGTTTGTCAAAGAGAATGGCAATAGACAGCCTATTTCCGCGCGACCTGGGCGCTGGGCGGCGGAAAATGAAAGGCGCATTACTGCATGCCACTACGGTAAATTTTTGCACTGCTTGCTTGGCATAAAGCTACACGCGTACAGGGCTGTCTTTATAGAACGTACTTCTCGTTCCCAGGTTCCACCGAAGTGGGGTGCGTTCGGGGGATTAAACTGGAAGTCAATCTGGGATGGAGCGAGGTGGGTCTTAAGTTCTGGGCCCATAGCTTGGAAGCTCTCTCTCAGCTCTCTTTCTCCGCCTTTGAAGTTTGTCCCATGATCAGACAACAATGTAGACGGTTTTCCTTTCCGTGATGTGAATCTTCGGAAGGCCATAAGGAATGAGTCTGTGCTCATGGTCGGAAGGAGCTCGATATGTATCGCTCTGGTGGTCATGCATTTGAATACAATACCCCACCGCTTCTCGGTGCCTCTTCCTCTCTTTACATTTACATTTACATTTAGTCATTTAGCTGACGCTTTTATCCAAAGCGACTTACAAGTTCTGTACGACAAGCCATCAGGAAGAGCACAACTCTATCAGCTGAGTAACAATGTTCATCAAAGTGTTGAGTGCTACAGTGTAGGTTAGTTTATTAGGACAAGTGCATGACAGTATGGTTAGTTAGGGTTAGATTTTTTTTTTTTTTTTTTAATTCAGATAATGGTTGAAGAAGTGCGTCTTTAGTCGACGGCGAAAGATTGGACGTGTTTCGGCTGTCCTAACTGGGGTGGGTAGTTCATTCCACCATTGGCCCATTATATACAACGGGCCAAAGCAGTCCATGCCTGTGGAGTGGAATGGCTTGTCGCCGATTCGGAGGCGACAGGGGGGTAAGTCAGCCATCCGTGGTATGCTGGGCTGCGCGCGCCACTTACGGCAGTCTAGACAGGTTCGCTGGAAGCGCCGTACTGCTTCTCTCCCTTGCAGTATCCAATAACGACGTCTGATCTCCGCGAAGACTCTCTCTGCTCCTGCGTGGTGTACATCCTTGTCGTATTTCTTTATGATCAGCTCTGTGACCTTGTGTCGGCTGTTCAAGACGATCGGGTACTTAATATCATCCGGTAGATCGGGGGCTCTCCGCAGGCGACCACCCACTCTGATGAGATTATGGGCGTCACTCTCTGGTGCCAGGTGAATCAGTCTGCTGTCTGATGGGACGGGGTTTCCTCCCTGTAGACAGTCTAGCTCATCGGGGAACGAGTCTCTCTGGGCTCGTTGTAGTAGAAGAAGTTCTGCTTCTTCGTAGTCAGCTGCTGACATGTCAGTGGTGGACTGAATCTCTGGGTGGTGCCGCAGGAATGTTCTTTGCTGCGCACTCGCTAGGGTAATGCAGTCATCTATGTTGGGGTCTGTGGAGGCGACTGTGCTCAGTCCACAGAACATAGGTTTCTTGTTCTCAGCCTCCTCGTTACTTGCTTCCCGTGGGGTGGGCGTAGGCCACTCTCCTTCCGGGAGCTTGAGGAATTCTGGTCCGTCACTGTAGATGTTGCGACGGGTTAGGTCATCCAGAGACATTCCCCGGGTGATGACGTCAGCTGGGTTGTGTTTGGTGTCCACATACCGCCAGCTCGCTGCTTCTGTTAGCTCTTGAATCTCGGTGACTCTGACTCCCACGAAGACTTTGTATCTGCATGAATCAGACTTGATCCATGTGAGTACTGTCGTGGAATCTGACCACAAGATTGTTCTGTGCACCGGAATGGTGAGTTCACGTTGGATTAACGTGGCTAGATGCGCTCCTGCTAGGGCTGCGCAGAGCTCTAGACGTGGGATAGATTGTTGCTTACGTGGGGCTATTCTTGAGCGGGCCAGGATGAAAGCAGTGTGTATCTTTCCTCCCTTCTCTTGGGCACGCAGGTAGGCCACCGATCCGTAGGCTACTTCGGAGGCGTCGCTGAAGACGTGTAGATCAATCTGGCATGTCTCTGGCCTCACTGTGGATGGGAAGTAGCTGCGGCGTATATTGACGCCTGGGAGTGAGCGGAGTTCCGTCTCCCACTCTCTCCATGTTGAGGCAAGGTGTGCGGGTATTGGGTCGTCCCAGCCCTGGTCCTTGTCCCATAGTGCTCGTACAATCATCTTTGCCCTGGTGGTGTAAGGTAGAATACATCCCAACGGGTCATATTGTCTGGCGCGTGTTCTGTACACACTCCGTCTGGTGGTCGGTATCGCCGTCGACCGTCCCTGCTCTGGAGCCAAGGGTTTGTGTCTATAGTGGAGAGAGTCTGTTTTGAAGCGCCAGACTAGTCCTAGTGTCATTTCTTGGGCTTCTCCTGGGATGGTCGCCATCCAGGTCTCGCTGCTGGCAGCCTTGTCCGCGGGGGAGAGGCTGCGCAATACGTGCGGGTCACTGCTGGCCCACTGCCTGAGATCAAAGCCGCCTTTGATCAGGGAGGCGCGTAACTTGATTAGGAGAGCCTCGGCTTCTTCTTGAGTCGAAACGCTTTGTAAACAGTTGTCCACGTAGAAACTGTTCTTCACACTGTGTTGGACCTCTTCATCTGCTGTGGGGTCCTCTGCGACGTGTTTCTGTAGTGCAAATGTAGCACAGCACGGGCTGCATGTGGTTCCGAAGGGGAGTACTTCCCACTGGTAGATGGCTGGGTTCTCATCTCCGATCCTCTCTCTCCATAGGAACCACAGCAGGGGCTTGTCCTCCTCTACTAGTCTCACCTGCAAGAACATCCCTTTGATATCCCCGCTGATAGCCACCTTGTCCTGGCGGAAGCGCAGTAACACGCCTAGTAGGGAGGGGCCGAGTGTGGGGCCGGGCAAGAGCTCTTTATTCAGATTTTGGGATCCGATCTGGTAGCTGCAGTTAAACACAATGCGATCCTTGCCGTTGTGATGGACCTTGTGATGCGGCACGTACCATGATTCGGTCGTCTGATCGGCCTCTTTAATGTCAATCTTTGTTACGTGTCCCGCTGTGATTAGCTTCTCAATCTCAGCGCGGTACACACTCTCTTGAGCGGGGTCTTTGGCTAGGCGCCGCTCCGTGTTCAATAGATAGCGCTCCGTGGCGTCTTTCTTTGCGTGAAAGGTGGGCATTCCCTCTCGCCTCAGGAGTGGAGTTGCGTATCTCGTCACTCCGCCGACTGTGACTCTCTTTGTCCCCTGCTCGAGTAGGTTGATGGCGTAAATGTCTTCTTTAGAACGAATATCTTTCTTTTCGTTCTTAAAGGGCATTGTCTCTAGTGTCCATAGCCTCTCGACATGCTGCAGGAGAGTGGTGTCTTCTTCTGTCGTTCTGGAGTGGAGGCAGCTAGTGGCTGCTGTTCGGTTGAGAGATTTAGCGAGGGGGCCTTGTAGGGTCCACCCTAGGCGGGTCTCGACTGCTGCAGGACAGCCTCGGGGTCCTGTATGGACCCGGTCAATCGGGACTATGAGTTCTGCATGGTCGGAGCCTATCAGCAGGGTCGGGGTAGCGCCGTCTATGAGCGGGATAGGTAGTTGACACAGGTGCACATATTTATCCATCAACTTGGCGACAGGGTAGGTGTACTGCGATAGTCCTATTTCTTGGCTGGTGAAAGCATTTGTAATCTTGTACCGTCGCTCTGGCTGCCCGTTTGCTGCGATAGTGAAGGAGACATTCTCGCCCTTTATCGTCTTTAAATCTCTTCTTATTGTCCGAATCGTCATTTCGTTCTTGCTCCCCCGCAGTCCCAGCTGGGCCGCAGCGGACGCGAGCAGAAGGGTCTTCTCTGACCCGTCATCAAGGACGGCGTAAGTGTCCATGACTTTATCTTGGTAGCTCAATGTCACACGGACTACCTTTAAGAGCACTTGGGCGCCGCTGCTGCTGGCGGGGTCAATGTACATGACACTTGCCTTGGTGCCGCGCGATGGTGCAGGTGGAGGCTGTCTTCTGTTACTGTCGTGTAGTATATCTAGATGGGCTCCATCGCACCGACTGCACCTTTTCTTTAGGCGGCATTCGGCTGCCATGTGTGGCCGCGCACATCGGTAACAGCGCCTGTTGGACTTTATCCATTGACTCACTTCTTCTGCATTCATCGTTGTGAATAGGTCACATTGCGACAGCCAGTGTTCTTTCTCACAGTAGGGACACGCTATCTTCCACTTCTCTTTTCTCGAGGGGGTGCTGTGACTCTTACTGCTCGGTACTGACTCTGATTGGTGCATGACAGTCACCGATCTTCTTCCATCATTTATTCTCCTGGGTCCCTCTCTGGAGCTTGGCGTGCTCCGCCCGAAGGTATCCAGTCGTAAGCTGCTGACTTCTCTCGCCAGGAAGTCGGCTAGATCAAGGAGGGATGGCTCGGGGCCGTTGGGATCCCGGTAGTCTCTCTGCCGCCTAAAACGCTCCTGTCTTGCGGGTGGCAGCTTCTCCAAAATCCTCTCGACGTTAGAGTTGGCGTATAGCTCATGCATGCCCTTTTCCCGTTGCGCTCCCAGCATCCCTACCAGGGACTGCACTTTGATTGACAGGTCGTCAAATGAGCGATTGTCTGTGGCTGGGGGTAGGCGATCAATATGCCTTATCTCTTGGATTACGTAATCCCATATACGTCCATATCTCTGGTCCAGCGCCGCTAGGGCCGCTGTGTATGGTGTCGAAGAGGTGGCATAGGCTAGCGCTATATTGTGCGCTCGCGGTACTTTCAGGTGCTTCAGTAATATTGCATACTTGTGGCGTTCATCAGCGACATCCACCATCATTGTCTCTAAGCACATCCGGAGCTCCGTGTACTGTGCTCGACTCTCATAGGCGAAGTCTGGAAATGACGGCGTGGCAATGTATGACGCCGTGGATGGCTGATACATCGGCGAGCGTTGGGGGAGAGACCTCCTGGGCGAGTCCCCTCTTGCGCCTCGCTGTGGGCTGGTACTGACAGGGTACCATGGCCCGCTGGTCCAGGTGCTATTCCTCGGGGCTGGTCGTGCGTCGTGCTCACCCGCGAATAGAGTCGGGGGTCTATAGCGCAGCGCCGCGGGGGTATAGCCTGGACTGTACTGGACCTCCTGGTCCGGTGGAGTACTGTGCTGTCGTCGGGCTTGGTTCTCCTCCTCTCCCTCTTCTTCCTCTATCAGATCTTCCAGATCCTGTAATCGTTTATTTAGCTTCTCCGCAGTGTATGCCGCTCCTTCCTTGTAGCTGGGTCTCGCTTGGACCGGTCTGGGAAGGGGGTCTGCGGGGGGTCTAGGCTCGGTCTGTTGGTCAAGTTCAGGGTCGCTTGCTCGTTGAGGAGACGCTGCCCTTGACTGTTGTCTCGACGAGTTCCTTGAACCCCTGGCGGAGGGAGAGGGTGTTGCCTTGCGGATCAGCTGCTCCATTAGCTGCGCTTGTAACTTGTCGCGCTCGACTTCGCGCTTGGTGAGATCTGCTTCTCTTTGGGCACCGGCAGCGGCGCGCTGGGCGTCGGCCCGGTCTCTTGCCATATTCTCTTCTGTCTGAAGGCGTCTCATCTCCAGGCGTGTGCGCTCTTCTTCGCTCCGTTGTTGTGCTTGGAGACGGTCACGTTCACCCTGAAGTCGATCGCGTTCGGTAGAGGCTGTCAGGCTGACGAGGAACGCCTGTTGTAGCATCCTCTCCGCTTCGCTGGGGGAAGGCGGTTGTGGAGGTGAGCCGCTCCTGCGTGAGCCGCTCCTGGGGGTACTCGTTGGGGAGTCCTGGAGCTCTATTTCCTCGGCGCTCTCCTCCTCTTCTTCCGTGCAGAGTTCTCTCTCTGTAGGGTTGTCTTCCTCCCGGTGCTGGTCGGGGACTACTTCTTGGGTAGTGGCGGGGGGTAAAGGCATGTCCGCTCCCTCCTGGTCCCCACCGTGAGCTTGGTCAGTTACATTAGGACCTACTAGGGCCTCTGTGGTCGGGGAAACCTGGTCGTTAAGGTCAGACATAATTTTACTTTCTACTTTTACCGCGTTTACCGTTTGTCGAAGGCTAGGTAGTTGACTGACAGTGTAAGCCTCTAAGTACTGAGGTGTCTGTCGTCTGCGCCGCGGGCGTTCTAGGTTAGGAGGACCGTTTCGTGGAGTGTTCATCATAGGCCATTTCAATATTAATAACACTATATTAATATTACACTAGTTACCCTCCGGCTCGAAGGACCAATTGTAACTGAGGGGTACAATTCCCTGACTGTATTGTTAGATATGGTATTTAATACCACTACCTCTTGTACTTTAACTTCTGGCCATCCAGTACATGATATAAGTATGATGAACACTTTCCCACCTGATGAAACGAATCCACACAAATGTACAAATCGAATATTTAATATAGCAAAAGGTATATACAACGTTCACTTGTTTACACTTATGATTTGAAATATGCACTTGTATGGCAAATGAGTATTCGTAGGTAAATCAACATTGAATGTCCAATCTCTGGTTACGCAGGGAGTAAGTATACAACCTGGATATTTAGGAAACTATAGCGATGGTACTTAAATGATTATAGCTGGATACACTAAGGGGGGGGGGGGGGGGTCCCGCTGGTTGTAAGACAGTAGGAGGGGGGGGTTAGAGAAGCCGCTGGCGGTATCCCATCTGGCCGACGATTTCTTGGGAGAATTCAAAGTCTTGAACACGGTGCCCACAGAACCTCGGTCCGCAGACGAATACAGCTGGACCCTCTGGTGGACGGTAGCTGCCGGTCCACAACGGAGAGACGTGAGGCGACCTCACTGGTGTAGAGCGCCGTCTCACCTGGAGTCCTCTCCGGGGGGTAGTTCCAACACTCCGCAGTGTTGGCCGTTATCCATGGAATAATCAAAGCACCCAAAGCATAATCCAAGCCGTGGAAGGCTCGCCGTCGTCCGGGTAGAGTAATCCAATATACAGGTCCAGTCGCCCTGGCCCGGAGCTCCTCGGATGCAAGCACCACTAGGGGTCTGCCCAGCCTGGTTAAGCGTCCAGATAACGTCAGGAACGATGGGGGTACTGATAACTTTATAACTCTAACCGAACGATGCACCATACATAAATAGACTATTATTAGCTTAATAGAATACGTCCAACTCGACGGTATAGTGCCAAACTATGACTATTCAACTATTAATCCGCACGATATCTCAATGCCTATTCTGAGGCCAAGTAGGCCTTACTACACCACACGTGCGTCGTGGGTGAGGCTTCGCGTCTGTCACTCTGTTGGAGGGTAAAGAACTGGACTAAAAGAGAGTTCTACTTTACTTGCGCCATATATATATGCGCTATGAACAAATAGTACCATTCGTATTTCGCCAGACGTATTCCTGCGCGGAACCGGGGCTTGCCACGACATGTTGGGCGGCACGATTGAACTTGAACCTAGGGGTATGGCAACCTGGCGCCAGGTTCTCGTCCAATGGTAGAATGAAACTATTATGGGCTGTTTAGTAGACTAAAGGGATATTCAGTGCATATTGTACAAGGAATATACAGGGGATATCAAACGATATACAAACACTATTTAAATATATATATAAATAAATATATATATTCGGTTTAATCTGATCCTTCACAACAGTAATAGTGTGTAATAGTGTAATAGTGTGCTAGTGTAATAGTGTGCTAGTGTAATAGTTTAATGGTGTAATAGTTTGTCGTAGAGACTTGCGGGTTGTGCCATTGTGCTCAGTAGGGATGTCCTCTTTCATATTACACTAGGACACTATTACACTGTTACACTATTACACTAGCACACTATTACACACTATTACACTAGCACACTATTACACACTATTACACTATTACACTATTACACACTATTACACTATTACAATCTAACACACCATTACACCATTACACACTATTACACTAGCACACTATTACACTATTACACACTATTACACTATTGCACACTATTACACACTATTACACTATTACACTAGCACACAATTACACACAATTACACAATTACACACTATTACACTAGCACACTATTACACTAGCACACTATTACACACTATTACACTTACACACTATTACACCATTACACTAGCACACTATTACACACTATTACACTAGCACACTATTACACTAAATGTGCACATTTTAGTTTTTCATTTTAGGTATTTTGTGGTACTTTGGTATATTTCCAGACACTTTGGGGTATTTTGGGGTACTTTGGGGTATTTTGGGGTACTGTGGGGTATACTTTGGGGTACTTTGGGGTATTTTCTGGTACTTTTTGGGTATTTTGGGGTATTTTAGGGTACTTTGGGGTATACTTTGCAGTATACTTTGGGGTATTTTAGGGTACTTTGGGGTATACTTTGGGGTGATTAGTAGGACCCGTTAAAATGGCTACACTGGACACCTAATGGCTTTACAACTGAGAAATGATCTCATCAGATGATGTTACATTTCGTTCTTGTATCTCATTCTGCTCTATGGGATTTTACCTCATGACCTATATAGGTTTCCGCTACATGCACCTTCACTTGTCCGGCCATGCCCATTTCCACCCATGCATATAAGCGAGGGGGGTGACCGTGCTTCTCCCTTCCCTCACCTTTCACTTCCGGAAGTGTTTTTTGCTATAGGCACACGTCAGCAAGTGTTACGCTTTAGATTAGGTTTTTGTGTTGCTACTTTTTATTAAGAATGGCATCACCATCGGGACCTGGGAAATACTTTTCAGGGCTCCACCAGCGATTCTCTGTTGCGACCTCCTCTGTGCGCCGCGGGGGTTCCTTTCTCCCACGTTCGTGGAGAGAGGGTGAGCCCCGGCAGCATGCGGAGCTGGGTGTGCACGCCCTCCGGCTCCGGCGTCCCCATCGGGAGGCCCCCGACCAGCCTGGGCGTGGCCTCTTTGATGGCGGATGATTTGCAGCGCAAACTCTCCGCTTCTGCTCGCTCCCGCCGTTCGGTGGTGAGCGAATGTAGCGACTGGTCTGGTGACGGAGTAGAGTATGCGGGACCGGAGGCGTTCGGTTCTGCGGAAGAGCTGGCACCGGAAGGAGGTTCCCCCGTTTCCTCTCCATTGCATCTGATGGAGACTGAAGATTATATGGAGGGGGTGGGGAATTTCTCTTCGACGCCCCGGCGGAATCGGGCCCCCGGGCCCTGGTTCCACACTGGGAAGCCTCGCAAACGGAGTCAGGGTTCGAGTCCCCAGCTCCTTAGACAGTGTCAGGTTTCAGCTCCCGCCTGCCCAGCAGGTTCAGCCCCCCGACCGCGAGAGATGCGAGCACGGTGGAAGAGAGACAGCAAGCTCATGGCGGCAGCGGCGCTCGCCAACGGAATTCCGTTGCAGACGCCTGCCCCCGATGCCATGGTAGGCCACGTTTTTCAACAGCGCCAGCTGGGCAGGCCGAGCATACTGTGCCCGGCCTTTCCAGCCATGGATGCCTACGTGGCTTGGGGACAGGTGGTGCCCCACATCGTAGGCCTGACCCCTGCCTACCTGCCATTTACACAGGTGGAGGGTCTGGTCCGGGGTTTGAAGGAGGGGGCAAGCGAGGTAAAGAATACACCTTTAGTCGGATCCAATATTTTATGGCTCAAAGCCAATCTCCGACAGTTAGCGCTACCTTGTGTCAAAATACAAGTATTTAGCATTTCAAGGACCTTGTACGAACCCTCCCCCCTCCCTTCCATTTTCCCTCCCCTATCTTGCCCAATCCTACAAATACACAACAGGAAACATAGAACATACAAACACATATCTCTCTCACTCATCCTTCCTTCTCATTATCCAAGGCTTTCTTAAATTGTGATGAAACAAAGGAGAATATGAATAATGATTTTTATTTGCATCTTTGACAGTGAATAACACCATGCTAATCAGTGGTGCAGTGGCAAATTGACAGTAGGTCAAACGCTCCACGCGCGTGCGCGCGCATGCACAGTTTTTTTTGGCTGCTCTCGTCCTGCAGCTGGATACTATTGCCTCACAGCGCGGCCGTCAGCGCGCGGCCCAGAGAGCGCCGCTGGCTCTGCGGCTCTGCAGCTGCATGCTTCTCCGGGAGTCCGGTTGGATAATGCCATGTAAAAAGCGATTGCGCGTACTTCAGCCTCAGTGACCGAGGTATAACGCCGTTATACCGAGTTATACCAGCACTGCACCACTGATGCTAATAATGACCGAACATGAAGAACTGCCACTGATCCCGTTCAGTACCTTCTTGAGATCATGTGTACAAAAAAATCTAAGGAAATTAATAAAGGGAAGATGATTAAACAGAAGGTTCTGTAGATACAGTACTGAATTCTCCCATCCGGACCAATGCAATTTGAAATATTATTATAGAATATAGAATAGCAGGCTTATAAATTACCTTATTATAGCCAATTCGCACATTTATATATATATATATATATATATATATATATATATATATATATACATATATTATCTTTCAAATGGCCGAGTTCAATTTGGATTTAGTATCACCAGGCGTGCATAAGAACAGATAATGAAATCTACTGTACTTTTTTATTTTGATTAGTGTTCAACCGTTTTGAAACTAATTTCAAATCTAAATGTTGCTGGCGGCCGGGTAGCGCAGTGGACTAAGCGTCTGTCTACCACCGCAGAGACACTGGTGTCGAATCCAGCTGTCAGCGGTGCTTCCGGCTTGGCCGGCCGTCATACTGACACAATTGGCAGTGTCAGCGGGAGGGAAGCCGGTGGGTGGTAATCTGGTCGTTGTAAACAGCGACTCCTACAGTCGGTCAGGGTGCCTGCACAGCGAGGAAGGGATCTGGGTGAGGTAGTGTGCCCTCCCACGCGTTACACTCACCCAATGAGAGTCCTCGCTGCCAGGTGAAAAGAGGCTGCTGGCTGTCTCCTATGTATCGGAGGAAGCATCTTCAGGGCTCCCTAGACTGGCAAGTAGGGGGCAAATGCGCGCAACGACCAGGAAGGGGAGGGGGGAATTGGCATAACGACTAAAATTGGGATGGGAGGAAAATACAAGAAAAATAGGACAAAAAGTGGATACAAAAAAATCTAAATGTTGCTGCATGCTAACAATAGGGAAGAGAAACTTAACTTAAATATTTGTCAATAACATTACGTTTTGTGGCTTATTATCCCGAATAATAAGTTATTAAAGGTCGCCTCTCGCGAAATAAACAGACCAAATCCATAAGTAAAATCTATCTAATAACACTTTAACCTATTGCTAAACTAACGTATTGATGATAATATACATTATAAATGCTGTTGTGACATGGTTATGATGTTTATACTTGAATACGTTTGAAAATAAAAACGATACTTTTGTAGAACAGTTTGGAGATATTGATTTATGACCAGATGTCATTTCGGGACCGGTACCGGTCCCTTCGGGCTTAAGAGGTTCAAATAAAAAGTCCCTCTATGAGTGGCAAGTTTTTGTTGGAATAAACGTGTGATCTTTTCACTATGTATTCTGTGTATACCTCGTACGAAATAACATTGGGGGGCCCACTGCCTTTTTCGGATACAGCTAAAATGTGGCGGGCGCTCCCATCACTCGGGTATCAGTGTACAAATTAGCGTCAAGGCGCACGTACGTGGGATTTCACTCTGTCAGCTCCTGCGACGTCAGGGCAAGTATTTGCATATCCTGCTCGTCGCGGGGGAGGGGGCGGGAGGGGTTCCCCATACCCACCAGCTTAGGCGGTAGGTTTGGGGTTCCTGGCCATAGTAAACGTCACAGGTTTTCACGTTCTCTTATTGGCCCGAGGGATATGTCCGTGAGTTGGGGCCTGCGTGGCAGATTCCAACTCACGTTGTCAAAAGAGAGGTCTCTACGGGATAAACTTGGCGTCTTCCCCTCTTGTGAGAGCGGAATTTGTGACGGATGTTTTTTTCCCAGGCTCTGTATATAAACCCTGTGTCGGTGTCCTTGCGAGGACCGGTCTTCCCCCGGTTTACCCAAATAGGGGGGAGAGACGGTGGGTTGGGGGCTCTTTCTTATTAGAAATCGCCCAAACACTGTTCTCAGGTTTTACGAGCCTAAACGCTGTTCGATATGAGCATTTGGTCCCAAGGGACCGATGTCAGCGCTGGCCCCGGGCATGTTCTCAAGTGTTTATTTGAAACAGCCTTTTTAGGGATCAGCGCGCCCTGGTCTGTCCGAACGGCATAACGGCATTCATGCGGTCGGCCGGGAAGGAGTTTACCTCTGCCGAGCCCCAGGCGAGCTCTGCTCGTGAAAATGAATCTGTCAGCTCAAGGGCTCACGTGCATTTCCGGGGGGAAATGAAGCGTCAACAGGGGGGCTTCACGCCCCATGGGTGGGCCACCGTGAGCTGTGCTTTTACGTATACAGACTCGGTGGCGCCTCCTGTGGTGTTTTGATTGAAGTGTGTACCTATCCCCCTCTCCTTTGAAGAGGTGCGGCAGCGTTGAAGGACACAGGACTCATCCTGGTCGCGCCGGACCAGATCGGTTCAACCCGGTGTCCGCCGGGTCACAGGCGAGCGTTGCTCGTACAATATATTCTGGGGGAAATGCCAGGGCGGACCGGACGCGTGTAGCCTTTTTACAACGTATCCGCGTTTCCGGCGCTCTGATTGGCCAGGTCATGTGACATGTGCGCCCAATAGCGTGTTTGCCCATTTCCACGTCGCACAGCCTGCAAACTACCTGGCGTTCTATCGCCATGCTCTAAGACAAACTCTAAGCTTAACCAACGAAATTAGTGCCTAAGCTTAACCGGCGAAAGAACTTGCCGTCACACTCTAAGACAAACTCTAACCATAACCAACTTCGAAGAGTGCCTAAGCTTAACCAGTATAGAAACTTGCCGTCCCACGATTGGCGCTCATGTCACATGACCTGGCCAATCAGAGCGCAAAACGGGAACCCGGAAACGGCGATGCGCTGTAAAAAGGCTTCAAGTGGACCGGACGCCACAGGGGCTCCTCCCCGCTCAGTGGGGGGGGGGCCATCGGGGTGCTGTTTATTAGCAGTTAACCCCTCTAAGCGCTCCTGTGTAGTTCACGGTCCTCCAGGCACAGGTCGAGCTTTGCTCTTGTTACCTGTTGGCCTGGGTTAAGGGAGCAACCTTCTTTTTTGCGGTGGTTGTCTCCCCGGTACAGCGGTGGCAGAGTCAACTCACTGGCAGAGTCCGGGTTCGACCCCGACCCGAGAGTAATGCCCCTGCATGATTATGACGTCTGCCAAATGTGTCAAACTCTTTCTCCAACCACGCAAGATTATGACCCCACGAGGTTATGACATTGTACACGGCATGCCGAACGCCCTCCCCTCCCCCCGCGTGGGTGGGCCGTTGGGGTAGTTTTTACAGTCAGCCCCTCTAGGCGCTCCCATGTAGTTCAGTCCTCCAGGCGCAGGTAGAGCTTTGCTCTTGTTACCTTTCGGCCTGCTTCGCGTACGTTTCCCTGGTAGCGAGCGGGGCCCCCGGTGGGGTAGTCGCGGGTCCTTCTGTCCCGCGGTCTACTCACCTTGTGCGTTTTTTGGGTGCTGTCCCATTTTTTCGCACAGTCGGGGTCCTGTCCCCCCCCCCCCACCCCACACTAGGAAGGGTGGAGGGGCCCGGACCCTCCCCAATGTTCTTTTGGTTGTAAGGGGACCTCAGCGGGTGCATTTGTCGGGCTCTCCACATCCTGCTCCATTCCTGTGTCCCATAGAGTAGAACGAGATACAAGAACGAAATGTAACGAAGATTATCCTATAACCCTAGTTACATGAGTTCTTGTGAGCGTTCTGCTCTCACTCACTGAGGACCCCTGATTGTCTTCTGAATTAAGGTCAAGACTCTGGAAGGAAGCACGGTCACACCCCTCGCTTATATGCATGGGCGTAAATGGGCGTGGCCGGACAAGTGAAGGTGCATGTAGCGGAAACCTTTCAGTGATATATAGGTCATGAGGTCAAATCCCATAGAACAGAACGCTCACAAGAACACATGTAACTAGGGTTATAGGATAACCGTCGATATCTAACATAATGTTAGGACAAAGATATTGTTGCATCTATAAATGTATGTAAATGATTGGTTATCTACCAGTTTTAGTATATTATTATTCATTATTAGATTATGTGATGCGGATTGTTAATTTGTCACTTTGCAGATAAGATTCGGATGGAGGAGGAACCTGGCAGCAGTAAGAGCTGCAGTATTTCATGATGATGGACAATAGACCTGTATGGACACAATCTCTAATGACTTCTTACTTAGTCCTGTTCTTCCCAGATGGGAAATAAGGCTTTGCCGATTCAACGCCATTCAGCCCGGTCTTTAGCTACTCTCTGTGCCCCATGCGAGATTAATTTCTCTCAGCTTGCCTTCAACTGTTCTACGCCAGGAGTTCACTGGCTATCCAGGCTTTTGAATATCTAATGACACCTAAAGTTAACTTAATTTCCATCCTCTCAACGTCAAACTGATGATCTGTAGGTAGTTTACAGTAAAACAGCTTTATTGTCAAAACAATGTTAACATATGGCTTGAATCAGTACTGTAAACGTAACACGTGTTGCCGACGGTGGCGTCTCCATGTAACACATGAACAGTGCAATGCACACAATAGTGAATTCTTGACATAATTTAGAGACAAAACAATTAAATGTTAAGAAATACAAAACGCTTCAGTCATTCAAACTACAAGGTAAAAAGCTGATTAAAAAAAATAAAATCTAATTTCCTTCTAATAAAATAACTTAGTGCAAGAACAATTCCATTCCAGAGTGTTCACAAATACGTTTGAAAGTGAGAGTGGTTCTCCACTTATTCATAATGAGTGTTTGATTCTCAACCTGAGAATCTTAACGGCACTCTCTCTCTCCGATTGTTGCATAGTAAATATGGAGCATGGAGCACGTGTGCGACCGGTCACTCCACCACTTTGATGGAGTGTATGTGGCACTGGGAGGAGTGTGTTCTTGAAGAGCTCCTGCCTCCCGATGGGCAGTGACTCTGCTGAGAGGAGCGAGGGTACTTGGCGGCGGTGGCCTGGCCCACAGTGAGCTAAAGGAAAAGAGACGAGAGAAACGGAGAGAATCATCCTCTAATTCAGTTCAATGCAGAAGCCTGTTTCTACTTTTTATTAACATAATTTAGCTTGATAATAATATATATACCGTAATTCCTCTAATAGTAACCCTGGCTTGTATTTGTTTCAACTGTAGCAGGTACCAGGCTTGTATTAGGAGGAGGCCTGTATAAGAGGGAGGCCTATATTTCAAATTTTCAAACGGATCATAATGAATAAATCAACATTTTGTGTCAGTTTGAACCCAGTAAAATGTACTGGGTTCATTTATTGAAACCAAGTACTGTATGAAATAGTAAACAGTGCAATTACAGGTGGTCACTGGTCATTTCAACGTTTTCAAAGTGAAATCAAGTAACTCGCTCAGTATGCAGCTCAGTATATTAGTAACCCGGCTTGTATTAGGAGGCCGGCTTATAATTGCTTAGCTCAAGAGCGCACCCGGCCATTAATAGAGACCCGGCTTGTATTTGAGACCCGGTTACTATTAGAGGAATTACGGTATTTATATAATATAAATATTTCATGTTAAATCTTAACACTGTATTGACTAAAAATAAAAGCTGTAATGCCATGTACACCAATAGCGTAACCACGGTGATGTACCCCATTCCGTACTTGTGTAACCGGGTGATGCCGCTCCACGATGACAGAGCTCATGGGCGGAGCCACGCCCATCACCTGGAGGTGGCTGCGGGCCGTCCTGCCGAGGTCGGGACGTGCAGTAATGCGAGCAGTTACAGTCTTAGATGGTTTCTGTTGACCAGCTGTGACGACACGCCCACTGACCTGAAACAACAGTTTGACCACCATGTGATGAGTGCCCACCATCTGTACACGAGCGCAGCAAAACTGACAAAAGTGACGGACAACTGTCCCACATATCTCTACTAAGCACTCGAGGAAACTTCAACCTGGGGTCCATTCCAAAGGTTTATAGATGTGTGCTTGTGTCTCATCCTTGATTCCTCAGTGAATAAATGCGAGGAGAGGCGGAGGAAGCTTTAGGAAGTGTTAGAAGAAATGGAACGTCCGTGTTCACTCACATGCTATTTTGAAGTGACGTTTGTGGGAGGAGCTTTATATGTCTAACAGCCTCAGTCAGACATTTTTGCACGAGGATATACATTTGTATACCTCAGGCTTTTTCTGTGTTTCCAACAGCTTTGGAATGGCCTTAACACTTTCAGAGCCCAAGCTTAATCTTGATTTACCGCTTGAATGCCCACCATCCACTTCAATGTTAGCGTTAATAACGCCTAATCTATGTTTTAAATTATGGCTATGTGTCTAATCTGCCCATCGCTTATCAATGACTCGTTTTCCAGTCAACATTGTCGAAGCGGATAGTTTTTTTATCGGTTCATTTTCGTTTTATAGCATTTTGAAAAGCCCTCGTTTTCAAGGAAAATATAAATATTCCATGATAATCGCCCTTTACTGGAATATTCTAGAATACACAAATAGGGATGCACCGAATGGGAAATTCTTGGCCGAAACCGATACCGAAAATAGGAAACAGTTGGCCGAAACCGAATGGCGAAAGGCGGAAAATGATTAATATAAATATATATATAATGTATTTTTTATTTTTTTTAGCTACCCGATTATGGCAAAATACATGATTATGGCAAAACTTAACTTAAATAATATTAATAATCACTTATGGGCCCATAAAACATTTATTCAGCACTTTTGAATGCATACATTAATTCCAGACTGACTGCTGAAACATTGTACAATTTAAACATTTTCTCTTAGCATACAGCAAAATGTGCATTAAAGTCAAGTGCATTTTCTTTTCTCTGTAGGATAATACAACAAAGTGCATTCCGAACAAAGCCAAGGTGCTTTAAAACTGCATAAAGATCTGCATAAAGACACACACAGGGGGGAGTATAGCTTATAGCAGACTTAATGATGTTACTGTAGTGGCTACTGTATATAATTCACGGCGTTCATACATGGAAGGACTGTTGTATTTACTACATCTCCCGTGACTCTTAGCGGGGGATGACGTAGCTTACGAGAGATGGGTCAAAGAGGAATGGAAGCATTGTTAGCTAGCTTAACGCTAATGTTAGTTAAAGGTTTTTAACCGCGACGGGGAAATATTAATGGCGAGGATATAAAGCATGTTAAAGACACATTTATTGGATGAGCCTTTTTAACCATTTTCGGCCGATAATTTTTGGTGGCCGAATATTCTGTGCATCCCTAACAAAAACGGTAATTTTTCTGCCTATTTATTAATCGTTTTCAAATAAATGCTAGATTATCGATAGTATATGTGTACGTATGCACGCTATATAGGCGATCTGAAAAATCGATTCTCTGATTTCCTCAAAGCGATCGCCCACACACACACACATAGGGCGAACGCTGAGATCTCAGCGAATACAACTCTGATTATCCCAAGACTTGTAAAATAGATTCCTTACCTCAGATCAGATGTTCTCCAAAAAGATCATTCCAATTCCTGATCGCCATTCCAAAAATCGATCGCTTTTATTGATCCAACGCTACATAAGCTATATGTATTCCACGCTGTTCTGAGGCTCCACAATGAATCCGATCGGCTCGGGTTACATGCCTGAGAAGTAAAATGTGGATTCCGGATTTTTCTTCTCATCCATTTTCATTGAGTCCATTCCAAAAGGGTGCATTACCATCTGGGAGACGATAGGGGGCGGTTTTTTCACATCTGAGCTCCTACAGGGGCTGCATACCAACGGGAGACTCGGTTGATGAAATATGAATTCAGATCGCTAATAAAAAAATAATAAACGTCGTGGGCATTCAGGCATTGGGCTGATAAAACGTGATATGACGTTTTGGGCATTCAAAGTGTTAAATATGGTGACTTTTTTTTGTTAGCACCTCTCGAGTCACTGAAACCATAAGGGGACACACACCTGTTTATGGCTGGTTGCAGCCCCACCTGATGGGAGGGAACTGTGGACCTGGGTGCTTGCAGCGCCCCCTGGTGGAAGGCAGCTGTGGATCTGGGTGCTTTCAGCGCCCCCTGGTGGGAGGGAGCTGTGGACCACTTTGTGGCGCACCTCTGTTCTGGACCCCGGGACACTGGAGCCCACCTGATATATATATAATAGCAAGAATTTATAGTGACATACACAAAAAAAGTATCGAAAAGATCTGAAGGAAGAATTGTAATGAATGAATGAGATATGCGATATGTGAAATAATTTAGTAACATGACGGCAGCAAATTATAAGACTTTTTTATAAGATGCTTCTATTCAATTGTGGTGGTAAGAGACAAAAACACTGTATGTATGTTTAAAGGGGCATTTCGCCAATTTATTTTTATAACCTGAACTCTATTGTTCTGCTGTGAGGAGGACGTGATAATCAGAGACACTCTGTGTCTCGAGAGCTCGGCCACATCGTCCCCTGAGAAACTCCACCAGATGACATCACCCAGAGTTTCCTCAACATCACCCAGAGTTTCCTCAACTATTTGTTCAACTCTCTTTGTGCCGGGCCTACTAGAGTTGAAAACAGTTGAGGAAATAGTGTGTGCAGTTCACGCCGCTAAGTTTTATGTACGATTATCACACGTCCCCTTTAACCCTTTCACTACCACACTACAGACGGTGGGTTAACCCTTTGTCGTGTGGCAGTGAAAGGGTTAACCTTCTGTATTGTCGCCATGAAAGGGTTAACCCTTTGGTAGAGTGGTAGTGAAAGGGTTTAAGTTAGCAAATGAGTCATGGTCTCACCGTGTCCTCTGCTTCGCTGGGGGCCGGCGGGCCTGGAGGGTCAAAGTGCACTGGGCTGAACCGTGCTGAGGAGGCGGGGCCTGGAAGGTCAAAGTGCACTGGGCTGAACTGTGTGGAGGCGGGGCGCGGCTGGAGCTGGACCAAGGACCCAGAGTCAGGATCATCCCGGGGGGGCGGAGCATCTGTAGATGTGGGGGAAAGAAACCTATGGAATCAGACTTCTGGGGAGTCACACTTTGCACAAATGTTTTTTCTGTTTCTCTCTCACCACCATTCAAAACCACACCACGTATATACACTCAGCATAAACCGCAGCATCCTGGGTAAGAATCCGGCCCAGGACATGTGCTGCATGTCTTCCCCATCTCTCTCGCTCCCAAATTTCCAAAACTGTCCCATCCACAAAATTGTGGCGCACTGTTGCACTGCAAAATCAAATGACGAAACACAGTGGCTCAGGAGGTAGAGCTGTCGTCTGGTAATCGGAAGGTTCCCAGTTCGATTCTTGCTCCTCCTGGGCAGCATGTCAGAGTGTCCTTGAGCAAGACACTTAACCCCTAATTGCTCCCGATGAGCAGGTTGGCACCTTGCATCGGTGTGTGAATGTGTGAATGTGTGAAACAAATTGTAAAGCGCTTTGGATAAAAGTGCTATATAAATGCACCATTTACCATTTCCCCCCCTTCTATCTACCCCCGATTTCCAGTCACGAACTGCCCTACCCAATAAAACAGAAATGCCCCTTCACACCAGCATGCAAGGAAACGTGGCGTGGCCAAAAACCAGTGTTACCGTCCCATAACATAGACATTCAAGAAAAGGATTATTAGTGTGAGGAACTAACTCACTACTGGAACCTGTGGGTTGGGCTTAGCCCCTACGTAGCTACTGCTGGGTTTTTGGCTCACCCGGCATTCTCCGTCAGGGGAGTCGTCCGTTGCTTAAAAGGAACACACCAACATTACGGGAAATGCACTTACCGTCTTCTCCAGAGTCAGACAAGAAGATAGATACCAATTACCTCTGTGCATTCAGTAGAAAGCTATCCAGCTGCATGCTAGCCTAGCTTAGCACAATAAATAGAAGCGGATGCATAGCGGCTAGTCTAGCTAAAACTCAGGGAGAGATGTTAGTTGGCCAACACTTGACTAGCTGCTATGCATCTGCTTCCATTCATTGTGCTAAGCTAGGTTAACGCACAGAGAGGAAATTGGTATCCATCTTCTTGTCTGACTCTGGAGAAGATGGTAATGTTGCCGTGTTCCCGTACCCCCTAATAGGCAAAACAATTTTAATAGATATCACTATGAAACTTTCCCAGTTTGTTATGTACATAACTAAGAAAAAATTTATTGCAAGTTTTCTGAGATTTTATGTTTATATATTCAAAATGGGCATTACCTAATTAAATATGCGCTAGGATAGACATCACACATTGGATGATGCCAGATTAAAAAATATATTCATTATGTTGACATAACACAATGAACTTTTTACAGAAGGGATTGTGTCTTTTTATCATCCCATAAATCAGGAAATGATGTACAGTCATGCAAAAAATTCTTCGCCAGCTTTTTTGGTATAAATGTACTATAATTCAGGCTATGAATGATATATCAACAAACCCCTTTGTAAAAAGATGCAGGGTATAGATAGGAAGACGTTTGGAAAGTATGGTGTGTGTAGGTGCTAGGGAAATGGGACATTTCATTTCTTGCGTGTAAGAAAACTAATTTTTGGGAAAACACCTTCAAAGTTCTGTAATGTAATTGTGATCTATGGACACAATCAGACAAAAGTAAAATAAAGACCTAATTGTGTGTTTTCTATATTTTATTGCCACTAGTTTGAAATAAGACATGTTAATGTGCGGGTGGCATTAATGAGGAGGAGGGACCTCAATGAGCCAGGTTCCTTATAGGGGGCTACCTGCGGGAGGAACGTTAGTTGGAAATGTTTGTTGCGGCCGGTGCAGTGAGGTAGGTGCACACCTCACTCCGGAATGCAGGAACAAGCATTACACGCTAAGGTAGGCAGTGGTAGTATTATGGTATAGGAATAGCGGGTTTTAATATGTGCTGGGCAATATGTGTGACATGGAGTGTTTGTTCCAGATCATTTGCCTGGTTCCCAGCGGGATTGAAGGTAGTCGGTAGGATATTAGGACCACCGACGGATCAGGTATTTTAAATGTAGCATTTTGTTTTAGCATGTAATGTTGTTTAATAATTATGTGTGTTGTTGGTTTAATAATAAAGTGTTTTAATACTGTTGTGTTTGTTTCCCGGCAGAGCACCAGTGGTCCAGCTGCTCTTGTCGTGAAACACTTTTAGTGATCGTTTGGTAGTTATATAATCATGTCTAATCCGCCCGGGCCAGTGGGCCGGTAGACGGGCAAAAAGAATTGGGTCTTGCCCTTGGGGCGGATTAGTTTTCTTTACCTATGTTTGTTTATTTGTGTGTCCGTTTCCCCCCCACCATAACACCAACCCATGTACAAGGTACCTCTCTCAGACGTGAACACGGGCAGGCTTAGTGTGCCATTATCATATGGATGCCGTGGTTATGCACAGTTTGCACAAGTTGAATCACCGAGTGGTATGATATCTGTTTACTTCATTGTGAGAAGTTTGATATCTCTTTTTATACAGTTCTTGAAGTGGTATTTATTGATGTGTGATAAAGTTTCCTTCATTGTGTGAAGTGCTATTTATTGACAATTGATATCGTATGAAGTGCTATTTATTGACAATTGATATCGTATGAAGTGCTATTTATTGACAATTGATATTACTCTCCTTCATTGTGTGAAGTATCACCAGGTTGCTGTGAATAAAACCCTGCCCGGTCAAGACTGATTGGGGTTCCTGAGCATGAGGTTGAAGTGGGCTTATAGTAATTTTGTCCACCCCTTTTTATGTAATAAATATTATTGTTAAATTAACCTACACTCTTGTGTCTTTCTTAAAGCTAGGAACTTAGCGGGTGTAACATTAAGGAAGCAAAATATAACAATCTCAATATCGTAGAGAAAGAAAAAGCAAAAAGGCTATTTCGGGGGTACTGTCTCGCCTTAAGGGTAGATCTGTGCTCAATTACCACAGTGGTCAATTGGTATTTTAAATAACTCTTTATTGTTGTGGAGTTGTTCTGGTTTTGATTTAGTTTTCATACAATACTTCTGTGGCTGCTGAGAACGGCTTATGTGATGTTGGACCTACGTACAGAAACATGGGGAGGGGAGGACCTACGTACAGACACATGGGGAGGGGAGGACCTACGTACAGACACATGGGGAGGGGAGGACCTACATACAGACACATGGGGAGGGGAGGACCTACATACAGACACATGGGGAGGGGAGGACCTACATACAGACACATGGGAGGACCTACATACAGACACATGGGGAGGGGAGGACCTACATACAGACACATGGGAGGGGAGGACCTACATACAGACACATGGGAGGGGAGGACCTACATACAGACACATGGGGAGGGGAGGACCTACGTACAGACACATGGGAGGGGAGGACCTACATACAGACACATGGGGAGGGGAGGACCTACATACAGACACATGGGGAGGGGAGGACCTACGTACAGACACATGGGGAGGACCTACATACAGACACATGGGGAGGGGAGGACCTACGTACAGACACATGGGGAGGACCTACGTACAGACACATGGGGAGGGGAGGACCTACATACAGACACATGGGGAGGGGAGGACCTACGTACAGACACATGGGGAGGGGAGGACCTACATACAGACACATGGGGAGGGGAGGACCTACATACAGACACATGGGGAGGACCTACATACAGACACATGGGAGGGGAGGACCTACATACAGACACATGGGGAGGACCTACATACAGACACATGGGGAGGGGAGGACCTACATACAGACACATGGGAGGACCTACATACAGACACATGGGAGGGGAGGACCTATGTACAGACACATGGGAGGGGAGGACCTACATACAGACACATGGGAGGGGAGGACCTACATACAGACACATGGGAGGGGAGGACCTACATACAGACACATGGGGAGGACCTACGTACAGACACATGGGGAGGACCTACATACAGACACATGGGGAGGACCTACATACAGACACATGGGAGGGGAGGACCTACATACAGACACATGGGAGGGGAGGACCTACATACAGACACATGGGAGGGGAGGACCTACATACAGACACATGGGGAGGGGAGGACCTACATACAGACACATGGGGAGGACCTACATACAGACACATGGGGAGGGGAGGACCTACATACAGACACATGGGAGGGGAGGACCTACATACAGACACATGGGAGGGGAGGACCTACATACAGACACATGGGAGGGGAGGACCTACATACAGACACATGGGAGGGGAGGACCTACATACAGACACATGGGGAGGGGAGGACCTACATACAGACACATGGGAGGGGAGGACCTACATACAGACACATGGGGAGGGGAGGACCTACATACAGACACATGGGAGGGGAGGACCTACGTACAGACACATGGGGAGGGGAGGACCTACGTACAGACACATGGGAGGGGAGGACCTACATACAGACACATGGGGAGGACCTACATACAGACACATGGGGAGGGGAGGACCTACGTACAGACACATGGGAGGGGAGGACCTACGTACAGACACATGGGGAGGGGAGGACCTACATACAGACACATGGGGAGGGGAGGACCTACATACAGACACATGGGAGGACCTACATACAGACACATGGGGAGGACCTACATACAGACACATGGGGAGGGGAGGACCTACGTACAGACACATGGGGAGGGGAGGACCTACATACAGACACATGGGAGGGGAGGACCTACATACAGACACATGGGAGGACCAACATACAGACACATGGGGAGGGGAGGACCTACATACAGACACATGGGGAGGACCTACATACAGACACATGGGAGGACCAACATACAGACACATGGGGAGGGGAGGACCTACATACAGACACATGGGGAGGGGAGGACCTACATACAGACACATGGGAGGACCTACGTACAGAGTGACACATGGAGGACCTACATACAGACACATGGGAGGACCTACATACAGACACATGGGAGGGGAGGACCTACATACAGACACATGGGAGGACCTACGTACAGACACATGGGAGGACCTACATACAGACACATGGGAGGACCTACGTACAGAGTGACACATGGAGGACCTACATACAGACACATGGGAGGGGAGGACCTACATACAGACACATGGGGAGGACCTACATACAGACACATGGGAGGACCTACGTACAGACATTTATATAGCACTTTTCCAAAGCGCTTTACAACTTATGCTTCACATTCACACACCGACAGCGGACGCAACCATACAAGGTGCCAACCTGCTCATCCTTCCCATTACTAGACGACTGTTCTACCTCCTGAGCCACTGTCGCCCCTAGGCTTACAGTTCTGTATGTTAGTCAACAATCAGACAAACTGTACTAGTGTGAGGGATCAAATGTTCTCCTTTAGAAAGATCTAACACTAACATGTGTAAAAAATAAAGACATTCTTAAAATAAATCAATATACATATTATTGATTTATTTATATCAAGCCGCTTTGTCTTCCGACATGTTACACATGGCTCTTGGTATTGTATCTTAGTGCTGGTATTCTTATATACCAATATCCTGTTTTAGCCTGGTATCTTATCAACCTGATATCTGCTATCAATACATAAGATGAGATAAGATATTCCTTTATTGATCCCCTTGGGGAAATTCCGGTATCGTAGCCGCATGGGGGAGGGGGGTACAGGTAGTATCCCTACCTGCTTACATCCCTAATAGCTTACCCATCCTATGAGTAATACCTATATGGCTACATGTATGAATTAATAGATTACATGTACAATGTAATTAGATTAGATTCAATGTATTGTCATTGCACAAGTAAGTTGAATTAAGTTGGCATCTAACCAGAGGGCAAAGCAGCAGTAAAATGCACCGCAATATACAGTATGGAAGGAGGGATGCTGGGCCTCGTGTTGCGCATGAGCCGCCATCTTGGTCATCATAATGTGAATCCCTACCCTCCTTCAAAACAGCTCTCAAAGAGCCCCTACGGGTGGCTGCAATTAGAAACTGGCCCCGGTAAATGGCAAAATACCCCCACCCACCCAACTCCCTCCAATGTACAGTTTATTCCCCTTCGGATATATTTTTTTTTATTATCTCTTTTTCTTAGACAGTACTGTATATTTGTATGTCATAAATGTCTTGATGAATTGAAAATGGAGGACCCTTATGTAAACAAGACGAAAGTCTTTTTCTGGTCTGCATCCTCTTAGCAGTTGTTTGTATTGAACCGTACTGTATTGTACCCATTCTGCAATCTGTTAATAAAGTTTTCAATCAATTTTCAATCAATCAATAGAATAATAGATGAGATATTACGCTAATGGCAATAGGGCTGTCTTAAATACTTCGAAGCTTTGTTCGATGGCACAAGCTTCGAACATTAAAAAGAAAATCGAAGTTTAAAAAAAAATCTAAATAAAAATCTAAAAAAAAAAATTCGAAGCTTCGAATTAAAATCGAAGCTCGGCCCCGAAGCTTCGATTGCCAAAAAAAACTTCGAAGGTCAGCCCTAAATGGCAACAACCCTGGCAGACCTGACGTAAACAGGAGCAGTCTGAGGCTGACAAGCAGCATCCTGTTTACATGCCGTCTGCCTCTTGTTTCCTCAGGGTCCACGCACTCTCATGACTGGACAGGTACAGGCTAATTCCATCAACAAACAAAGGCCAGTGTAATCAAATCTAACTGCTGTAATAACCTATGATTAGCCGTCGGAGGGAAAAACAAAAAGGGACATTCATATATTCCGTTTCCGGTCGAGACAATACATTTGAAATGAGATTAACGCGATCAAAAGTTTGATCGAAAACAGTTGGAACAGAAAACAAAACAAAACTCAATTATTGTACAGATGGCTAAATGTGATGAAACAGCAGCACCTGCTTTAACGTGTATCACCACACACACACACACACTCTTCTGTATCTGAAGAGGCACTTTGCCAATCAGTCAATACCACATCAAGGTTACAACCTCCGCAGAGCACCAGGCTCTCGGTCAGCAGCACACTGACTGAGTCATCAGGCCATGAGATGAACCAGAGCAGACAGTCCTCCAGACATCTACACTGCAGTCAATAGCACAAGTCTGCACTCTATTGGACAAATGTTGCCTTTCGTTTCCATCCCGCCAGCAGGCTTGGATCAATAAGAGCACAGATGCATGGGTAATAATGCCTTGGGGTTAGAAAGCTAGTGCTGTATGTTGGTTACAGGGTGGTAGCTGTTTCGTTATAAAACTAGTGTTATGGTTTTAATGGTTCCTGAATTTCCCCAACCAAGGGGATCAATAAAGGAATATCTTATCTCATCTTAACTGTTTAGTTGTGAGCTATCGACATGTATTACCGTTTGTTGAAAAGATAGCTATTCTTTGAGAAAGACACTTGCATGTGCCTGGATGTACTCTACAGCTATGTACCAATGCATTGCCAAGAGTGATTTAGTCATTTGAATCATTTTGAAATAAATTTCAGAGGAAACACTTACAGAAGCAGAAAGTGTGTGACTATGTGATTATGACGTAACTAACCGTGCTTCTCCGGCCGGCCCTCTGTGGTGTGGAACATGCCGAGAGTTTCCATGTTGAGGGCACACACCCCCCTCATGAAGGCCTTCTTCATGGATTCCTCGTAGCGCTCTCTCTCCAGCCGCGTCCGCAGGACCTCAGCGTGAGCCGTCTCCACAGCCTGACAGTGCTGCACAGGAACACAAGAGAGATGGATTCAAAAGTAAAGCCCACAAAACTAACTCTGTACAGGAGTTAGCAACGTCTCCTTATCCGTCTACCTGTGCTGGCTGGCTCCTTCACTGTAATGTTTCTCTCTGGAGTGACTCCATCTCTTTCCCAGGCTCCATACTCTTTCTTTCTTTCTTTTTGTCCCCCTTCTCTCCCTCTCTCTGCATAAAAGTCTCTCTCTCTCTCTCCTTTCTTGGTCCCTCTCTCATATGAGTCTCTCTCTCTTTCTTGGTCTCTCTCTCATACGAGTCCCCCCCCTCCTTCCCTCTCTCATACGAGTCCCCCTCTCCCAGGCTCCATACTCTACACCTTTATGACATGTCCATAACCTCCCTCTTTCTTTCCTTTCTTGTTGCCCCCCTCTCTCATTTTTTGCCCCCCTCTCTCATACGAGTCCCTCCCTCCCTCTCTCATACAAGTCCCTTTCTCTCTCAAGAGTCCCTCCCTCCCTCCTCTCTCTCATAGAGGTCCCTCCCTCTCTCATACTAGTCCCTCCCTCTCTCTCTCTCTCTCTCTCAGAGTCCCTCCCTCCCTCCTCTCTCTCTCATAGAAGTCCCTCTCTCTCTCAGAGTCCCTCCCTCCCTCTCTCTCTCTCATACAAGTCCCTCTCTCTCATACAAGTCCCTCTCTCTCATACGAGTCCCTCCCTCACTCTCTCTCTCATACAAATCCCTCCCTCTCTCATACGAGTCCCTCTCTCTCTCAGAGTCCCTCCCTCCCTCTCTCTCTCTCTCTCTCTCTCTCTCATACAAGTCCCTCTCTCTCTCATACGAGTCCCTCCCTCTCTCAGAGTCCCTCCCTCCCTCTCTTTTTTGTTTGATCTACTTTTTCTCCCATCCCAATTTCGTATTGTCCAATTCTACCCTCCCCTGTCTCGAACGTTGTTAGACCATGCCTCCCACAGGCCGGCTGTAATGTGGACGAAGCCTTGCATCACGTGTCCCCTCCGGTACACGAGGAGGCAGCCGTCGCATCTTTTCACCTGCACAGCACGATCTCTCAGCGGCGAGGGTCTGCGTGGGAGGCTCATACTGCCCCCGTTGCTTCCTGATTCTACTGCGCAGGTGCACCAACCGACCTGTAGGAGTCGATGTCCACAACGTCCGATCCCTACCCACCAGCTTTCCACCCCTAACACTGCCAATTGTGTTAGTATGAACGACCAGCCAAGCTGGTAGCAATGCCGAGAGCTGGGCTCGAACCCAGCATCTCCTGCATTGGTGGCGAGCGCCTTGCCCACTGCGCCACTTAGCTGCCCCCACCCTCTTTCTCTCATACAAGTCCCTCTCTCTCTCATGAGTCCCTCTCTCTCTCTTACGAGTCCCCCTCCCTCTCTCTCTCATACAAGTCCCTCTCTCTCTCATGAGTCCGCTTCTCTAGCGTGCATAAGTACACATACGGTATACTAGATTTTTTTCTAGAAATTTCCAAAAACGTCTGTTTTTCAAAACGGTATAAAACGGAAATGTACAGATGAAAAAACAATCAGTTTCGTACATGTTGACTGCAAGCAAGTCATTGATAAGCGACGGGCGTATTAGACACATAGCCATAATATAGAATATAGAAATAGCTCCGCGAAAATCATGAAATATCGGAAAATCAGTCCCAAACGGCTGGCATTCAAGCGATAAATCGTGCGCCCCCTGCTGCCACTCAATGTGTTAAAGGACCATGCCAGTCTAATGTAGAGTAACTCTGCCTTAAAGGACCATACCAGTCTAATGTAGAGTAACTCTGCCTTAAAGGACCATACCTGTCTACTGTAGAGTCACTCTGCCTTAAAGGACCATACCTGTCTAATGTAGAGTAACTCTGCCTTAAAGGACCATGCCAGTCTAATGTAGAGTAACTCTGCCTTAAAGGACCATACCCGTCTAATGTAGAGTAGCTCTGCCTTAAAGGACCATACCGGTCTAATGTAGAGTAGCTCTGCCTTAAAGGACCATACCTGTCTAATGTAGAGTAACTCTGCCTTAAAGGACCATGCCAGTCTAATGTAGAGTAACTCTGCCTTAAAGGACCATACCCGTCTAATGTAGAGTAGCTCTGCCTTAAAGGACCATACCTGTCTAATGTAGAGTAGCTCTGCCTTAAAGGACCATACCAGTTTAATGTAGAGTCACTCTGCCTTAAAGGACCATACCTGTCTAATGTAGAGTAACTCTGCCTTAAAGGACCATACCCGTCTAATGTAGAGTAACTCTGCCTTAAAGGACCATACCGGTCTACTGTAGAGTCACTCTGCCTTAAAGGACCATACCTGTCTACTGTAGTCACTCTGCCTTAAAGGACCATACCAGTCTAATGTAGAGCCACTCTGCCTTTTAAAGGACCAGTCTAATTTTGACTTCTCACCACCAGTCACCATTACCAGAGATTCCCCCATCCTTAACACATTGGTTGCCAACAACGAGATTTCTCGTGTTAACTCGCCATGCATGCGTTGGTTGCCAATAACGAGATTTCTTGTTATTTAATCGTTATTTCTTTTATTAGCAATATCCATTCATTTTTCATCCGTCCAGCCTGACGTTATCATTGGGAATGGCTCGGAGCTCGAAAAGGGCAAATACCGCCCCCTATCGTCTCCCGGATGGCAATGCACATCATTGGATTGGATTGAGTGAAAAAGTGGATCAGAGAAAAACTCCGGTCCAGGGTTTTCCCATCTCTGGCAAGCAGTGTCTGTTACCAGATTCACTGGCGAGGCTCGGAGCAGCTTTCGATTATGCGTTTCGGACTATAACGTTGGATCAATAAACGCGATCAATATTTGTAATGGCGATCAGGAATTGGATTCATCTTTTTGCAGAACATCTGATCTGAGGTAAGGAATCTGTTACCAGTTTTGGGTTAATCAGAGTTGTTTTTCACAACTTTGTGCGTGTGTGTGGCGTTAGGCGCAGAGCGCGGCACGAATAAATTATTTTTCAGCCCGCCTTTGTATCGTGCATAAGAACACAAATACTCTCGATAATCTAGCGTTTATTTGAAAACGATTCATAAATCAGCCGGAAAATGACAACGTGTTTTGTGTATTCCAGTAAATGGCTATTATCGCGGATTTTTTTTTCTTTCTAGAAATCTCCAAAACTATACTCGTATTTAAAACGGTATAAAACGGAAATGTACTGATGAAAAAACTATCCGTTTCGTACATGTTGACTGCAACCAAGTCATTGATAAGCGACGGGTGTATTAGACACATAGCCATAATTTAAGATATAGTTTAATCGCTCGCAAATGTGCTCGTCCTCCCATTGATTAACGTGCTGGCATCCAATCGATAAATCGTCATATCCGGCTAGCACCCAATGTGTTAACACATTTTGTGTTTGTAGGTGTATAAAGTAAAGTTTTTTTTTTTTAACAAATGTTTTTTTTTGTTTGACATGACATACAAACCTTTACAGTAGAAATCCACTATAAAACACATACATGCTCTTACTCGTTCTTCCCCCCCCCACCGGACCCCCCTTGAATACATCCATTATTCCGTTTGATACCAAGGATTAATAGTTCATATAATGTTTTATCCTCTCCCCCACCCCTAACCAGATTTCTATGCTGGCTTCATTAATACCTAGAATTCGTGCGGTAGATATCTCCAGGTAAATCACATCAAGATATGTAAGAATCCATACCCTCCGGCACATTTTATCAGGTTGAATCCAGCGTGATGCTATTAGCTTTTTGGCAGCCGTAGTACCGGACAAGATTAGCCTCTTTATGTGTACAGAGTGTGATACCTGAGAGACATCATTCAGCAGCAATACAGAAGGCATTACAGGTATTGTCAAATACAAAAATCCTGATAATAGTGTGGTTATTTCTTCCCAAAATATCTTACATACATATGCATAAATCAAGTCAAGTCAAGAGTTTTATTTGTCACGGAATACAAGTATACAATGAAATGCGGGTGGTCTTGCCCGCAACGATGTGCAATACAGTAGTACAACATATAATAGAATCCAATAGACAACATTGTGCAATAAACAGGTAACATAGTGGGACATCACAGTATTTGTACATAGTTATTTACAGAGCATGAAGGACATGCTAGGTCCCTTGGTAGTGCAATACACTGTTACTATTCTATTTTTAAAGTGACCTTTCCTTTGTGGCCATAAGTGTGGGCGTGTGCAGCATGAGTGAGTGCTTTCTCATGTTAAAGTGGCTGCTAGTGTGCGAGCGTGCACAGCGTGTGTGTCGTGTGTGTGCTTGTGTGTGTAGGGTTCAGTGTTCTGTGACCCTCAGTGTTCATTGTTCAAGGCTCTGATGGCCTGGGGGAAGAAGCTGAGCCGAAGCCTCTGTCCTAGTAGCTGGTGTTCGCAGGCGTCTGCCTGACCTCAGCAGCTGGAACAGGCTGTTATTGGGGTGGTGATGGTCTTTCATTATTCTGCAGGCTCTGGATTTGCACCTCTTGTTGTATAGAACCTGCAGGGGAGGTAGTGCAATACCCGTGGTACGCTCGGCAGAGCGCACCACTCTCTGTAGGGCCTTCTTGTCCTGTGCCGTGCTGTTGCCATACCAGGCAGTGATGTTTCCAGTCAAGATGCTCTCTACAGCTCCGGAGTAGAAGGACTGGAGTATCTTCCCCTTCTTCCTTAACTGTCTCAGGTGGTAGAGGCGCTGCTTCGCCTTTTTTACAACTGTGTCTATGTGTGTTGACCATGTCAGATCCAGATCATCACCGTTTGTACATAAGGAACATCGAGAGTCTTGTTTAAGCCCCATACGGTTCAATCGAATAGGAGTTAGGTAAGTCCTATGAATAAAATTAAGATTAATCTGTTGATGATCCGGGTTACGTGACGATAGCCGAACGTTTGCCCAGACCTCAGCCCAATCAAAATCTACTTCCAGGTCTGGTATATCCATCCTCCAAACTGAGTCTAGGGGAAGGGCTTCATACGAAGATGTAAGTAAGTGACGGTAAAAGTCTGTGACAAATCCTCTCGATGTCTCCCTTTCATAAAAGAACTTGTGATATCTGTGGTACTCAAGTGGTGTCTTTAATGGGACTCCATGAGCCTTCAAGCATGCTAATAATTGTCTGTAGAAATAATATGTGGAACTGGTGAGGTTAAATTTGTTAAATATATCTTGATAGCTACAGAAACCCCGTTCGTTGAAGATATCTCCCAATGTATGTATGCCATTCTTTTCCCATTTGGGAAATCTGATAGGTTGTTGTGCAATAAGGAGTGTATTGTTATTAAATATGGGAGAGTGTTTATGCCATTTATGTTGGTTAGTAAATTTGTTTTGTGTTTCACGCCATATCCGGATCACATGTGCAATAAGAGGGCCAAATTTCAAGTTGCATTGCTTAATTGATAGGTTGGTGTATACTACATCCTGCAGTCTATGTGGTGCCACAATGTTTTCTTCTAATGTTCTCCAGGATACAGATGCTTGAGAATCAAACCAGGTGATCAGTGGTCTTAAAGAGTACGCTTTAAAATAGTGGTAGAAGTCTGGAAATGCTAAACCTCCGTCGGCTTTGTTTCTCTGTGCGGTGGATCTTTTAATTTAAAGTAAAGTTTTTTAATCGGTTATTTTTTTGTGCTGATATCAGCTTACCTTACTAAATGCCATTCACACTGCCACTGTTGAAAAGTGTAAGTGGAAAATACTCCATGAGATTTTAAAGTTGCTTGGCATGTAACTCAGCCTTCTGAAAACCACTGTACCTTTTTATTTTCGCTGCACTCTAAACTGCGCTTGTTATTAACTCCTGGGTGCTCTCAGTTGCTGTGCGAGTTTGAATGGATCATAGTAAAGTAATACAGTAACATTAGCACAAATGTTCACAATGGTAAATTACCTATGTCTAGCGACTTTCAAGTTTCATGGAGCATATTTTCAACCCTCTTCAATCAATGGCAGTGTGAAAAGTAGGCTGAGATCTACCAAAACATACACCAATGAACACACTATTTGTAATGGTGAGAAGATTAAATTAGACTGGTATGGTCCTTTAACTCGAATTCCACAGTTCAGCTCTGCTCCAAGTATAATGTACCTTACTGGCTACTGTTTGTGATCATTCCTTTAGTAAAATACACTCTAAATAAAAAACAGACAAAAAATGCTGACACGGTAGATTACATCTCCCTGTATTCTCTGTGTGGTACAGTATGCAGTTTAGTTACGTGAAAGTCTTGAAATTGTTGTGCAGCCACACCATATAGGCAATGCGGTGAAAGCTATAGATACAAAGAACTATTTGCTCTATCCTTAGAGCCTTTAGCACAGTATTTAAGACAATCCCAATCCATAGAGCCAATCTCAATTAAGGGCACACAGCATCATATTAGTTTATAATATAAACATAAACATATTATGCGGACGACGTAATATTGTTCATGCAAAACCCTACCACCTCACTGCCTCATCTTCTCAAGCTGATTGATGATTTTGGCAATCTATCGGAATTTAGGATAAACTGGCCAAAGTCTGCCTTCCTTCCACTTAATGTCTCTGCGAAGGCTACATTCCTTCCAGAAAATATACCAATGGTAGAACACTTTAGATGTCTTGGAGTTGAAATATCCCCTACTATATGCCAAACGGTGAAGTATAATTATACAAGACTCCAAGATAGGATCACAAATGACTTTTACAGGTGGTCAAAACTTAAAAACTCGGTACAGGCCCGAGTATCAATAGTTAAGATGGATGTTTTACCTAGAATCAACTTCTTTAGCTCAATGTTACCGTTACCCACCCACCCCCCCCCCCCCCCCCCACCCCCTGCTGGTTACTGGAAGAAAAAATTACACTCCACCGCATATACATTTATTTGGAACAACAAACCTCCACGAATAAAAAGATCCACCGCACAGAGAAACAAAGCCGACGGAGGTTTAGCATTTCCAGACTTCTACCACTATTTTAAAGCGTTCTCTTTAAGACCACTGATCACCTGGTTTGATTCTCAAACATCTGTATCCTGGAGAACATTAGAAGAAAACATAGTGGCACCACATAGACTGCAGGATATAGTATACACCAAATTATCAATTAAGCAATGAGACTTGAAATTTGGCCCTCTTATTACACATGTGATTCGGATATGGCGTGACACAGAAAAAATTTACTAACCAACATAAATGGCATAGCCATTCTCCCCTATTCAATAACAATGCACTCCTTATTGCACAACGACCTATCAGATATCCCAAATGGGAAAAGCAGGGCATACATACATTGGGAGATATCTTCAACGAACGGGGTTTCTGTAGCTATCAAGATATTCATAACAAATTTAACCTCACCAGCTCCACTTATTATTTCTATATACAGTTATTAGCAACTTTGAAGGCTCATGGAGTCCCATTAAAGACACCACTTGAGCACCACAGATATCACAAATTCTTCTATGAAAGGGAGACATCGAGAGGCTTCGTATCTGACTTTTATCATCACTTACTTATGTCTTCGTATGGAATCCTTCCCCTAGACTCAGTTTGGAGGAAGGATATACCAGACTTGGAAGTAGATTTTGATTGGCATGAAGTCTGGGCAAACGTTCGACTAGCGTCACGCAACCCGGATCATCAACAGATTAATCTTAATTTTATTCATAGGATTTACCTGGCTCCTATAAGATTGAACCGAATGGGGCTTAAACAAGACTCTCTATGCTCCTTGTGTCTAAGGGGTGATATCGGTACATTTATGCATATGTATTGGGAATGCCCCCCTGTTAAGATATTCTGGGAAGAAGTAACCACACAATTATCAGAATTTTTATTTCTGACCATACCTGTACTGCCTTCTGTATTGTTGTTGAATGATGTTTCTTAGTTAGCAGCCTCTATACAGCTAAAGAGACTAATTTTGTCCGGTCTTACGGCTGCTAAAAAGCTGATAGCATCACGCTGGATTCAACCCGATAAAATGTGCCGGAAGGTATGGGTTCTTACCTATCTCGATGTGATTTATCTAGAGATATCTACCGCAAGAATTTTAGGTGTCAATGAAGCCAACATTGCAATCTGGTTAGAGGTGGTGGAGAGAATAAAGGTTACTAGGTTAGCATATGAATTGTAATCCTTGGTTAGAAACGAAATAATGGATGGATTATCCAAGGGGGGTCCTGAGGGGGGGGGGGGGGGGAAGAACGAGCAAGAGCATACCGGTATGTATGTATTGTAAGTATTATGTATATATCTTGTAACCTACATTTATATTGATTCAAATACTGGACTGTATAGTCCTGTGATTTATTGTGGATATTTAATGTTAATGTTTGTGTGTCTAGTTTTATGTCATGTCAAAAAAATAATTAAAGAAAATTGTTAAAAAAAAAAGAAATAGCTAAGTAAGTCGTCAGCACAGGGAAATAAGTCTGTAGCACTTTGAATAATGCACAGCAGCAGGAGTCTGCAGGACACACGGATGCGGTTCAGCCTGAGGCCTTCCTCAGCCTTCAGGAAAGCCCAGGGCAGAACACAGAGGGCTGAAACGAGTCCGTGTGTCCTGCTGCTGTGCATATTATTAACAGTACTACAGACTTATGCCGACTACTTTATTAGCTATTTTCATAACCTATGTTACACATCATTCCATTTCTCTCTCTTCCACATGGCATGTCCATCTAAACTGTATAGTGTCTTTAAATCACATAAAAAATTACATTAAAAAAAATGCTATTTGATGATGCTGAAATAATGTTTATTATGCATCTATTAATTTGGCTTCAAGGCAACATTTTATGGGACGATTCCCCACACATAATCTTCACACATTTTATAGTAAATAAAGGAGCAGACCAAAATGGTCAATTATCAATTAATTAATGGTCAATAATACCAATTATTATATTTGGTATTGATGAGCCCTCAAAGTACTCACACTTTTACTTGGTCAGCAAAAATAGAAAAATAGAAAAACAGAAAAAGATCAGTGGACTTCTCCAAAGACAGCAGTATTTCCTTACTAGGCCTGGTAGCTCCCAATTGGATTCAATTGAATTATTAGGCTTGATGGCGCTGGTTTCAGGGGGCCAGCACCTGCCATTGTTGTCAAAGATGTAATTTGGCCAACTAAGTTCCCGCGGCAGAAACTCGCAGAGCAAGGCAAACTAGAGACATCCGCAGGACGGGTGGCACAGATCAATCTCTGTATTTTAAGAAGCAATATCAGATAGATTGTTCAAATCAACAATAATTTCCATATGTTCATCCCAACCTCAAGCCTTACCTCTGCGAGCTTGGCCTCGTACTCAGCAGACAGGCGTACGCAGACCTCCTCGGCCCTAGCCCTGCACGCCTGCTCAACCTGGTCCTTCCAATGTCTATGGACCAGGGAGCCCCAGCCCCCAAACACTTTCCTCTTCAGCTGCAGGTGGTAGTGTTGCTCTGCCTTGCGGGCGCCATGGGCCTGGCAGACAAACACACAACCAGCACATTCACCTTCTAGGAGGAAAAACATCACCTTCACTATTTGTTTTTGAAGAGGCCTATATAGACACAATGCATTTTGTGCATCACTATTGTCAACCCCGATGCCCCCCCCACACACACACACACACACATCTAAATTAGGTTCTATGTACAGTAAACTATGGCACAATGGATAATAACATCATTCCCTGGATATTGGCAAATGCCTACAATTCAGCATTGTACTGTAGATGTTAATAATAACTCATCCACTTTAGCTGATTTGCACATTTTTAGTACTTTTAATTAAATTACTGGTAATAAATGAACAAAACAAAACAACAAATGATGACAAATGACGAATAACGGTTATTTTGAGTCATTTTTCCATTCTCTCTTAGTATGGGGTAAAGAGAAGCAGATGGCACAGCTCACTGACAATATTACAAGTAGCCGATCTACATTTCACAAGAGGAGAAATCTGTGTGAGTGTAGCATACGTATGTTCAGTGCGTGCCAAGTGATACTATGACATAGTGATGTATGGGTTGCGCGAGGCATGCAGAGATTTAAGGATTTGCATAAACCATTCAACTGCGCTGGCAGTAATCTAGCAGAGTTGAGACACAACTCACTACCACTATTTTGACATTCAGTTCCTGGGAAGGGACGTGGAAAACAGCGCGGGGTTCGAACAAGATGAAAGAAAAGGGAGAAAGTCGACGCCACAAACAGATGTAGCTGTCACGCCTGCAGTGTACTATCACTCACTTGAATGTTTTGTGTAATCACAACCAGGTTTTATAATCATTTGCAGTCTTTTTGCCACGTAAAACAGGTTTTCCCCCTTTCTACTAAACTCAATACAATAATATTATTGTAAAACAGTGTGTTGCAAATTAAATCTAGTATGCCATTTTTTTTTCAATGTTATTTCTATTGCTACCTTTGTCTGACGTTGCTACAAGGCAGTGGAGCCAAGACAAAGGTTTTCCACTATATAAAAGATGTGACAAAATAAACAAATAAGAAGAGTTTTTCTTCCTCAATCCTTTTCCAATAGCCTCTGTGTTTGCTCCTGAACTAGTTTTATATTACTTTATAAAATAGTAGTAGTGTCTGTTACTGGGGTCTTCAATACAACGATGTTACCACCTGAGAGAGACACCAATATCACATTTTCACTGCCGATACCGATTCAGAATCGGCCTAACCTTTCAGTATCGGCTGATACAGAGTATTGACCCAGTCCACTGCTTTCACTGGACAGTATAAACTTAAGACCACGGGTTTGGGGTCATTGGACAAAAATGATTGAAATGCAATACATTTGACTCCATTATAGAGATATAGTATAACATGCTTCAATGTGTCAAAAATAGAGCAAATCAGGGCACTTTGCTTTGATTCCTGACATGTTACACATGGTTCTTGGTATCAGGTTTTAATATCGGGTCAATTCTACAATACTGATACCCTATTCTAGTCTGGTATCTATTTTAGCCTGGTATCTGACCAATATCCAATACCAGTATCGGTGCATCCCTAGTTTACCACCAAAGCCAGGAAGAACCCTACAACCCCACCTCTTCCCCTACATGTGTACCTCCTCCTTGGCCTCACTGTGCTTCAGCCTCCAGTGGGTGAGCACCCGCATTGCCTCCAGCTTCTCCTTCTGACTGTCCAAAGTCTGGGTCAGGATCACTATCACCTACAGGAGAGAAGGGTGAGACACACCACATCACACACTCAAGAAGAGACACCACACATCACACACTCAGGAAGAGACACCACACATCACACACTCAGGAAGAGACACCACACATCACACACTCAGAAAGAGACACCACACATCACACACTCAGAAAGAGACACCACACATCACACACTCAGAAAGAGACACCACACATCACACACTCAGGAAGAGACACCACACATCACACACTCAGGAAGAGACACCACACATCACACACTCAGGAAGAGACACCACACATCACACACTCAGGAAGAGACACCACACATCACACACTCAGGAAGAGACACCACACATCACACACTCAGGAAGAGACACCACACATCACACACTCAGGAAGAGACACCACACATCACACACTCAGGAAGAGACACCACACATCACACACTCAGGAAGAGACACCACACATCACACACTCAGGAAGAGACACCACACATCACACACTCAGGAGACACCACACATCACACACTCAGGAAGAGACACCACACACACCACAGATTTTCGACCATTTCTACCTTTACCTCGCTCTCGTGCGGAGGAGGGATTCGCAAAAAGGTGGTGTGGAACTATAAATGCTCAAACCCCTGCAAGCACCGCTGATAAAAGAACCTATGTGGACTTCCAACTTAAGCTTTTCTGTCAGAATCAGTGCACATGACACACCTCGTCTTTCCTCTGGTTGGAGGTCTGGTAGGTGTCCAGCAGACCCTTCAGGCTGTCCAGCTCTGCGTTGAGGCCGGCCGTCTGGGCAGCGTGCCTCTCCCTCTCCTTCCTCACCTCCAGCTTCCACTTCCTCAGCTCCATCAGCACATTGGACTGGTCGTAGGGGACACGGGAAGAGTGGGACGGAAGTACCAGTCTTTTTGGACATTATTCTTCTTGCGATACGAAAATCACTGTGCCCTTTCTTTTTTTCTTGTAAATTTTCATTTTATCTGATAATGTGTCTTAGACATCACATAAACCCTTGAAAGTCAACACATCTGACTAAAATGCCATGTTAACATCTGAGGTGCATTTACTTTTCTGAGAAATTGCTCTACACAGATACTTGAAGCCAATGGCAGTGGTGAATCGACAGAGAGAGGGACTCGTATGAGAGAGGAAGGGACTCGTATGAGAGAGAGGGAGGGAGGGACTCATAAGGGAGGGAGGGACTTGTATGAGAGAGGGAGGGACTCGTATAAGAGCGAGGGACTTGTATGAGAGAGGGACTTGTATGAGAGAGAGAGGGAGAGAGAGAGACTCTGACAGAGATTGGGACTCATATGAGAGAGGGAGGGACTCGTATGAGAGAGAGGGGGGCAACAAGAAAGCAAAGAAAGAGGGAGGTGACTGTCAGAGTAAAAGAGGGAGTTACTACACATTTTTATCAGTAACGGTAAAAGATAAAAAGAATGGCACAGTGATTTCAGTATCGAGGCAGGAATGACTTTGAACCCACATGTCAAAAAGAGTGTTATGATCCTTTAAGGATTTTGAGGTACTAACCCGGCAGATTTATTTTGTCCACAATTTCCAAACCATCTTTGTTACTTGACTAGCGAGAACATTGACATTTGTGCACACATCCAGGGTTAGTTAGTAGAAGGGTGCTAGTGGGCTCGCAAAGTTTCTATCCCCGATTGTCATTACATTATGTGAATATTATAGGCAATATTCTTCAGCCCTTAATAAAAGGATATGAAGAAAGAATAATAATAAGCAGTTACTGAATGAGGCAGAATCCTGTAGGGGTGACTGGTATCATATGGGGGGGGGGGGGGGGGGGCTGTTGTTTCAACGCCTGTTATGGACCTTGCACAGAACATTTCAGCTCGACAAAAAACTTAATGCTAATTCTTTGAATGCTAATATACTGAGGCACCCTTAGTTAATACCATCACTCAACATTCCTAAACCTATGAACACACTAATGCATAGTCTTTTCAATTACTAATAAAAAAACATCTTAAAGGGGACATGCATTATAATTGGCCTTTTCCAGTGATTGGCATGTTTTCCTAGCAATTGGGGATTATATCAATGTGGTCTGTGTCGTTAATTATCATATTGACTCATCAGTCTAGTCTCGAGTTCACGAGATCCTCCCTCACTCAACTAAGCTGTTCTGATTTGACAGTTTTGCTGACGTGAATATAGCACTGATTTGCATAACTAACACCCCCTCTATGGTTGACAGCGACAGCAGAGCGAGTGGAAATATCTTCACTTCCTCAAACAGAGCGAGGCAGAGAGCGCATAGTGTAACCCGACACTTCCTCAAACGGGCTCCTCTTTCAATCTTAACAAGCATTAAACAAAATGGCCCAGTCATCTATTCACCTTTGTTTAATACATGAGGCGTTGTCTAATGTTATCTAGCTACTGATAGCTCCTGATATCATCAGTTTGGTGCTGGCTGGCTAACGTGAGCTAACGTTAGCTGCTAGCCACAATGCTATACTGTTGTACTGGCATATTCCATTCACGTTAGCATGTAGCTAACAACATCTGAGATCTTTTTGTGAGACTAAACTATCCGCTCTTGGTGGTCAATTGTGTTGATGTTAGTTTTGTTTCATCAACAAATGAGAGGCAGAACACACAGTGAATGTATCCGTTTTGTTTATTGCACTTTCTTTGCTGAAAAATAAGTGCTACATTGGCTAAATAGCTCACGGAGGCATTTAAAGATGGTGGCTTGTTGATTTTTTTACAGGAAGTGTATTGGCACATCCAAGGTAACTACCTCCCCGCGCATGCTCAGTGCTGAATTCGAGACGTGATCCGTTGCGGTCTGACCACGCCTCGTTCTGACAAAACGAAAGTGCTCAGATCGCAAAACAAATGTCTAACTCGGCTGTCACTACGTTGCGCTCTGGAAAGCGAAACTCATCTTGAAAACGAAACGAAAACACCCTGCGTGTAACCGACGCCTCAGTCTCTCTCTATGCCAGTCGCAGACTGTGTGGATGACTGTCACTCAAAGTGCTTATGGGCGAAGCCAGGCCAACACAGCCTGAAATCCAAAGTGAGAAAGATTTGGCTTTTGAGTACTTGATTAGAACTATAAAACAATGATTTTTTTTTAATAAAACCTTACAGATGTGTTCAATAGACTCACAGGAATTGTGTAAAGTTGCCCAAATAGTGCTAGGAATAGCAATGCATGTCCCCTTTAAAGTCAATGTACACATTTGTGGGGGCCCTTGCAGGTTGGGGTCTATTTCTTTGGAAACTCCTAAAACATGCTATAACAATCACAAATCTGATTAATTGGGTGCTGTAAAAAACAAAACAAAACAACAGACAGGTATATATGATTAGAGCCCTATGTTCAGAAAAAAAGGCCTTTGCTTCCAGTAAGCTCTCAAGTCAATAACGAATAGGGGGCAGAATGTGATTGAATTGGAGAGGTTGGAGCTATAACATCAAGGATGATGCAGGCTGACCTTGAGGCTGTCGCTCCAGGTGTCCAGGATGCTCTCCACCCTGTTTATGTTTTCCTCAGAGATAAACATCTTTTCTGTTACCACGGTTACCACCGGGTCTGGGCTGCTCTGTCTGGACCCCTCAGAGAGAGCACTGGAGACCACGGAGGCCCTGCCTGACGAACCACCTGCCATCTTCTCAACTGGTAGGCATCAAGAAAAGACCATTTTCATTACGTACAGGAACAGCCAGAGGGCTCCTGATACAATATTATCAAAATACCAGGGACACAATATAATAACAATGGGATACCTTTGAAATGACATATGCCGGACTTCACTGTTCTGTTTTTCTGTTATTTGTACATGGTTAAAAGCTTGAACATTACCTAGGGCAATGAAATTCCTAAAAACAATTCTACTTAGCAAGTACCGGATGAAATTCAAGGCCTTTTAGATTTTCAAGCAGTCTTTCAAGGACCTTTTCCCGTTTGTGGAGGAATCCCTTTGTTTGTCCTAACAATAGCTTGAACCTCACTAGAGAGCCAATGAGCCAAAGCTGGATCCAACTCTCGACTTCATTGTTCTCCCAGATGGCCACTGGAAAACACTCCTCAGCTAAGCTAATTTAATCTACATGTATTTTGTGTTTGACTATTGAACTTATATTGATCATGAAGATCCGTCTACCATAATTGATGAGTCCGGTTCCACCACACATTTTAAATAACATTTGACAGAGCCTTGTGAATAAAGAAAAGCATGAAACAGAATGTTAATGTATTGCTAAAATAGAATGGGGGAAAGTATCACAGAAATTATAAAACATTTTCCAGAAATTATAGTGTATCAATATTTTCCCCACCAATGACTCATCTCTTAAAAAATGTGCTGATCATCCTGCCATGATGGTCTCCTTCACCATCTTCATCAGCTGAAGTGAAGTTCAAATTATACTGTCCCATTTTGGCTTTTTTATATATATATGCAATTGTATTTACCGTTAGAGGCTTTAGAGTCTGTGCGGTGCTCAACTATAGCAGGGGAGCCCTGTGCTGATCTTATACTCCTGTTGGACTGTCTCCCATCTCCAGTCTCAGGGGCGGAGCCTGACAGAAGAAGAAAGAGAGACAGCTATGAGAGAGAGAGCCTGACACAAGAGAGAGAGACATATATGAGAGCCTGACATGAGAAGAGAGAGACAGATATGAGAGAGAGCCTGACACAAGAAGAGAGACAGATATGAGAGAGCCTGACACAAGAAGAGACAGATATGAGAGAGCCAGTTATGAAAGAGTCTGGCACGAGAAGAGACAGATATGAGAGCCTGACACGAGAAGAGAGACAGATATGAGAGCCTGACACGGAAGAGAGACAGATATGAGAGCCTGACACAAGAAGAGAGACAGATATGAGAGCCTGACACAAGAAGAGAGACAGATATGAGAGCCTGACACAAGAAGAGAGACAGATATGAGAGCCTGGCCCCTGACACAAGAAGAGAGACAGATATGAGAGCCTGACACAAGAAGAGAGACAGATATGAGAGCCTGACACAAGAAGAGAGACAGATATGAGAGCCTGACACAAGAAGAGAGACAGATATGAGAGCCTGGCCCCTGACACAAGAAGAGACAGATATGAGAGCCTGACACAAGAAGAGAGACAGATATGAGAGCCTGACACAAGAAGAGAGACAGATATGAGAGCCTGACACAAGAAGAGAGACAGATATGAGAGCCTGACACAAGAAGAGAGACAGATATGAGAGCCTGGCCCCTGACACAAGAAGAGAGACAGATATGAGAGCCTGGCCCCTGACACAAGAAGAGACAGATATGAGAGCTTGACACGAGAAACAAGAGAGACAGATGATGAGAGCCTGACACAAGAAAAGAGAGACAGATATGAGAGCTTGATACGAGAAGAGAGACATATGAGAGAGAGCCTGACACAAGAAGAGAGAGAGACAGATATGAGAGAGCCTGACACGAGAAGAGACAAATATGAGAGCCTGACACGAGAAGAGAGAGAGACAGATATGAGAGAGCCTGACACGAGAAGAGAGACAGATATGAGAGCCTGACACGAGAAGAGAGAGAGACAGATATGAGAGAGCCTGACACGAGAAGAGAGAAACAGCTATGAGAGAGCCTGACACGAGAAGAGAGAAACAGCTATGAGAGAGAGCAGATATGATGGATGATTGGCTTGATTAGTCAAATTAATGATAGAAAAATGCTGTTTTGTTTGATTTCAGTGCAGTGCAGGGTTCTTACACCTTTTCCAAAGCAAAATTCAAGCTTTTTCAAGGTGCATTTTCAAGCTTTTCCAGCATCTTATGCGGCTGTGGTAAATTAAATATTTACTCAAAATGATAATTTTACTTCTTCCATCACATTAAATCAGATGTTATTGTGCTATAAACAACCAAAATGATGTAGACTTGGCATCCTATATAACCTGGCTGAGCCAATATGAAACAATCACTCAAATAATCACCAGATAAAACAGTCTTTGAGGTAGGCAGTCAATCAGCTCATTGAGCCTTAAAATGTACACAAAATCAAATCAACCTAGGATTTTTATATAACCCCCCACAGTGGTGTGTTCAGTTGGTACGTCCCAGCAGGGACCAGGATGTAAGCTATATGATGCCCACTCTCAAAGAGCACCTACGGGAGACTGCAATTCGAAACTGGCCCCTGTAAATGTCCTAACCCAACCCCCTCCAATGTACAGTAAATGTCCTAACCCAATAATACACGAGACCCCCCAGGCCATCAGGCTGCTCAACGAACAATAAACACTATGCAACAACCATCAAATGCACACAGCACACACACCCACACGCACTTTAAACAAACAACTCACTGCAGCACCCACTCTCCACACTTTAGATCACCTAAACACACTTTATATTTATTGGTAAAGGATTTGCACTACAACTCGTACACCTTACTGTAAATTGTACCTAAATTGTACCTCATCCCATTTCTGCTTTGCACTATATAGTATTGTATATTAGTACATTGCATAGTATATTGTATATTGTATGGTAACTCAGTTACTTCTATTCTGCATCGAACATTGTACATATGTCTATACTGAACACTTTGACCTCTATTTTTTTTACTTTTTTTTTTAGCGTTTATCGCTTTTCTGGTCAAGCATGACCGACAGTTGTAGAGTGAAACGGGAGGGAGAACAGGGGAAGACATTCGGCAAATGACGGCGGGTCCGGGAATCGAACTCGGAGTCAACCAGAACCGTGACGCAGCACGGCTCCTCCCGACGCAGAAATAGCGCCGAGATACGCGGTGAGCTACTAGAGCCCCCCTTGACCTCTATTTTTACTTCTATTTTATTTCATACTTATCTTGTCTAGCACAGTCTCTGGAGCGTAACAGTAAGAAGCATTTTGTATAAAAGTATTCTGTACTTCTGTATGACAACTATTAAAGAAACTTGAAACTTGGGAACAAGTAAGGTTTCGTCGATATTCCAATGTACAGTCCCCCCCCCCCGCCTACCCAACCCCCCTCCCCACCCCACCACCTCTGGTCTGCATCCCCTTAACAATTGTGTGTATTGAGCTGTACTGTATTGTACCCATTCTGAAATCTGTTAATAAAAATTTCAATCAACCAATCAATCAATGTTATTGGTTGCAATTAGGGCTGTCCCCGACTAAGGATTAATATAGTCGATTTGTAGTCGCCAAAATTAGCCGATAGTCGACAAAAAAAAAGTACACTTAGCCTTCGCAGGTATTTTGTTGCCACCTTTGCCCTTGTACGGCATTCCTTTGAGACGTTTCTGCTTGGATTCATTCACTATTTTGTGTTTAATTAAACTATAATTTGTGACAGTAAAAGACTAAATAACTACACATGTATAGCCTGGCCTATATTATAGTAAACCTTATCACTTACCAATAGGCGACGAGCCCTGAATCATGGAAATTACTTCATCCAGACTGTAGCTTTTCTTGCTTCTCTAAGCATCTGCCATCTTGAAAAGTTGTAAAATTGCCTAAGTCGCATGTCTTGTGACTTAGGCAAAAGATAAAACTGCCTAAGTCACACTCTTGACATAGGCAATATTCTTCCAGGGTAGAAACAGCATAATCCTTTCAATTAAGGATGTAGGCGATTGTACCAGAGGGTGGCCAGCATCATGAAGATATGAATTAGGCAAAAAAAAAAAAAAAAAATCCAAAAAATGACTTAGGCCATTATTTTAAGAGGGTGACGATATTCTCTTTTTTTTTTTTATCATTCCATTTGGGCTGTGGGGGTGCTTAATGTCTGAAGGAGTCAACAGACGGCTTCTTTTCCTCTGCAAAAGCATGCAATTGGTCCACTGATGGTGATGGATACATCTTGATATTTGTCTAGTCTAGTAGTGTGTTCATTAGATGGGTGAAATCCTCTTTCAGTGCCTCTGTGCCCGTTTTCTGTTCTTCTTCTTTATTTTTTCCGGCAGTGTAAACGCAACATGGCGTATTACTGCCCTCCTCAGTTCTATACTACGCCCACAATTGAGAAATACGCATAGGCCTACAAAAAAATATAATAATAATAATAATAATAATAATAATAATAATAATAATAATAATAATAATAATAATAATAATAATAATAATAATAATAATAATAATAATAATAATAATAATAATAATAATAATAATAATAATAATAAATAAAATAACATTATATCCTCTGGTACAACTCTGCCTCGTGCAGAAATGTCAGCACTGCCTCTGTGATCAGCTGGTGGTTCTCATTATTCAGGCCAAAGAAAGATTTTAGAGAGAAAGAAGAAACTCTCGATTCTGATAACCTTTTATAAAAGATTTCCCTTTCTTTCCTATACCTGTCACATTCTAGGAAAACATGCTTGACAGTTTCAGGCTCTCCACATTCATACCGCCCATCTGGATGTTTTCCCACAATGCTTAAGGTACTGTTCAACCCACAATGTCCCAGCCTCAATCTACACATCTTGACCCTATCGCTCCTAGACCCATATCCAGCCACGTTGATTTTGACCGAGGCTGCAGAGAGAAATAATGCCTCCCCTTGGTCCCCTTTTCACACTCAGCCTGCCACTCAGCCTCAACTCCTTTCTTAATCTTCTCTCCGAGTTCAACTCTTCCCATTGAAATGCTTATCTCTTCTTCCCTTTGTTTGGCAAGGGAATCAGCTGTCTCATTTCCCTCAATCCCAGCATGCCCCGGAACCCAGCAAAACTCCACTGAACAGCCTGCCTTCTCAATCCTATATAAAACTAATATTATTTCCTGAATGAGATCAGGGCGAGCTTTAGACCTACCTGCACTCAGCCATCAGTGCAGCAGCGAGTCAGAACATATAATCACCTGACCTTTCTGTTTTTTACCATACATATTATTTATATTATTCAAATGAAACATGTTCCGTTGTGATGTCACAGTATGATGTCATAATAGAGCATTCTAGAACATTTGTGATGTCACAGTATGATGTCATAATAGAACATTCTAGAACATTTGTGAGTTACAGTATAGACCGCCGCAACACTTCCGGGATTCTGAAATCGGGGAGGAGATAGCGGTGGGAGCATAATAATGAATGTTGATGAGAGCCGTGATGTAAGTGGTTTAGGATACGGCTGTGGGGGTGCTAGAGACATGATCGAATAGACTTTTATGCGCCTGAGTTTCCTTAACACGGCGCGACCCATCCTAATCGATCAGAACTAAATCGGCAGAGAAAAAGCCCATTTTTAAGCACCTATTCCACATGGACATGCGCAGATTGCCCACGGAGTCTGGACGACGCGAGATGACGCACAAATGAATGTGGACTGTTCCATCAGAGGGGGGAGCTTCGATGGCCAGTGTCCTTTCAGCCGAACAGGATAATGAAAAAATTATCCCACTAAATGGCCAGACGCGTCTTATGGCGACATCTACAATTACCTCATTGAGTCTCCAGGTAGACTAATGTTTATATTTAAGTGCAGTGGTCTGTAGCCACTCACACTGGCCACCGAAGCTCCCCCCTCTGATGGAACAGTCCACATTCATTCGTGCGTCATCTCGCGTCGTCCAGACTCCGTGACAATCTGCGCATGTGTATGGGGAGTAGGTGCTGGAAAAGGGACTTGATCCCGGCCGATTTAGTTCGGATCGATTAGGAATGGGTCGCGCCGTGTTCAGGCGATTCAGGCGCATAAAAGTCTATTCGATCATGTCTCTAGCACCGCCACAGCCGTATCCTCAACCACTTACATCACGGCTCTCATCCACATTCATTCATATGCTCCCACCGCAATCCCCTCCCCGATTTCAATGTAACGCGGAGTGTAGTGGTCTATAATGTCATAATAGAACATTCTAGAACATTTGTGATGTCACAGTATGATGTCATAATAGAATAGGCAGTTAGCCTCTGGTATGCGTGCCATTAGTGTTAGCCACGCTTCTAGGCCTATTTTCTTTCGGGAAGAATGATGAAAAAGTAAAAAGTAAAAAAAAAAAAAAAAATGTAAAAGAACATATCATATTTTATTTTTTTATGCATTCGACTAAGAGGTTGGCAGTCGACTACGGCTCCTTTCGATCGATTAGTCGACTATTCGACTAATATGGGTCAGCCCTAGTTGCAATACAGACGCACAGTTAGTTGATGCACGTTCTAGTCTCCTCTCTTGTTATTTCACACAAACAGCTACCCCTAGCCTAGTAGCTCCCTGGCTTCTTATGTTGCCGACATATCCTACAGAACATTCCTTAAAATAGAAAGAATTGATTTGCTTGTTAGCCATGTTGATCACAGCGAAACCACAGCTCCGATGCATAATGGCGTTAGCTAAACAAAACTTGTTTGAAGGTAAATTGGCTTTTATACAACGGCATGCAAATTTCTCGATTCTGATTGGCTGAAACAGTCAAGTTACACGTGGGTATTTGTAATAACCAACGCTCTTGGTCCCAGGACCGAATTACTATCAATCTGCCATGCAAGTTTTTAGAAGTGAAAGCAAGAGGGCGGACACGCCGGACAGTAAACGTTACGAAAGGATATGTTGATAGGGTCATAAAGACTAAATGAAAAACGATTCTGTCACGGCGAATGTGTTAGTTTCTTAAACAATGTTGGATTATGTAATTGATGGGTCATGAGTCATTGTGGAACAAAAGAAAAATCGCGCGAATTGATTGATTGATTAATTGCAAAAAAAAAAAGAAAATGTACCTACTTTCTATAGAAGCAGCTGGGAGGTGCGCTGTTTTAAGTGAGTGTGGATTATTGAATTGATATGATTAATTGCAAATTTTATTACTGTCCGCCTTGTTTCCAACTGGTTAAGCTTGGCGACTCTTTCGAAGTCGCTCTCTTTCGAAGTTGGTTAAGGTTAGGGCTGGGCGATATGACGATATTATATAAATATCGGGTACAGTTCATTAACGATACACTTTTTCAACGTATCGTGGATATCGTGATGTTTTGCCCAAGAGGATTGTGTCGCGTCAATCTGTCCACACGTTACTCGTTCATATCTCAGCCCGTGCTGAGATATGCCCATTCCGCGGTCTGTTAATAAAGTTTTCAATCAGACAGATGTATGGAAAGGCTTTTATTATAACATTCGTTGTAGTAACATCATTATGCCTCATTTAGTCATCCTGTTGAGCACTGGTCTCCTACTCGACGGCCGCGGGGAGCTAACGTTAGTAGCTTTGTTGACGTTGTTCAGCCACAGGACATTCAGGAAGTAAAAAAACTAGGAGCTTGCCGATTGGTGCTAAGAACAGCAGGGCGGGTGCAAGCGCTGTGACGTAATTGGCAGACTCGACTGTCAATCAAAATTATATGTTTCCGTCAGAATGAATGAGTGAAGACTTTGTTAAAGGGTTGCAGAATGGGTACAATACAGTACAGGAGGATGAAGACCAGAAAAAGACTTTCGACTTTTTTACATAAGGGTCCTCCATTTTCAATTCATCAAAACATTTAGAGACATACATATATACAGTAGTTTCATTAAAATGCTATTGATTGATTGATTGATTGATTGATTTAAAACTTTATTAACATATTGCAGAATGGGTACAGTACAGCTCAATACATACAATTGTTAAGGGGATGCAGACCAGAGAAAGACTTTAGTCTTGTTTACATCAGGGTCCCCCATTTTCAATTCATCATATTTCATATCTAAATCATATAATATCTCATTGCTAAATATATGCAATATATAATCTAATAATCTAAATCTAATATATAATATAAAAATGCTAAATGCATGGGTATTTTATTTTGTCTTTAATGTTAGCTTGCAAAATCAAATACTGTCTTGGTAAGCCTCATAATGAATTGTTTGGGGTAAAAAAGAAAAACATCGTGATGTGTATCGTGTATCGCCAAAAGGTCAGAAAATATCGTGATATCATATTTAGGCCATATCGCCCAGCCCTAGTTAAGGTTATAGTTTGTCTTTAGATCAGGGCGATAAGACCACCAGCCCTGATTCCAAACTCTAACCTTAACCAACTTCGAAAGAGTCGCCAAGCTTAACCAGTTGGAAACAAGGCGGACAGTAATAAAATTAGCAATCAATCAATCAATTCAATAATCCACGCTCACTTAAAACAGCGGACCTCCCAGCTGCTTCTATAGAAAGTAGGTTTAAAAAATAGATAAATCCCTTATAGGTAGAGTTGTTCCGATACCAGTATCGGAAATGCCGCCGATACTGCCTAAAATGCTGGTATTGGTATCTGCGAGTACACGTAAATTCTAGCCTCCGATCCCATGACGTCATTTATCTCCTGCGGAGAGTGAGAATTATAAAATGAACGTGTTTTAAAGTGTGATGCTGTTTGTCATTTTAACAGCAGATACACTTTCTTAAATTCCATTGTCCCCGACAGAGCGTGTGACGGGGAGCTCGGACGGGATGTGTTTTGCTTGCTGGTGTTATAGCATTAGCTGAAAAGCTAGCTAGTTGGAACAACATCCGCTTTAACGTTACATCAAATCAGATGATCACCTGTCCTTTCTCCAGGACCTGACACTGTCCGTCTATCAACAATAACGCACCCACGGTGAATCGTATTTAAGTCAAGTAGCTACTGACTAGCGTTAGCTGACTAACGTTATCAAATGTCAATGCGGGGAAGACTAGCTAGGTCAGCTAGCTTAGCTTGATAACGGTACCTTGGCTAAAGTTGGTGCTATTCATAATCCAGCAATAATGGCTGCAGACCTGCAAGCAAAGTACAGCAAGTTCCAAGTGCCAAAGGATAAGAGTCTGAGGCGGAGTCTCAAAAGAGAATGTTGAATATTTATTTTGCATAGAAAATCACAACATGAACGTTACTACTAGCCAGAGCCTCTGCTAGTACTAGCTTACAGACTGGGTAGCGAGTGCAACACGTCTAACGTCCGTGCAGATCATTGGAGTAGGGTATATCTGCAGTGCCGCAGCTCCATACTCATTGATTAATGATACTAATACTAATCTATACAATCACCTGTTGTTGAATAAATACCATTACTTTCTAGTTATTACTAAAAAACTATATATAAAACAGTATCTGTAAATAAAAAATAGTATAATTTATATAATATCATTTTTTATAATTTTTTTTTTATGTATGCACTGGTATCGGATCAGTATCGGTTTTCGGCCGATACCCAAAGCTTAGGTATCGGAATTGGATCGGGAAGGGAAAAATGGTATCGGAACATCTCTACTTATAAGGGCAAAGAAAACTTTTTTTTTTGTTTTGCCTACTTTCTATAGAAGCATCTAAGAATTAAGTTATATAGAAAGTAGGTAAAAAAAAAATAAGTTAGATGTGTTAGTTTGTTGGATGTCTTAGTTGAAAGACAGTTGGATGTGTTAGTTTGTTGGATGTCTTAGTTGAGAGTAGGGCTGGGCGATATGGCCAAAAACGTTATCGCGATAAAATTATTTTCATATAACTCGATATCGATAATTATCGTCGATATAATTTCTGTCAAGTTTAATTAACTTCTTATGCCCGGCGCCGATGGACGGGCTATTAATAGACTTGTTTTGCTGCTGCGAATGTCTCGAGTTGATGTCGTCATCAGTACGCACACGTTCTTCTACGCACCAGTGCATAGATTATTATATTCCACCAGGGGGCAACCTACCGCCACTTATAAGAATGGAACTAACAGTTAGCCAAAGCAAGCGGTGTATCCCATGACAATGTACTAACTATCACCTTAAAATACTCCGTTCCGCCCCAATACATTGCAACAACGTCCACCGCATACCCCACACTACTCTAACCGTGGCCTCAGAATTCACGCCACACACCCACTCCGCACGTAAACTATAAAATAGCGGCGTGCAAGCTAATTATCCTAGCCAGCCTTGTTTCCAATGTACTAACTATCACCCTAAAATACTCCGTTCCGCCCCAATACATTGCAACGACGTCCACCGCATACCCCACACTACTCTAACCGTGGCCTCAGAATTCACGCCACACACCCACTCCTCACGTAAACTATAAAATAGCGGCGTGCAAGCTGACAGTTGGATGTGTTAGTTTGTTGGATGTCTTACTGAGAACAGTTGGATGCACTTCCGAGCTGCTTCCACATGGAGGCAACTTCTCTTTTTGTTTGGGAACTACTTTTTCTGCGGATGGTTTTTTCAATAAATCTTCAATTAATGTGTGTTTATTGTATAGCAATAAGGTTGGATGAATGCGCCAGTTGTATAAAAGCCATTACACCACGTGCAGTTGTGGGTTGTGAGAATTATCAATGTCAATGTCAGACCTTGCAATCAAAAGTTAGGGGGCGCACTGAAATTATGGCAAGGGTTATTAGCCCCCTAACTTTTGATTGCAAAGTCTGACATTGACCCCCTTTTCAGGAGTTGACCTAGAGCCCACCAAGGTCATGCATATCAAGTTTGGTCAATGTCAGACCTTGCAATACACTGTAAGGCACTGTAAGGCTACTGTCCTGCCTCACTTCCAGTGATGAAGCTAAGCTATGCTAACGGAGCGTCTATTCCCAAAGCTAAAATGCACGCACAGAGACAAAAAAGGTATGTATCTTCTTGTCTAACTCCAGGGAAGATGTTAAATAAGCTAATTTCCCAAAATGTTGGAGTTCCCCTTTAAGCTTTTCCAGCATCTTATGCGGCTGTGGTAAATTAAATATTTACTCAAAATGATAATTTCACTTCTTCCATCACATTAAATCAGATGCTATTGTGCTATAAACAAACAAAATGATGTAGACTTGGCATCCTATATAAGCTGGCTGAGCAAATATGAAACAATCACTCAAATAATCACCAGATAAAACTTCAATTTCAATCAAATATTTACTGAAAATGTGCAAAATAAGAGAACAGTCTTTGAGGTAGGCAGTCAAACAGCTCCTTGAGCGTTAAAATTTATACAAAATCAAATCAACCTAGAATTTGTATATAACCCCCCACAGTGGTGTGTTCAGTTGGTACGTCCCAGCAGGGACCAGGATGTAAGCTATATGATGCCCATGTTATTGGTTGCAATACAGACGGACAGTTGACATTCATGTGTGCATGCGCGTGCACATCCGTGCATGTGCGTGTTCCTGCTCAAACCCCATCCCATGAGCACTGTATGCCTGACTTGTCGCTTGTCGTTGTCAACATAGCCGTCTGTGGCAACACTAGCTCACTAACGTTTTTAATTTTTTTTTTTTTTAAATAAGAAGCTCGCTAATGTTACTGGGATTAAAGCAAGCTTTCAGGAGGGGCGGGGGGTGCCATTGGCGGGCGGTTCAGTCAGATAGTAGTGATGCACGATATATCGGCCGCCGATATAATATCGGCCGATATGGCCGTTTTTTTACACATCGGTATCGGTCCGATATCAAGATAGGGCCGATATTAAAAAAAAAAAAAAAAAAAAAAAAATTATATATTTTTTTTCTTTTTACATGTTTTGACCTTAAATAGTTTCAAAATATCAGTCATTTCTGAAAATAAGTTACAAAAGTTAAAAAAAATTGCGTTTTGGAAAATAGCTCTTTATTTGATTATCATAAAAAAAGTGTTTTCTATACAGAGATATCGACATCGGTAAATATCGGTATCGGCCAGAACAGCAATATTAATATCGGTTATCGGTATCGGCCACAATTTTCACATCGGTGCATCACTATCAGATAGCGATTTATTATGAAAGTATACAGTGCAATTACAATTACAATAACTTTCCAGCACTTTATACACAATTCAAGCACATTTCAAACCTTGAAAACAACACATTGAAATACAAGCATTTTCAAGGATTTCCAGCACCCATACGAACCCAAAACCAAAGCTATTATTGATATTACAATATTGTGACTCTAGTATTGTGATAATATCGTATCGTAGTTCCCACACATAATGTATAATGATGAATGACATGAGCATACTACACGGCAGGTACAAAAAGGCATGTTGTGGTGTTTTTGTATAGAGCATGATGAGTCAGAGTCAGAGATTCAGCGTCAGAGTAAAGTGGAATGGGTTTCCAAGTAACATAATTAATGCTGTACCCATTGAAGTGCCTTTTCAAGGCATTATTAAAAACATCATAAAAATGTATGTCAGATGATTGTTAGCAGTTGTTGCACCCGTTTGTTCTACAGCTTTTATTTTTGAATGTATAGTTTAGTTTTGAATGTATAGTTTAGTTTATGCATTACTTAGTTAAAGTGTATTATGTTATATTCGGTTTTTATTTATGTTTTAATTTGATTCTGTCATAGGTTGTGTTGTTTATTATGTATAGCAGTAGATTATGTATAACAGGTAGATCGCGGGCTGATTTCAAGTAGATCTCGATTAATAAAATGAGATTATAAAAAAAAACATTTTTTTTTTTTTTTTGCTAAATCAACTCTGCCTCTCTTCGTTAACTACAACAAGCAATGCTGTTTGTTATTTAAGATGAGGTCGGACTCGGCACTGACAGATGTGTTCATTGTGCTGCTTTTATAAAGCCTCAAATGACGGCTTATAATATTTCATGAAAGCAAAGTGTTTTGTTTGTCTAAGATTTAAAAAGGTTTAAACTTTACAGCACTGACAAAGTTGAACAAAGTGCTGTACAAGTCCCACAACATTAAAAAAATATATATAAAAAAAAAATGTATCTCGAAGCTTCGAATTAAAATCAAATCTCGGCCCCAAAGCTTCGAATTCCAAAAAAAAATATCAAAGGTCAGCCCTACTACGGATAGCTCATTATATCAACAGCGTTGTTGTTTCCAGGCTTGCAGCTGTTGGTTAGCTAGCTATCGTTCTCAGTTGGCTAACGTTAGCTACTAGCTAGCTAATACTGGCCTACCTTTTAATTCGCAATGGAATGGCTAGCTAACTAACTGTACAAATCGATGTGATTTGGCTGAGACCGTAATTTGTACGGTTGGCTGGATTGGGGGTGGCCAGCTGGCTAGCTTTTCAATCAATCAAGCTGGCAGTTCGTAGTGCAGTAGCTGGCTGGATAGCTGTTGTATTGTGGGTTAAGGTAGCCAGCTGGCTGGCTGACAGTTCGTGGTGCAGTAGCTGGCTAGATCAGGCACGTGCACACATAGAGCCCAAGGGGTGCTTGAGCACCTGCCTTTTTGAGCCTCATAAAAAAGGGCCCTTTTTGAAAAAAAAATATATATATATAAAAAAGATTTTAATTTTTTTTTCCGTTACGCATATAGACTGCCCTTCCAACTGAAAATGTCAGGATAGAATCAAAATATTAGGTAAAGAGAGAGATGCCCAATATTCCATTGCAGTTTGCACGGCCTCCTCAGAACTCTCCGCGGACCTATATATTTTATGCATAGCGTGGGTGGTGATGATGATGATGATAGAAACCGTTGTTGAATGCTGGTGTTACACTCACTGAGGGACACGAAGAAGTCAAGTCCGATGGGATTTGGGAATCTCAAATACAAATCAGGATTGGAATAAAAAATGCATTTATATTAAACAATACAGTATACAGCACTTCTTGGGGTCTGTAGGGTAAGCACTTATTCCCTCCCCCCTGAACATTTATGGAGATGTATGGGCCTTTTAAGTCAGTGATAAAAGTGTCTTTCAAGGATAAGTGAGCTCCTGCACTGATTATTATAGTTTAATATTCAATATTTAATCAGCAAAACCCCCCAAAAAGCATAAAAAGGCCCCCCCCCCCCCCCCCCCCGCCCGAAAAGGGCCCTTAAAAATCTGGCTTGTGCGCTACGCGCGCTCGGTTAAAACACACAGGTATAGTGCCCTTTTCAGCCTTTGAGCACCTGCCCCTCTAAAGTCCTGTGCACGTCCCTGGGCTATAGCTGACTAATGTTGGCCAATATAGCTGTAACTGAATGATGCTAGCCTTATGTGGTCTTATGAGTTTCAGTTCATAGGAAAATACTTTGACTATAATGGTCAGAAGTAAATTAACTGTATATACTCTCTTTTAGAAACTCTGTCTCTTAAACAGTACTGTATATCTTGTATGTCATAAATGGCTGGATGTAACAGTACTGTTTATCTGTATGACAAATGTTATGATGAATTGAAAATGGGGGACCCTGATGTAAACAAGACGAAAGTCTTTCTCTGGTCTGCCTCCCCTTAACAATTGTGTGTATTGAGCCGTACCTGTATTGTACCCATTCTGCAATCTGTTAATAAAATGTTCAATCAATCAATCAGTTATGCTTAACATGCAGTACTATTAACTAACTTTACTTAATTTCTAAGATTAGATCATTTAGTTATTTTTAAATGTCTGATCTAAAGATAAACAAAGGATTTTAAAAGTGTTATATTTATCTTCTCTTATAGTACCAGAGAGAAGCTGAGGAGAATCGACCAGCAACAAAAGCCAAATTAAATGTATATCTTTATTTTTTAACATTTTAAGATTTAACATTTTTCCCTGTGGTATCGAAAATGGTATCGAATATCGATACTTTTCAAGGTATCGTATCGAAGTTTGAAATTCCAGTATTGTGACAACACTAGTGTGTTGTCAGTTGCAATGTGACAGCTCTGTTTACACATCATTCCTATTCCCTTTTAATTGTACATATATCATTTTTGTTTTTATTGTATTGTTCCACTTTGGCAATGTAAACTCATGTTTTCTCATGCCCATTAAATTGAGTGTGTGTGTTGTCAGTGTGTATGCAGAGTGTGAAATAAATGGGTCATGCTGCCTGCATGCCCAACGTGAGAAGTTAGTCTCGTCATTCTTGTAATTGCTACACTACACAGTTACAATGATATATAAAATATCATATTATATTACCATTCAATATGCACATGACAGAAAATATTATATGCCATATAATATGTTCTGTCATGTGCATATTGAATGGGTATTACTAATACTATTAATACTAATACTAGCCGAGAGTAGGTCAAATTTTGGCTGGTAGCTCTCGGCTAGGTGGTAAATAAAAAGTAGATCTTGGTTCAAAAAAGGTTTGGCACCCCTGATGTATAGGATAAGGTAACCCAAGAATGCTTAATAAGACGACCACTGCCCCTCATCCAGGAATGCATTTACGTATCTCAACATCTTAATTAAATCCTGCAGAGAGGAGGGAAAACATGCACTCTAAAGAGCAGCATGGGCAGAGTGCCAGCACATCATTACACATCAGCCTGCCTACTTTCTCCATCCCTGTGCACTACTCCATGACAGTTTAAAGCACCAAACCGCCACTGCGAGCGCTGCAGCTGGGGGAATAGCCTGATAGACCTTGTCAGATGTGCTTACAGTCGGGAGACTGAGGTGGTGGTGGTGGGGGCATCTGATCAGACATATCAGATGTTTCCTGACTGGTTTATTTGCTAAGAACATGATGCAGACATACAGAATGCTTTTCTGAACATTTTGAAGCTAAATCGCCTTATGGCAGTTGATCATTGATGGCTGCATGGTTTGGAGGGCCTCAAGCTTGGTGTGATTGATTGATTGAACATTTTATTAACAGATTGCAGAATGGGTACAATACAGCACGGCTCAATACACACAATTGTTATGGGGATGCAGACCAGAGAAAGACTTTCATCTTGTTTACATCAGGGTCCCCCATTTCAAATTCATAATGACATACACAACATACAGATATACAGATATATATCATGACATTTATGACATACAGAATACAGATTGTTACATTTATGACATACAAGATATACAAATATACAGTACTGTTTACCAGAGATCATAACAGAAACTATATACATTCTAGGGGGAGGAAATTGTACATTAGGAGGGGGTTGGGTGGGGGGGGGGTTGGACATTTACGGGGGCCAGTTTCGAATTGCAGCCTCCCATAGGTGCTCTTTGAGGGCGGTTTTGAAGGTGGGTAGGGATTCATGTTCTTTTACGGCTGTGGGTAGGGTGTTCCACATTGTTGTGGCATAATTGCGAAATGCGTTTAGTCCCTTGTTTGTGCCGAATCTGGGTTGAACATGATTTGTGGAACTCCCTCTGGTGTTGTGGTCGTGGAATTCACTGACCTTTGGGAAGTATTTCGACATGTACATCGGTATCTTAGTGGTGTAGTGTATCTTGTAGACAAGGCCCATTGCAAGCTGCTGTACTCTGTCGTCTACTCTAAGCCATCCTAGGATGTCAAATTGGGCATGGGTGAGGTGGGTTTTAGGAGTAAGGTCAAGCTGTAGTCTGACCAGTTTGTTTTGTGATGTTTGTAGTCTTGTTTTTAGTGCCTTTGAGGTGCTTTGGTACCATGAGGTGCAAGCATAGCCATAGTACCCTTGAATGAGTGCTCCTGCCAGAGTCTTCAGGGTATTCTTGTTTACCAGAGAGGAGATCCGGTACAAGAATCTTGTTCGTTGGTTGACTTTTTTTTATTACATTGGTTGCCATTTTATCACAGGAAAGATTTGTCTCTAGGATGGAGCCCAGGTATGTAATTTCATCTTTTCTTGTGACAATATTGTCTAGGGCTGTCTTAAATACTTCGAAGCTTCGTTCGATGGCACAAGCTTCGAACATTGAAAAAAAAATATCGAAGTTTATATAAAAAAAATAATAATAATTGTTTTACTTCGGTTTGTGTGTGCGTGCGTGCATGTGTGTGTGTGCGCATGGGGCCATTGGGTGGGGCCGGGGGACAAATACACTGGAGGAAAGTAACCCAGCTCAGCACTGCCCAAATTATATCATCACTATTGCCTGTTTGAAGGATATCATCCTCAAACACATATACACCTACATGCCTTGTAGAATTCCACACATAAGAAAGAAAGATACTGGGAAGAATAAACAAAATAGGAAATAAAATGTAGAAATGCATGCAATACATAAATAAATATGAATCTCCATATATGAAATAGAACATTTAGATAAGGTGCTACTGAGATGTTTTGGTGAGTTCTTTGTTTTTTTGTGGAAGTAGCCCTTCTTAAAAATGCATGAACATTCACTGATAATTGGTCTGTAGTGGAGTCTACAAGGTCTACATTGCCGGACTATGTAGAATCCGGACCTTGTAGACTGACATAATTCTGTGCATAGTTTAGTCTACACAGGCCATATTTCAAATAATCAAAATCTTACTTCATTCATCTTAAACATTCTTGATTTGGGGGATTGGTAGTTCCCATGAAATCTGAAGTTGTTCAAACGACAACAGCGATCCACCTTGAATTAAATCACACAGCCGAGTGAAACCTTGTTGGCTGCGTCACAGTCACGAAAGGGGCTACTTAATCCAATCCACTTTATTTATAGAGCACATTTAAAAACAACAACGTTTACCAAAGTGCTGTACAAGTCCCACAACATAAGATAAAAAAATATATATATATATATATTTTCGAAGCTTCGAATTAAAATCGAAGCTCGGCCCCGAAGCTTTGATTGCCAAAAAAAGCTTCGAAGGTCAGCCCTAATATTGTCACCCACTGTAACAGAGAAGCCGTTTGCCTTGCTGAGTTTGTTATTTGAACCAAAGAGAATGGACTGTTTTACCCAGGTGTAATGATAGTTTGTTATCAGCGAGCCAGGTGCAGATTCTGCCGAGTTCAGAGCTGAGGGGTTTTTCAACCTGCAGCTTGTCCCTGTCAGAGACCAGCAGGGCTGACTCGTCCGCGAACAGGAACAAGTTGCAGTCACAAGCTGATGACATGCCATTTGCATAAATTAGGAACAGTAACGGTCCTAGTATGCTTCCTTGTGGAACACCGCAGCTCACTGAGAGGGGGGGGGGATAGTGTACCGTTTACCGTGTCTGTCAGAAAGGCTGGATTTGTGGGCGGCTGGGTAGCGCAGCGGACTAAACGCCTGCCTACCACCGCAGAGACACTGGGATCGAATCCAGCTGTCAGCGGTACCTCCGGCTTGGTCGGTCGTCCATACTAACACAATTGGCAGTGTTAGCGGGTGGGAAGCCGGTGGGGTATGTATCCTGGTTGTTGTAAACAGCGACTCCTACAGGTCGGTCGGGGCGCCTGCTCAGCAAGGAAGGGAACTGGGGGAGATAGTGTGATCCTCCCACGCGTTACACTCCCCCCAGTGAGAGTCCTCGCTGTCAGGTGAAAATAAGCAGTTGGTTGACTCCACATGTATCGGAGGAAGACATGTGGTAGTCTTCACCCTCCCCAGACAGACAGTAGGGGGCAAGAGCGCAACGACCAGGAAGGGAATTGGCATAACGACTAACATTGGGATGAGAGAAAAAGTACGGAAAAAGATCAATAAAAAAATAAATAAAAAAGGCTGGATTTGTGATGGTGGTGTGTGTGTGTCTATGAATGGTGTGTGCATGCGTGTAGCAGGCCATGTTACCTGCTGCACAGAGTGATCTTGCGTCATCATTTTCATGGGAACTACGCCCGTGCGAGGTGCTTTGCAGCTGCAGATGAGCACCAGTGTGTGTGTCAAACTTAGGAGTTACCACAGCATAGCGGAGGAGTTCCTCGTACTCATCCTGTCCAACAACAAGCAGTACAAAGAGATCATGTGTCATTGTGACACGTCTTGTAAAATCATCAAGTCATGTGTGATTTATCTTTGGAACATGATGTTCAATGTTGCATTTTTTACCTGTAGCTCTGAGGAGACAGAACTGCCCCGATCAGAGTCCCTTGGCAGAACTGGACTGGTTGGCCCCCCCTCATCCGATGACATCTAGACAAATGACAGAACAGAGGGCGGTAACGTTAGGCTAAATCCGAATAGTATCATTAGTTGGCCCCGGTAAATGTCCAACCCCCCCCCCCCCACCCAACCCCCTCCAATGTACAGTTTCTTCCCCCTCAAATGTATATATTCTCTTTTAGAAACTCTGCCTGTAAATAAACAGTACTGTATATTTGTATATTATCTTGCATGTCATAAATATCTGGATGTAACAGTACTGTATATCTGTATATCATAAATGTTATGATGAATTGAAAATGGGGGACCCTGATGGAAACAAGACGAAAGTCTTTCTCTGGTCTACATCCCCTTAACGATTGTGTGTATTGAGCCGTACTGTATTGTACCCATTCTGCAATCTGTTAATAAAAATGTCAATCAATCAATCAGTTAAACTAGTACATAAGTTAAAAGAATAAACGCCTAGCTACTAAACATGAATGCAACTACAACAAATGTTGTAGTTAATGATCTTTGTATCAACCTGTCTAATGCTGCTTACCATTTCTATGCTGATGACACGGTAATGTATTGCTCATCTCCCAGTGTTGCGCAAACGATAAGAGTTCTTGCAATCTGCCTTTGACATGGTTCAGTCACATCTTTCCCAGCTTAAGCTTGTGTTAAATGCTGGCAAATCAAAGTTTATGCTCTTCTCAAATGGGAAGAGACTCCCAGCTGATCTTCCCACACTTGTTACTGCTGGAGGGACTGACATCGAAAGGGTTGCTTCATACAAATATCTAGGCATTACAGTGGACGAGAACCTTACGTTTAAATCTCACATAGATAAACTTGTGTCGAAGCTGAAGCTTAAACTCTGCTTCTTTTTCAGAAACAGGTCCTGTTTTTCACTTAAAGTGAGAAGTCACCTGATCTCGACCACCTTCTTAGCACTACTCGATTATGGTGACTTACTTTACATGTATGCACCTGATCAGTACCTTAGAAAGCTGGATACTGTGTACCATTCTGCCTTACGCTTTGTCACGGGATGTGGCAATCGAGTGCACCATTGCACCCTATACCATTGCAAGTTACCCATCTCCACAAGTACGGCGATTTTCTCGACGGCTCTCTTGTGCACGAAGCTCTGCTTAAGCTGGTTCCCTCGTACCTAAGCGTGCTTCTGTGCACTAAGCAATAAAAGTATGCCCTTCGTTCTCAAGCTGCTCTAAAACTGGATGTTCCCTATATGAGAACTGAATTGGGAAAAATTGCTTTTAAATATGCTGCTCCTTCATCCTGGAACAAGATACAGGAGGACTGTTAGGGATTTCCTATCCCTCGTGAATTCTTAATTGATATGGGTGTGGACCAGTCGACCGAAAGACGAAGCGGAACACGGAGTATTTCAAACGGAGCTTTTATTCACAGAGAAGAAGAACAATCACCCCACGCGGGCACATCCTCTCGCACCAGTAGAAGAAGGGCAGAATGCATCACAGTATATGTCATTTATACAGAGGAAGAGGGGAGGGGTGTATGTGTGTATATGTTTCTGTGTGTGTAGTATGTGTGTGTGTGGTGTGTGCTTGCTGGGCTGTGTGTGTGCTTGTTCAGAAGGGGGGCTAATAGGTTCCAGATGGAGAAGACCCCTATTCTCGGACAACATCTCCATAACTCATGGGCGGACAGCTGGGTGGGGGAGAGGTGTGCACGTGTGTATACGTGAGTGTGTGTGCGTGTGCAGCACGTGAGTGTGTGTGCGTGTGCGTGAGATGTACAGGGGGCCCTGTGTGTGGAAGGAGCCTTCAGCCAGAGGTCAGCAGGTCAGACTGAGAGACACCCAGGCTATAGCTTGCATCATGGGGGAGACAATAGGTGCATAGATATATATAAGATATTGACATTGAATATTACTAGACATCAATGAATTAAATCTATCAGGACCTAAAATTACCAGGACTGGTCACCCTCTGAGAATTTAAAGCCATTTTAAAATCCTACGAATTCAGTTCCCTCAGACAGTGCAACTGTGTTTGATAACTTGCCTGAAATTGGAGCTTGCTGTGAATGTTTTATCTGTATTTTATTGTAATGTTCTTTTTTTATGTTGAAACTTTCTGCTGCCTTGCTTGGCCAGATCGCTCTCGAAAGAGATTTTAATCTCAATGATGCTTATCTGGTTGAATAAAGGATTTGATTGATTGAATGTGGGTTGTTTTGAGTTCCTCCTGACAATCAGTTGATTGATTGATTGAAAATTGTATTAACAGATTGCAGAATGGGTACAATACAGTACGGCTCAATACACACAATTGTTAAGGGGATGCAGACCAGAGAAAGACTTTCGTCTTGTTTACATCAGGGTCCCCCATTTTCAATTCATCATAACATTATATGACATACAGATTAGACAGTACGGTTACATCCAGACATTTATGACATACCAGATCTACAAATATACAGTACTGTTTAATAGTACAACGCCTGTCATATAGACCCTGGCGTTGGAAACTCTGATTAATAGACAGGGTTTCTAAAAAGAGAGTATACATTATATACATTTGAGAGTATATACATTTGAGGGGGAAGAAACTGTACATTGGAGGACGTTGGGTAGGTGGGGTGGGGGAGACTGTACATTGGAGGGGGTTGGGTTTGGACATTTACAGGGGCCAGTTTAGAATTGCAGCCTCCCCTAGGTGCTCTTTGAGAGCGGTTTTGAAGGTGGGTAGTGATTCACATTCCTTTTTCAGCTGTGGGTAGGGCATTCCACATTGATGTGGCATAATTGCTAAACGTGTTTAGTCCCTTGTTTGAGCCGAATCTGCGTTTAACATGATTTGTGGAGCTCCCTCTGGTGTTGTGGTCGTGGTATTAACTGACCTTTGGGAAGTATTTCGACATGTACATGGGTATCTTAGTGGTGTAGTGTATCTTGTAGACCAGGCCGATTGGAAGTTGCTGTACTCTGTCATCTACTCTAAGCCATCCTAGTAGGTAGTCAAAGTGGGCAGGGGTGAGGTGGGTTTTAGGAGTGAGGTTAAGCAGTAGTCTGACCAGTTTGTTTTGTGATGTTTGTAATCTTGTTTTTAGTGCCTTTGGGGTGCTTTGGTACCATGAGGTGCAGGCATAGTCGTAGTACCCTTGAATGAGTGCTCCTGTTAAGAGTCTTCAGGGTATTCTTGTTTACCAGAGAGGAGATCCGGTACAAGAATCTTGATTGTTGGTTGACTTTTTTGATTGGTTGCCATTTTGTCACAGGAAAGATTTGCCTCTGGGATGGATGTAATTTCATCCGAAGTAAATGGACTGTTTTGCCCAGGTGTAATGATAATTTGTTATCAGCGCGCCATGTGCAGATTCTGCCGAGTTCAGAGCTGAGGGTTTTTTCAACCTGCAACTTGTCCCTGTCAGAGACCAGCAGTGCTGAGTCGTCCGCGAACAGGAACAGGTTGCAGTAATGCAGTCACAGGCTGATGACATGTCATTTGTATAAATTAGGAACAGTAACGGTCCTAAAATGCTTCCTTGTGGAACACCGCAGCTCACTGGGAGGGGAAGGGGGGGGGTACTAGTGTACCGTTTACCTCCACCATCTGTTCTCTCCCCTCCAGGTAGAATCGCATCCAGCTCTGCCTTTTGGAGGTCCAGCATGACCATGCCACAGTATTTGCCTGTATCCACCTCTTGTTTGATGTGGTCGTTCAAATATAGAAGGCATGCATCAGTGGAGTGGGATGTTCTGAAGCCAGATTGGAATTCGTAAATTAGATTTTTTCCCGCAAGGTACTTTTCGACCTGTTCGTATACTATTTTTTCCATGACTTTCGAGATGGAGGTAAGAATGGAAACAGGGCGGTAGTTGCCTTGGTCCAATTTGCTGCCCTTTTTGTGCAGGGGGGGGGGGTTACTCTCGCAATTTTGAAGTCTTTGGGTACGTGTCCCTGTTTTATAGAGAGGTTTATTATGTGTGTGATGACTGGGGTGATGGCGGCTGCTGAGTCTCTGAGGAATTCGGAGGGGATATTGGCATGGCCAGTGGCCTTGTTAGGTTGGAGGGTGCTCAGTTTTTTGTGTACCTCAGCTGTTGTTACCATTTCGAGTTTGAAATCGTCTTTGCAGACCCCTAGGTTATTGTAGTAGGCTAGGATGTGTTCTACCCCAAAATGCCTTGAGTGGGAGGGTCGTTTTTTTTAAATATTTAAGTAATTGGCCACATCCAGGTTGTCTGTGATGAGCGTGTTTCCCGTCTTTGTTTGAAAATCTGGTTTTACGTTTTTTACTGCAGCCTAGTTGATTATTGAGTAATTTCCAAAGTTCACAGGGTTTATTTTTGTTTTACTCAGTTTTGTCATTGATGAAATTATTTTGTGCAGATTTGATCATGGAGTTTACGTCGTTTCTTACAAACATCACAAAACAAACTGGCCAGACTACTACTTGACCTTACTCCTAGAACCCACCTCACCCCTGCCCACTTTGACTACCTAGGATGGCTTAGAGTAGACGACAGAGTACAGCAACTTGCAATGGGCCTGGTCTACAAGATAGATACACTACACCACACAGGTACCCATGTGTACATGTCGAAATACTTCCCAAAGTTCAGTGAATACCACGCCCACAACACCAGAGGGAGTTCCACAAATCATGTGCAACCCAGATTCGGCACAAACAAGGGACTAAACACATCGCAATTATGCCACAACAACAACTTGTTCCTGTTTGCGGACGACTCAGCCCTGCTGGTCTCTGACAAGAACAAGTTGCAGGTTGAAAAAACCCTCAGCTCGGAACTAGGCAAAATCTGCATATGGCTCGCTGATAAGATAACAAACTATCATTACACATGGGCAAAACAGAGTCCATTCTCTTCGGTTCAAATAACAAACTCAGCAAGACCGACGGCTTCTCAGTTACAGTGGGTGACAACATTGTCACAAGGAAAGATGAAATTACCTACCTGGGTTCCATCCTAGAGGCAAATCTTTCCTGTGACAAAATTGCATCCAATGTAATAAAAAAAAGTCAACCAACTAACTAGATTCTTGTACCGGATCTCCTCTCTGGTAAACAAGAATACCCTGAAGACTCTGGCAGGAGCACTCATTCAAGGGTACTACAACTATGCTTGCACCTCATGGTACCAAAGCACCTCAAAGGCGCTAAAAACAAGATTACAAACATCACAAAACAAACTGGTCAGACTACTACTTGACCTTACCCCCAGAACCCACCTCACCCCTGCCCACTTTGACAACCTAGGATGGCTTAGAGTAGACGACAGAGTACAGCAACTTGCAATGGGCCTGGTCTACAAGATACACTATACGACTAAGGTACCCATGTACATGTCGAAATACTTCCCAAAGGTCAGTGAATACCACAACCACTACACCAGAGAAAGCTCAACAAATCATGTTAAACCCAGATTGGGCTCAAACAAGGGACTAAACACGTTTCGCAATTATGCCACATCAATGTGGAACACCCTACCCAAAGCTGTAAAGGAATGTGAATCCCTGCCCACATTCAAAACCGCTCTCAAAGAGCACCTACGGGAGGCTGCAATTCGAAACTGGCCACCGTAAATGCCCAAACCCCCCACCACCTCTAATAGACAGTCTCCTCCCCACCGATTATTCTCTCCCCGCCGTATGTATATTTCTCTCCCACCCACCCACCCCCCCCTCCAAATGTACAGTCCCCTCCCCATCATAATTATGTATATACTCTGTCAGGATCTATGGGTAACAGTGCTGGATATTTGAATACCGTTTATGTCACAAATGTATCAGTACTAAATACCTGTATGTCCCTATGCCATAAATGTCATGTATGTTGTGTATGTCATAAATGTCGATATGAATTGAAAATGGGGGACCCTGATGTAAACAAGACAAACGTCTTTCTCTGGTCTGCATCCCCTTAACAATTGTGTGTATTGAGCCGTACTGTATTGTACCCATTCTGCAATCTGTTAAATAAAGTTTTCATTCATTCATTCATTCACAATGTGGAACGCCCTACCCACAGCTGTAAAAAGATGTGAATCCCTACCCACATTCAAAACCGCTCATTCATTCATGTTTCTTTGCAGTTCGAGTTCAATCGCGTGGGCTTGGAGTTCACTGTTTGAGCTTTTGGTAAGCTGAATGAATGAAAACTTTATTTAACAGATTGCAGAATGGGTACAAACAATACAGTACGGCTCAATACACACAATTGTTAAGGGGTGCAGACCAGAGAAAGACGTTTGTCTTGTTTAGATCAGGGTTCCCCATTTTCAATTCATATTGAAAAGCTTTGACTGACTTTTGAAACTCAGCGTGATTTTTTACCCTGGTAGTTCTTAGTTTAGTATTGTTGAGAATTTGGTTTTGAAACCAAGCCATATGTTTCTTCAACCGGTGTACCATTGAGCTCATATATCCAGTCCATGCTCTCCAGTTAAAGCCATGGCCTCAGTTCAAAGAATAACGTTAATATAACGTAAGCCCATTCGCCACTAGTCTAGAAATGTGGTTATTTTATTATATAAACTGTCTATATAACATATCAGCAGGTTAACACGCTAACGTAAACACGTTAGCTGGGTTTGTTGGCTATAACAGTTACAGAATTTAAGCATCGCTAACGTTACGATATCTAGATAGTAGTCTCGTGTATAGGGAAGTTTTACCTTGTTTGTCGATTATTGCCGACTATCTAGTACGACTTCTGTTCTTCTGGAGTCTTCAACGTCTTCATCCCGTCAGTTGGGGAAAGCTTGTTTGTGTTTCAAACCGACCGACTCTTGAACAAGAAACGATCAGATTGGCTACTGGTTCCAAATCTGCCTGCAAAAGCACCTCTGATTGGGCAGCGTGTTTCTGTGGCAACGGTAAGGCGGAACAACGCTGATCTCAAGCGCAGCAGGCAACTACTTGCTCTTGAGCCGTCCCTCGGCTAGAATTATCTTTGCATGGCTAACGTAACTACCAAACAGATACAACAGATAGTCATCTTCCATACGATCTCAACAGCCTTTATAAAAAACATATTAGTCTCTAGTATTCTCCATAGTATACTCCAATGTACTATATGAATTGAAAATGGGGGACCCTGATGGAAACAAGACAAACGTCTTTCTCAGGTCTGCATCCCCTTAACAATTGTATGTATTGAGCCGTACTGTATTGTACCCATTCTGCAATCTGTTAAATAAAGTTTTCATTCATTCATTCATTCAGTACAGCCCCCACCCACCCACCCACCCAACCTCACCCCACCCACCCAACCTCCTCCAATGTACAGTTTCTACGTCAAATGTATATACACTCTTTTTCTGGACACTTTTGTATCACAAACAGTACTGTATTTTGTCGGGTTCAGTTAATTTGACCTTGGAGAGATGGTAAGGAGAAGGTTTTAGGTTCAAAGATTTATTACAGAGTGAATAAAACAATATTACAGAGAATACACATCACAGCTGTGGAGTGGACACAGAATCAGTACTTAGCTCGGGGCTTCGCAGAAACGTGTGTCTCCCTGCTCCCTCCCTTGCCAATTTATACTAAAACAATACGTCTAAACAAGGAGACAGACTGTAAACCAAGAACCTCGCTATTTTAGCTTTGTCACAGGTGGTTCATTTGTGAAGGACAGACTGTGGTCTGTGGGTCGAATTAGTGCATTTATATATGACCATGGCCTGCTTTAATACAGTAAACAGCACATTTTGTAATAGTATACATATTTGTAGATGGTTGTCTATACATTCTTACAATGGATAAATGGAACAATAGATTGATTCAGATTCCTTTATTGAGCCATTTGTGTAAAACACATTGGTAATTGTTGCAGCAATACAGTGTATGCATTTTCTTTCTTTTTTCACAGTAAACAACACCAACACAGACAAGAAACGAAACAGTGCAGTGGGGGATTCATTAATTCATATAGCATATATTTGTGAATACTGTAACTAGTTTATTTTAGTAGGCCAAATCCTGCCTTCTCTGTCTGTGCTTCCTACCAACAGCTGCATGGCCTGGTCAGAAATAGCTGTTGGTATTGCCACTGAATAGAGGAGATTACAACACATAAGAATGATAGAAGAATAATTGTATTAAGGGTGACAATTTGCAAATCTGATATGTCATAAATGTATAGATGTAGCAGTACTGTCTATCTGTATGTTATGTATGTCATATATGTTATGATGAATTGAAAATGGGGGACCCTGATGTAAACAAGATGAAAGTCTTTCTCTGGTCTGCATCCCCTTAACAATTGTATGTATTGAGCTGTACTGTACTGTACCCATTCTGCAATCTGTTAATAAACTTTTCAATCAATCAATCAATCAATTCATGAACAAATCCGGTAATGTTAGCTACTAATGGCTGATGTATTTATGCAACTAAACGTTAAGGTTACGAGTTGTTTAGATACAGTATGTCGCTACCAGCTAACCAATTTGATGTATTCATCCAGGGTTTCATAATAACCCCACAGTAGATGCTCCGATGCAAGGTATATTATCCCACTGACTTGTTCACATTTTGATAGCTTAGGTGGCAGTTTTATTAGTAGTCTGAAATTATATCACATAGGCTAGCAATGAGCCAACTATTCATTGTTTAATCACAAAGAAGCAAACTCACCTGGGTTAAGAAGGTATACGTCCTTGGGGAATACCACCACCCTGAGAACCTCCCCGTTTCCATTTCTGTGTTGTTTACACAGTGACTGCAATGTCCTCCTAACCCTCAAGGAACCTTACACGTAATAGCATTAAGTACCTATAGTGGAGCATAGCTTATTGGCAGTCTGCGGCTGGGGAAGACTCTAGACAGAGGAAACATATGGTCCCCGGCAGCCATGGCAGAACTGCCAGCATTACAGTTGGACTGGGGCCTTCATGCCACCTGGCAGAGAGCTGAGCATACTGCACTACCAGGAGGAAGCCCACCAGCACTGTCATGAGACCTGCAGGCTGACTTTGACTTTTAGAGAGGGTAAACAGATGACAGAGTACAGCAACTTGCAATGGGCCTGGCCTACAAGATACACTACACCACACAGGTACCCATGTACATGTCGAAATACTTCCCAAAGGTCAGTGAATACCATGCGCCATGCCCACAACACCAGAAGGAGTTCTACAAATCATGTGCAACCCAGATTCGGCACAAACAAGGGACTAAACACATTTCGCAATTATGCCACAACAATGTGGAACGCCCTACCCACATTCAAAACCGCTCTTAAAGAGCACCTACGGGAGGCTGCAATTTGAAACTGGCCACCGTAAATGTCCAAACCCCACCACCTCCTAATAGACAGTCTCCTCCCCACCGTATGTATATATTCTCTCCCCACCGTATGTATCTTTTTTCTCCCACCCATCCACCCCCTCCTAATGTACAGTCTCTTCCCCATCATATGTAGGCTATATATTCTCTGTTAGGATCTATGGGTAACATTACTGTATATTTGCATATCGTATATGTCACAAATGTAACAGTACTATATACCTGTATGTCCATATGCCATACATGTCATGATGTTGTCATGTATGTTGTGTATGTCAGAAATGTCACTATGAATTGAAAATGGGGGACCCTGATGTAAACAAGACAAACGTCTTTCTCTGTTCTGCATCCCCTTAACAATTGTGTGTATTGAGCCGTACTGTATTGTACTCATTCTGCAATCTGTTAAATAAAGTTTTCATTAATTCATTCATTTATTCATTCATTCATTCATTCACAGAGTAATGACATTTGTTTCAGTGCAATGATCTCCACTGAGATTTACCTGACAAATGACACCTGGGCTTTGCGTTTTTTTCCCCTTCTAAACAAGGACAGTGTCAAAAAAGAAAAAGGCAGCTAGACAGGTGGTCACCAAGTGTTGAGATCTGGCTGAAAAGTCAACAATATGAGGCTGAGCTGACCTGAAAATCGATTGAATAAGGAAAACTACAGTACATAGCTATATGTCCCAAATGAAATACATTAGAAAGGGGTTGTTGGAATATAAGATCAGTTAGTTGTTGATATAGTTTTTATGACATTTAATTTATAAAAATTTAACAATGTAACAAAAATTCAATAAAAAAGGATACACAAAGAGTCTGAGCAAGCCATGATTTTCAGTGACGTACACAGTATCGTGACAGTTGACATAGAGTCTTGATGCACCAGAAAGGATAATCCCTGCAGCTCTGTGGGGAGTGGATAGTTTCCTGAATGACAGAGAGCGAAAGCTCCGTACAGATTGCCTATTCCTATTTTACAGCAGATGAGGCACAGGTTTAGGAAGCTTATGTGGATGTGTTCCTCACAATTTGCTTGCTTGGCAGGTTCCCTGCTTTTTATTAGTTTATTATTATTATTTAAAATTTTTTATCACAGCATTGGCGTAGAATTGTGCATTTGCTCTGCTTGTCGGTCTGCTGTTGTACAATGTTACAACAAGAATTAGTTAGGACATAGAAAATATAAACGTTTTAACCGTGCACCAACATTTCACTGTAAAGTACATGTACGTTATATGTGACAAATAAAAACAAACTTGAAATATAGGCTGTCTGGCAACAGTATATCACACCCATATGGTTGCTTTAAATAGTTGTTCAGCCACATTATCCTATATGCATATTTTCAATTTAGATAAGGTTCTATGGATCAAGTGAAATCTTGTGAGTAAACCATTATCAAAGGGAAACTTGCAGTATGGTTTCACTGTATTAACCCTTGTGTGTGCTTTTGTTACTCACCAAATGTTCATGTGTCTGGTGGACCCACAACATTATTGGGATTTTACAATAATAAAGCCATAACAATTCATGTAAAAAATACTTAACATACTGTATGTTGACTTCATCTCAATTGCAAGTAATCTACATAGCATATACTGTAATGGTTATTATACAACGGCATGCAAATTTCTCGATTCTGATTGGCCATTTACACGTCTTTATTGGCAACAATCCACGGTCCTGGGCTCAGGACCCGCCCACAACCGAATCACATATCACTCCCCGGCTCACTCCGGGAGAAAACAAGATCGCGGACAACAAATGGATATGTTGATAGCACCATAACGACTAAATATGAAGCGATTCTGTCAAGGGGAATGTGTTAGTCCTTTAAACAATGTTGGATGATGTAATTGATGGGTCTTGAGTCAATCTAGAACAAAAGAAAAATCGCGGATTGATTGATTGATTAATTGATTGATTTAAATTTCTACTTCCTTCCCACTGACTGCAGCGTTCACTCTCACACTGTCCGACGCTGGCGTACCCACAAACACACACACACACATACACACACACACACACACACACACACACACACACACACATACACACACACACACACACACACACACACACACTGTGACACACACACACACACACACACACACACACACACACACGCACACACACACACACACTCCTGTCTGCAACAGCGGGGGAGTCAGACTGAGAGAGAAGCAGCGCTGTTTTAAGTGAGCATGGTCTATTGAATTGATTGATTGGTTGATTGCTAATTTTATTACTGTACCCCTGGTTTCCAACTGGTTAAGTTTAGGCTAAAAGAAATAAATAAAAAAATAGGGCGAAGAAAACGTTTTTTTCCTATAGGGCAAAGAAAACGTTTTAATTTGTTTTACCTACTTTATATAGAAGCATCTAAGAATGAAGTTCTATGGAAAGCAGGTCTGCATTCCCTTAACAATTGTGTGTATTGAGCCGTACTGTATTGTACCCATTCTGCATCTGGTAATAAAATTTTCAATCAATCATTCCAATAATACACAGTTGGATGTGTTAGTTGGTTGGATGCACTTCAAGCTGCTTCCACATGAGGCAACTTCTCTCAATCATTCCAATAATACACAGTTGGATGTGTTAGTTTGGTTGGATGCACTTCAAGCTGCTTCCACATGGAGGCAACTTGTCTTTTTTGTAGTTGTGGGAACTACTTTTTCTGGCGGATGGTTTTTTCAATAAATCTTCGATTAATGTGTGTTTATTGTATAGAAATAAGGTTGGATGAATCTGGCAGTTGTATAAAAGCTTTACACCACTTGTAGTCGTGATTTGTGACCAATAAACCATGCCTAGGGGGGTCTAACGACCCTCGGCTGCGCCTCGGGCCTAACGACCACCCCTAGGCATGGTTTATTGGTCACAAACCACTCCTGCGCGTGATGTAATGCTTAAATATTTGCCATTCAGTTAATATTTGCTAGATTACATTTATCAATACAAGTGGTATTAGTTTTTGTGATAAAATGTGATGTCTATAAAAAATAAAAAAAAGGAGAATCCGGGCGGCTACGTGGCGTAGTGGGCAAGGCTCTCGCCACAAATGCGGAGACGCTGGGCTTGCCTGTTCGAGCCCAGCGCTCCACATTGCTTTCAGTTTAGCTGGTCGTTCATACTAATACACATTGGCCGTATTAGGGGGTGGGAAACTGATGGGTGGGGATCGGGCGTTGTGGACAGTGACTCCTACAGGTCGGTTGGTGCGCCTGCGCAGTAGAATCAGGAAGTGTCGGGGGCAGCGTGAGCCTCCCACGCGTTACTCCTCACCACTGAGAGATCGAGCTGCGCAGGTGAAAAGATGCGACTGCTGTTACCTCAAGTACCGGAGGGGACTTGTGCTATGTATGACTTAGTCCACATTGCAGCCGGCTTGTGGGAGGCAAGAAACAGCGTTCGTGACAGGGGAGGGTTGAATTGGATGATACGAAATTGGGACGGGAGAAAAATATAGAAAATGGGAGAAAAAGTGGATAAAAAAAAAGAGAATCCATTATAATCAAGACATGAATGGAATAGGTCATGTTTATCTTGAACAATATAAATGAAACAAGGTGGAGGCCGACAGTGAACCTTTTTGCTTAATTCTTACCACATTGACTTGTTTTCACCTAATTTCCGTACTTTACATCCAGTGGACCCAAACAACACATATGTAATATATAAATGTGGTGGTGGGGGGTACATTTTTCACCAATGAAAATGTGTTATTTTGTATGTTCTTCACAGAAAATGAGCCAAGGCCAATGACTCGCAGGTATACAACAAAATAATTAATTGTAGTAAACATTGAAAACTGGTCCTACAGACCCGAACACCACACAAGGGTTAAGTAATGCTGACACAGCTGTGTTTTGGCCCATGAAAATGTATACATTCACCAAAAAATTATAGGAAATAGACTACAAACCTTTATAAGCACAGACTAAGGAAACCTTTCCACAAGAATAACTACTCTGAAAACTATTTCTCTTTATTTTTGTTCCATAAAGAGGCTGCTGACGGGTTGGATTAAAGCCTGTACTGTATTACTGCCTGTACCCCTTGTTTAGACTACAATGGGCCATGTGTGTGTGTGTGCATGTGTGTGTGTGTGTGTGTGCGTGCGTGCGTGCGTGCGTGCGTGCATGCGTGTTTGTGTGTTGAAATGTAATTCAGCTCACATCCCCCTCTCTCATAGCCTCCTCAATCTGTTCCACCACAATAATCACAATCCATTTGACTTTCTTCCCCCTCTGGTGTTTTAGTGCAGGTGCGTTAGACTATTCAAGACCTTGCAATGGTAGACAGAACAGAAATGAGGAAATAATGTTCTGGGGGATTGGCAGGGGCAAGGTGGGGGAGGGGGGGGGGGGGGGCTATAGGTGGGGGCTAGGCGGGCAGATCATGAAAAGGAACTTTTGGTTACAGTGTTTTTTTTTTTTTTTTTCTCATTATAATGTGTGCTTTTAAAAAGAAAACGTATAAGGGTTCTAGATTTAGATTGAACTAAATGTCAAGTAAATATCAATACATCACACACTTTGTTCTTTGGCGTATCTGCAATTTAGCTTTTGACATTATAATTATGGAATTGGTAAAATAACAAACTTAGTGTAACATCGCTTCTGCCCTCAATTGATTTTCAATTAGACCTGTCGCCCTGCAGCCGTAACTCTGGGAGACATCAGCGAATGTGCTGCTGTCATCGTCATCCATCGTAATGATATCAACCCATGTCCCTTCTCATACGAGACAACGGTGACCTCTCACTAAGACAGCGATGTGAGTTACGATGTTATCCATAAATGCCTGCTGTTTTCAAATGATTTGTCATTACATTCTGAAGATCCTGGACAATCCCCCCCAGAGGCTGGTCTAATCCATCACACCTGCACAGCAGTGACACGCGTGTCCTTTTGTTTTGCCTTCAAGATGCTCGGGCACCAAAATAACCAGTGAGGAACAGTGACCGGCAGGCCACTTACCGTAGTGCTTGTAAATACGTCAGTGCCGCACTGTCGTCATTCAAATATCACAAATATAACTTTTCACAAGGAGCGCAGTGAGAGATAGGGTGGGTCAATCAATACAATGATTGTTCATTCCAATGAACATATCCATATGTTATGGTAAAGACATACTTTATATATGCTGGCCTGGACACAGAGGGGCAGAGATGGGGGGCTGGGAGGCTGAGAGGGAAGATGGAAGTTAAATCAGTTAGTCTGCTCTTCTATCTCCACAAGGCAAAAACAATTACCATCAATGTCGACATCTCTCCGTTATCATCTGGACTGAGATAAGAGGCAGACAGCTGTACCAATCTATACCTTCACCTCTCCGTCATTTTTTTAAGGAGAGTGCAGCACTCCACTCCACAAATGTTTCCATATTGACACAGTAGGAATGCTAAGAGGGACACCATAGGGGAGAGAGAGAAAGAAGAGAACATTCCAGTGGGATTTCTAATCCAGCAGATAGCATTGGGTTCTGTTTAGCCAGTTCCGTTTTGGAAGCGGTTTGTTAGTACTAGTAATACCTGGATTTGATCTGAGTCTAACAAATCCTCTTATCATACCCCCCCCCCCCCCTCTTCTACAACTTTCAATATTCAATTATTTATGATTTTCTTGTGTTGCAACAAGCTGAAAGAATATTATGCAATAAAAGCTATATACATTCATACTAAATAAATTGTCTTATTTCCCTCCAAATAACGACCTAAGAAAGATTCGATAAAGAGATCTGAGAGGATTTGGATTCCATACTGGATTCAAATTGAATAAAAATGCTTTCAAACCGCAAGCATACCAGTAGGGCTTACTGTGGTTCCAGAGGCCAGGGGGTCTTGGGCAACTTTACCTTTCTGTTGACTCACTATGACTGACAGAACGGACCATAGGATGTGACAGGTGAACCAGTTTGACCTGTTGTGTTTATGCAATATGTTGACGATGTAATGCATCTCACTACCCAAGACGCTCTGTGTAGTAACAACATGGTAGTGTTCACAATCACATGAGTGAAACAACACTACTCTGTGTGTGTGTGATAGAGAGAGAGAGAGAGAGAGAGAGAGAGAGAGAGAGAGAGAGAGAGAGAGAGAGAGAGAGAGAGAGAGAGAGATTGCTGTTCATTGACTATAGTTGACTATACAGTAGTTCAGCTTTCAATACCATAGTCCCCACCAGACTGGCTGACAAGTTGATCGATCTGGGTCTGAACTCCACCCTGAGCGCCTGGATCCTGGACTTTCGGACAGACAAGCCCCAGGCGGTCAGGGTGGGTGGACACATCTCCAACTCAATCACCATGAGCATCGGGTCCCCCCAGGGCTGTGTTCTCAGCCCCCTGCTGTATTCGCTGTACATACATGACTGTGTGGCCAGGTTCAGCTCCAACTCCATAGTGAAGTTTGCGGACGACACGTGGTGGTGGGTCTGATCTCTAACAATGACGAGAAGGCCTACTGGGAGGAGGTTGATGTCCTGGCACGATAACAGCCTACTCCTGAACATTGGTAAGACCAAGGAGCTGATTGTGGATTTTAGGAGAATACAGCAGGGGACACACATGCCACTGTGGATTAATGGGGCTATCGTGGACAGGGTGAGCAGTTTTAAGTACCTGGGAGTCCACATCACATGGGCAACACACACAGACACTGTGGTAAAAAAGGCAAAGCAGCACCTCTATCACCTGAGACAATTAAGGAAGTACAGAGTATCTGGGAAGATACTCCAGTCCTTCTATTCCGGGGCTGTGGAGAGCATCCTGACTGGGAATATCACTGCCTGGTTTGGCAACTGTACTGCCCAGGACAGGAAGGCTCTACAGAGAGTGGTGCGCTCAGCAGAGCATACTACGGGTATTGCACTACCACCCCTGCAGGACTTATACAACAGGAGGTGCAAATCCAGAGCCTGCAGAATAATGAAGGTCCCTTACCACCACAACAATAGCCTGTTCAAGCTGCTGCGGTCAGGCAAGCGCCTCCGCATACACACAGCAAGAACAGAGACTCAGACTCAGCTTCTTCCCCCAGGCCATCAGAACACTGAACACTGATCTCTCCACACACAAGCAGCACGCACGCACGCACGCACACACACACACACACACACACACACACACACACACACACACACACACACACACACACACACACACACACACACACACACACACACACACACACACACACCACACATCCTGCACTCTCTCACACACAAACACACTACAGGTCACTTTAAACACAAAAGAAAAGGTCACTTTAAAAGAAATAACATAACTGTATGTTTTTGTATAGTATAGTTAGTATAGCTAGTATAGTATAGTTATAGTATAACTGTATATTGTATAGTATATTGTATAGTAGTGTATATAGGACTCATTACCTTTTAATTCGTAAGCTTAGCATTGTATTGTATTTTATCTTAGTATTTTTTATCATGTCTATTTTATTATCTATTCTATTGTATTCTATTATTATTTGTATTTTTTGCACAATCAAGGTGGGCATGGCCACCTTCATTTCACTATATGTCTCGTGTATGTATATGATGAACAAATCTCTTGAATCTTGAGAGAGAAGGGGGTGGGCAGAAGCCAAATAAAAGACAGTATTGGCATGCATGTTGGACTGTGTGTGTGCGTGCATGTGCGCATGTGAGGGTCATTCTACTGTCCTGTACATTAAGCTAAGTGCTCCTTGGCTCTGCAGCAGTAGTAAATGGAGTCTTGTGGCCTGAGGGGGGTTGGTCTTCCAGCTCTGAATGAAAAGCAGAGAGTGTCCCCAGCCCCAGGTCACTGCTTCTATGAATCATCAAAATCAGAGGACAAAGAGAGATGCCTTGCTTTTATGTGTGTGTGTGTGTGTGTGTGTGTGTGCTCATTTTCTGTGTGCATGAAGCCGAGTGCCTCTGTGCACACGCTGAATACATCCGTGTTTCCCTCGAAATATTTTCTTAGCTGTGTAGAAACTTAAGGCCTCTAGTGTTTAGATTTCATGGCACTAAAACTCTCCATTTAAACCTCTATATGTTCAATTCTGCCAGGTCGAGATGCAGCCATAGATGGTGGCCTGACACATCTATTTGGTGGTAGGAAAAAAACACTGTATAGTATTAGAGTTCTGTCCAAAATCCATGGTGTGATTATATGAAATACATGCTAATCCATATATCACATTTTTCTTTCATTTTAATCTCCTTTATTTAACCAGTGGGAAAAAGCTATTTTGTGAGTCAACAGGAGCTGTGGCAACACTCAAATCAACATCATGCATTGTATGCATAGCCCTTCTGAGAAGATGATCTACACTAGACAACACCACATTTTCTGCAGTTTGTCAAAATATTTGGATTTGAAAATCTTGAGATCACCGAAAACCTACAGTAAGGAGTTGTAAAATGGTTTGCTTTTTATTTTGCCGTTAGTCATGTTTCTGCTGTGAACCAAGTCTCACAGGTTCTCACTGGTTCTCACTGGTACGGCCACAATGTTTTGTTGGCTTTAATGATGTGACCAGAGGCTTGAGTGTCCCTGAGCTTGCATCAGTCCTCCATCCTTGCCCCTCTCCACTATCTCTGGCAACAACCCGCGGGTTTGAGAAGCGTCAGGATCTGACATAGCAGGCGCATCAGCCTCTCACACACTTCATCTGAGCAGTCTACTTATCTCAGAAAGCCTGTGTTAGGTTATGTAATTATTGTAAAATCATTGCATAATCTTTATGTGATACTCTGTAAGTATAGTATTACAGTCTGTATGGTACTCCGTTGTGTGCACATGAAGGACACAGAAAAACATCTGTTTCCAGCGCCTCATTTTCTCCGGAGGCGTGTTACCACTTACCAAGCGTGGATTCTAGAGGCATCGACCTCATTCGTAAGCTACTCCTGAAATGAACCCATGATTAACTATAGTTTTGAGCCCTTTCAAATGATCTCACCATGTGAGATTAGAATTTTGACACCTGAACACTCTAATGGGGATAATGTCGCAATGGCTTCTAAGATAGAATTCTGAAAAACCCCTCAGATAAATGTACACCTGAAAGAGTTAAAGGGGAACTATCTTATAAGTGGCCTTTTCCAGTGGTTAGCATTGTTTTCTAGCAATGTGGGGTTGTACCAACACTGACTAGATGTGAAATTCTCATCCAGTCCCATTTCTCCAGTTCAGTTGATACAAGATCCTCCCCCAGTGAACTAAGCCATTCAGAATTGCCTCGCTAGCCTACGTAGTAATGCTGATTTGCATATCTCAGCTCCTTCTGTGGTTGTAGCCACCGCCCACAATCGACTATTCGAGGAAGTTAGTGTAACATTGAAGTTATGACAAACGGAGCGAGTGGAAATAATGCGGAAGCGGTTTCCCTGTCAGACACTTACACTTCCCCAAAAGAAAGAAAAAGAGAGCGAGAGAGGGAGAGACAGATAGATAGAGGCTCATACGGAGCGATCTCTCCTCTGTCTCTCTCCCTGCATTTGACACACACACTCGCGACTCGAGCCGCGCACTGTCGCACACGCACGCTCTCGGACCGATCTCTCCTTTCTCTATCTGTCTCTCCCTATATCCCTCTCTATCTCTCGCTCCCCCAAAAGTGATCTGCCAGTGCAGGTGGGTGACTGTCACTCAAAGCGCATTGCGAGTATGGGCGGAGCCCAGCCAAAAACAGCTTGGAATCTGGAAGTGCAGAAAGTGGTGCTCTACAGCAGGGGTTCCCAAAGTCGGGGTCGTGACCCACAGGAGGGTCGCGAGCCGCCGTGGGGGGGGGGGGGGGGGGGGTCGCCAGATGATTAAAAAAAATTATAATAATAATACATTTGCAGTCAGGCCACTGAACTTAGAAGCAGGCCAGGACAGTGTTTCACACACACTGGCATTTAAAGGGTTAGAATTATAAAATTAATATGTGGTGTTATGATCAGGGCTGAAGTTGAATAAAAGATTGTATTATTTTCAATCTGACATTACAAAAAAACTGAAAATCCATCAAAATCAGTGTTGTTGCTAATCATACATATGCTAGCCTGTTTTTTAACAATAATTTGTGATGCCATCACAAACACTGGCATTTAAAGGGTACAAATAAAAAAATGCCTGCACCAGAATGCAGGAAATGAAGTCTTTGTAACAAGAAATGTCCTGGTGGGGGACTCCCAGACCCCCTGCTTAAAAAGTGGCCTGACTGGGGCTATATTTTGCACTATATTTCCTGGCCTGAATGATTTCCCCAGTCCGGCCCTGGTTAAAAGCCTCCAATGCTTATTAGTGTGTGTGCGTTTGAATGTGTGCATGTTTCAACCATACATTTCCATTTATTAAAAAAATTAAAAATAAAAAGAATATTAATTTGTTTTGTTTTTTTTTGTATTTTTTCCCCCTCCTATAATAGTGGGGGTCGCGGCTCTCTGACCCTGTTATTTTTGGGTCGCGGCCTGAAAAGTTTGGGAACCCCTGCTCTACAGTACTTGTTTAGAAATACAAAACAATTAATTTTATTGAAAAAAAATAAAGACTCACAGGAATTGTGTAAACTTGCCCAAATAGTGAAAGAAATAGCAAAATAGTTCCCCTTTAACTCATTCAGCGCCAGGGATTAGACGGGTCCCGTTGTAGCTATGCCACGCTTTAAAGATAGGAGTGTGTCACCTTGTTTGTAGCTATATCTATATTTTATATTATAGCTATGGGGACAATACTATGGTCATTTGACAGTGACTTTCTTCCGTCCAAGATGCAAAAAAGAGATAATTTTTCCATGCATACGTTCGGGCGTTATCCAGTGGTGAATATAAGTATAATTTCAGAGTGGTCCGGGGTAATTCCCGAAAGGCTGAGTTATAGCATTATATGTGAATTCTACTATAAGCGTTGGCGTTTCTTGCCTGGACATGCTACTATTCCCAAATCAAATGTATATAGTAGGTATCATGTTTCATCATGAATGCATGAAAGGGGGGGGGGGGTCATTTCTGATTATTTGATTGCCAGTAACGGCATTCGTATTGAACACTAAAACGCTGATCAGCTGGATCGGTATGAAAACCTTGCACGATCAAGCTAGAATTGACGTCCATATAACGCATGGCGAGTTAACCCGACTTATCTCGGGTTTGGCCTCCATTGAGTTTAAGGAACATGGCAACACACCAACATTATGAGACATGTGAAATAGTCTTCTCCAGAGTCAGACAAGAAGATAGATACGAATGTCCTCTCTGTGCGTTCAGTAGAAAGCTATCTGGCTGCAAGCTACAAATTAATGGAAGTGGATACAGACCACTAGCCTAACTTACATTTCTGGGGGAGCTAGGCTAGTGGTATCCGCCTCCATTCATTTGTGCTAAGCTAGGCTAGCTTGCAGCCAGATAGATTTTTACTGAACGCACAGAGGACATTGGTATTTATGTTCTTGTCTGACTCTGACAGTGCGTACACGGTGGTGCCCCTGCCTACCTCAAGGAACTCCTCACCACCCAGTCCTCCTCACGCTCCCTCCGCTCCGGCACAGCCTATACCTCCTCAAAGCCCCCAGGACTAAGCTGCACACCATGGGCGATCGAGCCTTCTGCTCTGCCGCACCCAGACTGGAATGCTCTCCCCATCCACCTGAGAGCACCACAATCCGTCGAGGCTTTTAAAAGGGGCCTAAAAACATTTCTCTTTAACAAGGCTTTTGCCTGAATTTTTCTTTTACTTTTATTTGTACTTCTATTCATTTTCTTTTCATTATTTTAATCTATTTTATTTTTTATGTTCTTCCATTTCATTGGTTGTTTTATTCATTTTAATTGTTTTATTCATTTAACTTTTTTAATCTCCTGTAGCACTTTGAAATTTTTACAAATGTAAAGTGCGGTACAAATTGAATTTATTATTATTATTATTATTATTATTATTATTATTATTATTATTATTATTATTATTATTATTATTATTATTATTATTATTATTATTATTATTATTATTATTATTATTATTATTATTATGGTATGATTTTCCCATAACATTTCCAACATTTCCCATAATGTTGGCATGTAAGCTGCAAGGGCCACATGTGGGCCCTTTTGAGGACAATTTGCCCACCAGCACTTCTTAATACAATATATATATCGAATTAAAGCCCCATTTGTTGCCTGTCGATAGCCCTTTCAGGTGACAAAATCGGTTCAGCGGTTCTCGAGTTACATGCCGATATTTGAGGCTTGCGCAAAGTACAAGATATTGCGCAAAATACTACTCCCGACTCTTGGGGCTCTAGTTCCGTCAATCATTTGGCGATCTCGAAAATGATTAGACAGGGTTGTAGCCAATGAGTGTGGCTTTCCAATGATATCCCACCTGGGGATATACGAATCAGGGATCTAGGTGAAAAACCCACGAGCGAAAACAGAAAGAGAAAAACCACAGAATGAATTGAAGTCTATGAGAAAACTGAGCTTTTCTTTTGTACACAGTTTACCAAAATCACTCCTAATCACAAATTTCTCAACGGATCTTTATTAAATTTGGACATGTACTACATAAGGCTTCAGGCTATGAATCTCGGGAGTTTTTGAAGCCATATGAATTTCTGGGGAAATACTACTTCTGGACTACTAACTACTACAGAAAAACTTGAGTAACAAGTAAAAGTTGTTTTTCTACAACTCAAGTTCAGACCTATGTTACTCTATTTCATTAGCACTAAAAGTGATCTTTCTTTATTGTATCATAAACTGAATGTCAGAATGTTATCTTTCAAAAGAGACCAGGATTATGCATGTGCAAGTATAACGTATAGTATTTTGGTTTGCAAAAAGGGTATGCAGTCCTCAAAAACGAAAACAAAAATGGCCACTTTTGAATGAATGAATGAATCAAAACTTTATTTAACAGATTGCAGAATGGGTACAATACAGTACGGCTCAATACACACAATTGTTAAGGGAGTGCAGACCAGAGAAAGACGTTTGTCTTGTTTACATCAGGGTCCCCCATTTTCTGCCCGCATGTTAAGAGGTTAAACTAAGTGTAGCAGGGTGGATTATCCCTGCTTCGTGGGAACGGGTGTAACAAGACACAGTAGAGCTCCGTCTGACTGCACCCTCGTCTTTGGGCCTGGAGCGTCAAACTGGAGGCCGGCAGTGGGAGTGGATGGGGCCCGGGATTTACCAACCTGGTCTGGTACTCTGGTCTTCCTCGCCTTTCCGGGGCGGTCAGCAGTACTCCCCAACTCGCTCTCACTTCCCCCAATACCTCCGTTAACCCTCCCACACCTAGTGACTGATATGTAAATAAATAGCTTAGTTCCTCCCGCAAGCAGTACCCTCCCTCGGTGACATTAGAAACCTTAATAGCTGAAAGGGGAAGTTGGGTAGGAAGGGGTTAAGTGTGTTAACGTTACCCGCACCAAAAAGGGTTAATGTTAAGGCTCAGGAATTGACACGCACACAAGACTCCCATCTACATTCTTTATCGTTATTTAAGGACTGGTCAGCTACAAATATTTAATAGCAATGGGTCAAATGGAAGGTAGTTCTATTATTACTTCAGTTGTAATTCAATACCTTGCAGACACTTATATCGTACACCCACACCGTATAGAACCAGGTATTGCAGACACAAATATAATAGACCCAGATATTGTAGACTTCAATGTACTTGACTCATTACCCACGTCTGGGCTAGTACCAATAATAATACCTCTCTAAGGCTTTACTTATATGGCAGCGTTACGTTTACATCCAAGAGGGGAAGGGTTAAGTAGATGGGAAAGTAATATTAAGGAACATACACGTTATCACACTCAAAGGAAATGAAAAAGGTGGGCCCACTTTACCAAACAAAAGTCCTAAACTAATGCCGGCATGTAATGTTTATGGGGTACCCCTATGAACTGTGGTTAGCAACCATTAGCATCGCCCGTAGGCCGCGACACACTGTGTAATGTACGATAGGATCTTGGTCACCGAAGTGCCAGTGTACTCAACCAAGATGGCGGCCTCGCCGCACCACCACTAGTCCGGGTGGTAAGATGGCGTTGAACGCTCTCGTCCCAGGAGCTAGCAAGCTGTGTTAGGCAGGGGGGCAGTAGCGGGCTGGAGGCACGTGCTGGGTGATGGCGACCTCTGCTGGACGGGACGAACTCCCGTGCTAGGCTGCTGACTGCCGGTGCTGACAAGCTGCTGACTGCCGGTGCTGACAAACTGCTGACTGCCGGTGCTGTGTTGACGCGCGTGGTAATCTGGTGGCTACCTTAACTGAAGCTACTCTGTGGGTCCTAGACAGCCCTCCTGCTAGTCGAACATGCAACAACGCACAGTGCCTCTAACCACCAGTTCTCTTCAGGCAACGCTTGCCGGGGGCACCTCGCTGGAGGGGATAACGTTAGCATTAGCCACTTTGATATACTGCTCTCTTCTAGGATAACTCGCTGTATCACTAGGGTTATTCCGTTGGGATATTCAACACGCTACTACGCTTATATTTCTACTATAACCCGAAATATACTCAAGTCCAATACATTCACCCGCATGCTTCACTACGGGGCTCTACAACGACACGACCATCCAGGTTCACGTTCAACGTCGAAGAGGCTGGTTCTCTCCACTTCCGTTTCAGTTGACTTGCTTCTCCTGGGCGCCTCCCTCCTGCGCTCCGCCCGCCAACTAGCCCCACAGGAAGAACTGGGTGAATTGAATATGATTCAGTTTAGTGTTTATAATCCATATTCCAGCCGGTGAGAGAAGGAGAAACTCGCGTCATTGTTCAGGAGAATATCAAGGGAAACTAGTCAACATGTCTTTGTGCACAAAGGGGAGATAAAAGGCCAAGTCAGCACTTCTGAATAATAGTCGAATATGCAGGGTGCTACATAAGGAAAGGTGAGGGGAAACAACTATTCACTTCCATCTTCCTAATTGAATTTGAGCTGAGCACCGACCATTCCTATCATTAAGACATGCACACAGGCTGCCTTAACTCTCTGTCTGTTATTGATGAATGAGATAATAATATACACTCAGAGGAGCAATGATCTGTAAGATATTGGTAGATTATGGAATCAGTGGGGAAACAACTCTAGGGCTTCTGTTTTAGTTACATGAATGAATATGAATGATGAATATATCAGTTGGGTACTCTGGCTTTGTGAGTAAATTATAAAATGTCCCTGTAAGCGCCAGCAGTCGTGGGTTCCCCTCGTCAATATGAGGGCAGCATTACTCATGCAGCATGACACGAAATATAGATTTAACACTAAATTCTGCGGATGCTTCTCCTACTATTCCAGGCTAGTTTCTGCCCTGCAGTATGCCGAGAAACGCTGTGGCTTGGACTTGACCGTATGAGTGTCACACACCATAACCAAACCTTATACCATAAGGGGAGTTGGCGTCTACTGTACACACCAATGTTTGCTGAGAGCAAATAATTAATATGGGGACCATGTTTTGTTTCTAACAAAAACAAAATGTCAGTGGTGCATACATGTAGATAAGCACGTGCCACTTTCACAATATTAGTACATGATTAGTGATGGCGTGGGTGACATAGCAGGAACATCCGAATTTACACTGACATACCACCTTACATTTCAGCACCATGGACAGCACCACTTGCTGAAATGCCCTGCGACTACAAATTATTCTGAACTGTAGTTTTTACTTTGGTGTTGTTATTGTTTTTTATTAAAAAACATTTTACACGTGTTATGAATTGCAAAATGTCGAATCACTCGCCTTTCCTCCCTTTGAAGAGTTTGATTCTGTCATCAATAAACCCCGTGAAATACTATAAAATAAACAAAAAACTGCTCAATTCATAATGTAACCCTAAAGATAACAACAATATTTCTCTTATATTCTAATCTAACAAAACATACAACGAACTAGCAAATACATGCTTGCTTATAGGCTACTGTTGGAATTAAAAGTATGGTTTCCTGTCTTGGCGCTCGCCATGGTATTATACACGTCGCAGTATTTCACGTTATTCAGCATCCTAACTAGATTGTTCCATTAGACGGAATTGCCCGCATCACTCAATGAAATACAATCATTGATTGCACTAGCATTCTCTCTCTCTCTCTCTCCCTCTCTCCCTCCCCCCCCCCCTCTCTCTCTCTCTCTCTCTCTCTCTCTCTCTCTCTCTCTCTCTCGCCCCCTCTCCCTGAAGTACCGCAGAGAGAGGACTGCATCGAAAAAACATTGCCTACCACCGGCAATTACCTCTTCTACAGTGGAGTGGGATACCGGCAGATTTATATTCATACAGCGAAAACGGAGTCTCATGCAATGGGTAACCATCAGCCCAATTCACTCGACATCTCTCCTAAATAACGGTAAGTTAATTGTTACTTTTTCTTGAGCAGGAAACATGCTGACTGCGTAAGACTTTTGATTCGGAAAATGCGAGTGTTTTGTTACGTATTCGTGTTTGCAATCATCTGTAGGAGACTATTTTATATTGTGATTTTCTTGCAGGTTTTCAAAAATGTATTCCTCGGGCAACAACGGGGATCCCTGGCAGGGACACCTCATTAATTATGTATACGTGTGAGCAGTGTCATTCGTTTAAAGTTGGAATGGTTTCTAGGCCCACAATTTAGTTTAGAATGAACCAGGGAAAGAAAGTATTCCTACCTCGATATGCATACGGCAAAAGTAGAGCAATTGGCACAATCATGTTCTCATTATGGCAAAACCCCATGGGCATGCATGCGCTCCGGAGTAGTAGATTCACGTATCCCCATCTTTACTTGTTTAATATCGCCTTCCATCTTTCGGAGTCCCTGCATGAACAGAGTTTTGTGGAACAACAAGCCTTGTGGAACAATGATGCAGCAGCCACCTGCCCGGTGCGATTAAAGCACTCTGCATTACCGCCCAAAAGAGCGTGAGTCTGCGGTAGGAGGAACACACTGACTCATCCGTGAATTGCACCTCAAGAGGCAGCGAGCGATTGATAGGCGCGCAGCCAATGGACTGGAAATCCCTTGCAAAGTGCTTTGTACTGTAGTCAGATAAACCGCAGCCCACTAGTAGTTTTTTGCTTGGCAACATTAAAGTTCGCTCTTATCAACAAGGTCAGAAGTGATGTGGTCTAGAACTTGTGGGTGTCATCATTTGGCTCACTATAGTCACTTGTCTTTGTAATATCTTACTGGGTAGCCCGAGGTTAGATAAGATATTCCTTTATTGACCCCTTTGGGGAAATTCAGGCATCATAGCAGCATGGGGGAGAGAGGAGGGGAGGTGCATAGTAGAAGACATAGGGGGTCAGGTACAGGTCACATAGTACAATTAATGTATAGGTTACCATTGGTATTCAGAAAGCCCCTCCTCCACATCCAATAATAGGGCCCAATGCTTTTCCACTACATCAATTGGCTTATGCCGTTGCTAAACCTTTTCTACATGAACATAATTACTACATCCTGGACATCCCAAATGACAATGCAGTAAAAGTGAGGGCCTCCAAATAAACACAAGCGTGTCAGCACTGGAAGAGATCCTGCGTCGCAAATGGACAATTTAGAGAGAGAGAGAGCCTAAATCAATTTTACATCAGGGATGAGTCAAACGTAATGTCTTTACGTAAGCTTCGGAAAGTAATGCTATTGTCCACTGACTTTGCCACAGTCATGTAGCATTTAGAGGACATCATTCAGCCGACCTGTTGTTTCATTGGCATCTCTATTTGTGTGGCTGTCGACTACTGTAGTACACAATTTAGCTGTCATATATTTCACCAGCCGCATACACAATGTGACAGTGATGCCATGAGGTGGGTGCTTTTATAAGATAAGATAAGATATTCTTTTATTGATCCCTTTGGGGAAATTCAGGCATCATAGCAGCATGGGGGAGGGGAGGTACAGGTAGTAAAAAGCAGTGTAAACAATATAACAAATCAATATAATTAACATAACATAATTAACTCTGGACATGTGCATAATGGGCAACAAGGTGCGAGATGAGGGTATGTATGCCCTCTCAGTTATATTTGCCCTACAATAAGTGGTTACAATATATAATCTAATCCAATAATCTAAATCTAATCTAATATATATAGTCTGAAAAAACTAAATAAGTTTTCACATAAGGTGCGGTATGCATAAACTGTATATTGTCCTTTTAGGTTCCTAGTAGTTTGGTGTCTGGCAGCAGTCCCTGCCCACTGTTGTGGAGCCTGATGGCCGCTGGTATCAAGGACTGGCCGAGGCGTTTAGTTGAGTGTCGGGGGGGGTATGAGTCTGTGACTGAACGTGCTTCTCATCTTGACTAGCTCGTCGTAGAGGGGGTGGGAGGGATTCTCCAGGATAGCAGCCAGCTTCCTTCTCATCCCCCTCTCTGCCATCACCTCTAGTCTGACCAGCTTGACTCCAGTGATGCGTTGCTCATGGGACGGGGTTGCACTCCGTGCAACTAAAGTTTTGTGAGCAGAAGCGCGTGCACGCACACGCACGGCACGGATGTGCACGCGCGTGCACACAGGAATGCGCTGCACTCGACTGATGCGCCAACTCGCAGTACCCATCTGGCTACTTTGCATATCAATAGTGCCGGTCGTCAGGTGTTACATTCCATTCGTAGAGGCAATTAGGCACTGTCTTTAGTCTGTCCTTATGCGAGGGAACATTTATGCGCATGCGCGGGAGCGAGCGCACACGCCTGGGAGCGCGCGTGCATGTGGCGTCATTAGCGTGCGTGCAACCAGTGTTGATATGAGCAACGCAACACTGCTTGACTCCCACCACGGAGCTAGCCTTCCTCACCAGATTGTTCAGTTTGTTGGTATCCCTCGAGTTGATGTAGCCCCCCCAGCATGCCACAGCATAGAAGAGGACGCTGGCCACTACAGACTGGTAGAATGACTGCAGCAGTCTATTGCAAACATTGAAGGACATGAGTCTCCTCAGGAAGAGGAGTGTTATCCAAAGTGCCTTACAGCACCACAAGTCCATGCATTTTTAGAATGGGAGACCCCAGAGGGAATTGAACCCCCGACCTCAGCAGATTTAGTGCCATGCTATAGGCCACTCATTAAACTGCACATGATCACACATTCAGGATATGCAATTTATGTTCTGCTACAAATTGTACAAATCAGACTAAAAAACTATACAACATCACTTTCCTAATTGACATGCTTCATTGATTGCATCACTAGTGTAAGAGATGTATCCAGTACTGGTGGTATCATGCTATGCTTATTGTCTCCTATAATGTTAGCATTGTGTTGCCTCTGCAGTGAGGGCTGGCATGGTTGGGGGCCATATGTCCACCACACAGAGATCAAACAGACACTATAGTGACTTCAGGGGGAGAGGGGAAAAACCATACTGCACCCTGTAGATGAGGATGAGTGTAGGGGAAGGCTATGACTTGTGCCTCAAGCTCCCACATGTGGTTTTGTTCCTTTCTTTACTTCAAGAAATGTGACATTCTGTAAATTGAAAGACACATTTTAGGGATGCATGGTTCAGTTGAGCATAGTTATAATCTTTCTACATCTCTAGTAGGGGTGTAAACCTCAGGCTTTACCATTGCGTGATATGATTCTTGAATCTCATAGATTCAACACAATGTTTTCTATGATAAAATGTTGTCAAGTCACAGACACATACAAACCAAAATTAGGTCATAAAGCTCTACTTAACACTTGAACAACGAAGTCCCTAAAGCACCATACTTTGAATCTGAAAAAAAAAATTATGAAAAAATGTAGCATTTATAACGTGCATTGCATCAAGTTAACTGGATTTTTGCCTTTTGAATCGATGTATCGATCCAAACCTTTGTATCGTTACACCCATAATTTCTAAATTCAGTGTTTTTTGCTACCAGATATGCGAAAAGAAGGTTCTTTTTACAGATGTTATTGGAAAGCAACATCATTCACTTGCACAGAGATGGCAATAGAGGACACAATACTTATGACTTACACTGATTGTGGAGGGGTATCATAGCTGTGTGGAGATTGATTGAATATTCATATTCATGATTCTAGCTCCTACATGCATGCAAGTGGAAGTCAACATGCTGCAGTTGGGGCACAGTATGAATATGTAAGAAGTAACCATGAACCTTCACTTGAGGCTGCTCGCTTACAATCATCTACGCTTCTGAAATGTGCCTCTGTAGCAGTGGAGCTTTGAATAATGACAAGAGATGAGATGAGATAGGAAGGTACTGTGGGGCTGGTGAACACTAACAGTAGCGATACAGTATAGTATTGTGACAGTTTCCCCCCATCATACTGTATGGATATATTACAACCAGTATCTTAGTATCTTTCATGATATATAAAAGACCATACACTCTAGTGTGCACATTTTTAAAGCTAGTGCAAAGATAGTGGCATTATATGAAACTAGACAACCTTGATAATCCATAGGTTCCAAGTTATGCTAGCCTGCTGGGAAGGAGACTAAATAATGCTTACATGCAGGATATCTGAATGTAAATGAGTTCTATGGATACCCAGGAGTCTCCCCTTTACTGATATGCCAAATTTATGCTAATCCCATGAAGTCTTGGGGCAAAACCATGTTGACTTTTGCATGTAGTACAAATGTGTTATTTCTGCCTATTTAAAAGATGATGTATTTTCTTATTTCCTCCTTGCTGAATTATGCAAACAAAATAAACTAGACCATTTTGAATGAAATGGCACCATGGCAATTGTATTACAACATATTGGCATAAGAACAAAAAACAACAACAAATTAACTAAGAAAATATTGTGATATTATATTTTGGCCATATTGCTGAGCTCTACTTGACAGCCTGATAACATTTATTTTATTATGTTTGACAATTTATTCTCTTAAGGGTTATCATTCCAAAAAAACTTTAACTTTTTTGAATTTGTTTTTGAATTAGGGGTAGGTTGCTCTATAAATTATTTGTTTATGTTTATTTATTTGTATTTGTAAACATTCGAAATAAAATAATTCATTCATTCATTCATTCATTCATTCATTCATTCATTCATTCATCATTCCAGCTTTGTATTGCGTTGTGGTCAAATTAAAGAAAAGCTGAATGATATATCTAGCATTATCAAATATCAAAGGATATTTTTTGTCAAATCAGTTGTGCAATAGTAAATTTTGGTGAGTTGTTTCTATACAATTCACTTATGACATTTAGGTAACATTAATGAACAACTACAGTATTAAGGAGACAACTACAGTGTGTAAACTTAGTAAACCTATTATTATAATTTTTTATTCCAGTCGATCATAATGATCATGATCATATTACGGAGCGCTCACTGCGTTCGAGAGAGAGAGAGAGGGAGAGAAAGAGAGGGAGAGAGAGACTGACATTTTCGTATATCCATCTATGGGAAAAAGACATTTCCAGTGAGTGAAGGTTTGTTCAAATCATGAGGGAACAAAATATTATTTTGAGGCCTCAAATTGATTAATTTGAGGGAACAAAATACTTGAGGTAACTATTTTGAGGCCACAAAATATTTTTCTATTTTGAACCCACAAAATATTATTTTGAGGCCCCAAATTGATTAATTTGAGGTAACTAAATACATTTTGAGGTAACAAAATACATTTTGAGGTAACAAAATACTATTTTGAGGCCACAACATCTTTTTTTCCTTTTTGCGTGGCAGCAATAAGCCTTTGTAGCAAGCAGATTAAAAAAAATCTATTGGATTCTTATTATATATTACTATTGTATTATGCACAATCGTTGCGGGCAAGACCCCCCGCATTTCATTGTATACTTGTATGCCGTGACAAATAAAACTCTTGACTTGACTTGACTCTTGAGATTAGCTGGGCTAGCTAACATTAGCTGAACTGACATTAGCTTGATAGCTAACTAGCAAATAGCATCAGCTAGCTAACATTAGCTAATGTTCTTTGGCACTATTATTACACCAACCATGGAACTAATGACCAATTTGACAACGTTCTCTGTCAGAATAGTCAGTAATTTTATATAGTGCTAGCTAACGTTTCAACATACTTGCCTTGTTGCCCATCAGCACTGGCAAATTCACTATTACTAAACTAGTGATTTACATGTAAATGTAAATGTAAACTAGTTACAGTAGGTAGCTAGCTACATCTGCTTCCACGTCTTGTGTTGAATGTTGGATTTTTAATTTTTTTTATAGTTAACCAATGAGGTCAACAGGCTACTACCGGCAATCCATGTCTGTAATAATAATAATAATACTAAAACAAGAATACAAAATAAAAAAAATTAATTACATATATATATATATATTTTTTTTAATCTTAGGGGGGCTAATATTACATTAGGACCCCTAAAAAGGGTCTAGAACCGCCACTGGTACTCACCCATCCGTCACGAGAGCATCCATCTCCTGAATTTCCCCAAGGGGATCAATAAAGGAATATCTTATCTTATCTTTCATCCTCCTTCTGAGCCTATAGTATGTGCTCTAACACAGTATTGTGTTGCTTTGGTTCATTGAACATCTGTTATTCCCATTATTCTATTCCTTGTTATGGTACAACTTCTTCCCTTCACCTCTTATTATTTTACTGTCAGTCCTTGGGTATTAATTTTATTCCACAGAGACGGCCCTCATAGCAGTCCCAGAGGTTCTTCACTTAGCAAGCGCAAAAGGCCTCTCCTCTGTCAGCAGCAGAACCTAAGCAAAACGGAGCTACTTCCCCTGCTGGTCGAATCCTCCCGCTGACCGACCTTTCCATCACAGTGGAGAATGTAGCCGTGGCTCCGTCTGTGACCTCCAAGAACCTAGGTGTAGGCCTTACCGACTGAACTTCTCTGCTCACATCGCCTCAACTACCAGAACCTGCAGATTCTTCCTGAGCAACCTCAGAAGGATCCACCCCTTCCTGACAAAAGAAGCCACCCAACTCCTCCTGCAATCAACAGTCATGTCTAGCCTTGACTACTGCAATGCACTACTAGCTGGTTTATTGGCTACCACCACCAAGCCACTTCATCTCATACAAAACGCAGCAGCCTGCCTGATCTCCAACCTACCAAAGTCAGCCCACATTACCACACTTCTTAGTGAGTTTGAATCCACTTCAAGGTCCTTGACCTGGCATAGACCACCGCAACACTTCCGGGATTCTGAAATCATGGGAGAGAGAGCGGGGGGAGAAAATTAATGAATGTGGATGAGAGCCTTGACATTAGGTGGTTGTAGCTACAGCTGTGGGGGTGTGCGGGAGACATGATCCAATAGACTTGTATACGCCTGAGTCTCCTGAACACGGAGAGACCAATTCCAAGTCGATCGACACCCTCTCGGCCGAGCTATAGTCACTTACTCCTGCACCTACTCCCGAACTACGCATGCATAGATTGCCCACTAGGTCTAGGTTCCTCAATCTGAGCGCACACGCCTGGGAGCGCGCGTGCATGTGGCGTCATTAGCGTGCGTGCAACCAGTGTTGATATGAGCACACGCACACACTCACTTTAAACAAACACACTGTAGCACCCACTCCACACACTTTATAGCACACACTCACTTTAAACAAACACACTGTAGCACCCACTCCCCACACTTTATATTTATTGATGAAGGATTGCACTACAACTCGTACACCTTACTGTAAATTGTACCTAAATTGTACCTCATCCCATTTCTGCTTTGCACTATATAGTACTGTACATTAGTACACTGCATAGTATTGTATATTATATGGTAACTCAGTTACGTCTATTCTGCATCGAACATTGTACATATGTCTATACTGAACACTGTGACCTCATTTTCTACTTCTAAATTACATGCTATACTATGTTATTTGATACTATCTTGTCTAGCACAGTCTCTGGAGCGTAACAGTAAGAAGCATTTTGTATGAAAGTATTCTGTACTTCTATATGACAACTATTAAAGAAACTTGAAACTTGAAACTTGAGCAACGCAACACTGCTTGACTCCCACCACAGAGCTAGCCTTCCTCACCAGATTGTTCAGTTTGTTGGTATCCCTCGAGTTGATGTAGCCCCCCCAGCATGCCACAGCATAGAAGAGGACGCTGGCCACTACAGACTGGTAGAATGACTGCAGCAGTCCCGGAAGTGTTGCGGTGGTCTATGCCAGGCCAAGGACCTTGAAGTGGATTCAAACTCTCTAAGAAGTGTGGTAATGTGGGCTGACTTTGGTAGGTTGGAGATCAGGCAGGCTGCTGCGTTTTGTATGAGATGAAGTGGCTTGGTGGTCAAGTCTAGGTTCCTCAATCTGCGCATGCGCAGTTCGGGAGTAGGTGCGGAGAAGCGACTATAGCTCGGTCGAGAAAGTGGGATTGGGATTGGTCGTTCCATGTTCAGGAGACTCAGGCGTATAAAAGTATTGGATCATGTCTCCCGCACCCCCACAGCCGTAGCTACAACCACTTAATGTCAAGGCTCTCATCCACATTCATTAATTTTCTCCCGCCGCTCTCTCTCCCATGATTTCAGAATCCCGGAAGTCCATGTTGGAACCCCTGGATTATTAATAATTACTCCTATGTTACACCATGCTCTCTCTCTCTACTCTCTCTCTCTCTCCCTCTACTCTGTCTCTCTATACTCTCTCACACACACTCACTCTCTCTCTCTCTCTCTCTCTCTCTCTCTCTCTCTCTCTCTCTCTCTCTCTCTCTCTCTCTCTCTCTCTCTCTCTCTCTCTCTCTCTCTCTATACTCTCTCTCTGCTCTACCCCCCTCTCTCTCCTCCTCCTCCTCCACCCCCCATCTCCTCCCCCCTCCACTCTCAGTAATGGCATCAGTGTCTGATGAAGTCTCCTAACTGAAGACGTCCCACGCTGGCAGAGGCTCTGTCTTCCAGATGAGGTCATGAGCTCTCAGTTTTGATGGGATTACGTGCGGCTCAGCCCACTTAGAGATTGGACCTGGTCTTTCTGATGCGGATGGAGCAAGCCAACAGCTAACCAACCCCCCCCCCCTCTGCCCACACACAGTTGTCTTTGAAAGAGGGAGGACACAGAATGAGTCAAACATGACCGAGACGGAATATATTAATAATAATTCCCGTAGCAGGCCAAGGGGACAGCGACTGTGAAATTGCTTCCGTATAGAAGTCTGGTACGTGATGATGATAATAAGCTGAAAAAATGTGCTGAGAATAGTTTAAGTACATGAAAAGGCAAGGACACTGCCTCCCTCATTGTGTTTCATCATAACTTGTTTACGCAGGGTGAGAGGCTATGTTTGGTCCAGTCCAGGAACCAGAAGGCTTTTAGCCAAAGGTGGTATTGATTTTCCATCAGGGCCTCATGAAAATATATGAAGTGTTTGCCTCCTCCTGTAGCTGTGGGTCAAGGAACCAGAAACTCTAGGTAGATAGGCAGGTAAATAGATTAGAACTCCCTGCTATAACCTCCTGTTTAGCAATGTCTTCAGTGACTAGTGTGCAGCTGACATTACTGATCTACATAGATCAGTTTCAATATTGATATACACCCCCCAGACAAATAGCAATGTGTACAGAAATCCTTCAAGTGTTGTTAATGGCTTCATTACCTTTTTATCAGGTTGTCGCCATGATTAGAAGGTAATGTGGTGTAATTATTCAAGAAGATGTTGCATTTAACTTCTTTCTTTCAAAACACTCATTAGCGACTCCATCACTACTTTTGGCTAATGATCCGTGATAAGCCACATTTAGATTGTGTTGAAATAGGATGAGTTGTCCAAGCAGGCATACACACACAGTTTTGTAAATTAATGGTTCTACTTTCATAATTTAGTTTTCTAGAACTTTTTTCTCCAGAGTCAGAATTCTATAACTCTAATCTCCTCGTTCGCCTTGAGTGTTATTGCATGAGGAAATATGAGGCCAAGTTATACTTGACCTGCAGTTTTTTCTTCTCCAGCATTTTAAGGCAGCGGAAAGAAAGTGAGCCACTATCCATCATAGAGACAGAGGCTATCGCTGGGGCAGGGCGTATTTCCAGCCGTCTCAGATAGTCACAGCAATGAGGGTATTAACCCTCTCTACTCCAATTACAGAAAACCACTGAGTACTGATATACAGAGCAGCCATTTGTTAATTGGTCATTACAGTCACGTTATGGCCATCTTGGTTTGTGGAGGGTTTACATCTAATGAGGATTTAATCTAGTAAGAATGATGAGGTAGAGATTGGAATATTATAGGTGGAGTGAAAATGAAGAGGTAAATAATGGAGCAGTTACAGGAGGAGTAGTGCAAAGTACGAGGTAGAGATGAGGGTGTTAAATGTGAAGTGAACAACACGAGGTAGAGATGGGAGAGTTACAGGTGGGAATCGTTTGAATGAGGTAGAGATGGAAGAGTTACAGGTGGATTAATTTGAATGAGGTAGAGGTGGAATAGTTACAGGTAGAGTCACAAGGATGAGGTAGATATGGGAGAGTTACAGGTGGAGTCATGAGGATGAGGAAGAGATGGAAGAGGTACAGGTGGAGCCATGAGGATGGCGTTAAAGATGGAGTGAAAAAGAGTAGGATGATGATATCGTAAATTTACCATCATCTAACATGACATCTAACAAGCTGTTAGATGTGTCACACGGCTTTGCTTTGATTTCTGACATATGCACACATGGCTTTTGGTAGTGAGTTTTCTATGAACAAATCCTTCCAATACAATACGCTTTTTTGTTTTTTATTATTGCCTGGTATTATTGGCCATATATCCAGTACCGGTATCGGTATCTATGCACCCCTATTAACACGAGGGAGGGGGGTGTTGTAAGAGGAAGGAACCAAGCTGGGTATCAGGGATAGGGGGAGATATATGGAGATACATGGAGACAGGTTTGTTTGAGAGTGCTGTTACCCAGTGTTGTGAAGGATCAGATTAAACCGAATATATATATTTATTTATGGATATATATTTAATAGTATTTGTATATCGTTTGATATCCCCTGTATATTCCTTGTACAATATGCACTGAATATCCCTTTAGTCTACTAACAGCCCATAATAGTTTCATTCTACCATTGGACGAGAACCTGGCGCCAGCAGCCATGCCCCTTGGTTCAAGTTCAATCGTGCCGACAAACATGTCGTGGCAAGCCCGGTTCCGCGTAGGAATACGTCTGGCGAAATACGAATGGTACTATTTGTTCACAGCGCATATATATATGGCGCAAGTAAAGTAGAACTTTCTTTTAGTCCATTAGTCCTTTACCCTCCAACCTAGTAACAGACGCGAAGCCTCACCCACGACGCACGTGTGGTGCAGTATGGCCTACTTGGCCTCAGAATAGGCATTGAGACATCGTGTGGATTAATAGTTGAATTGTCATAGTTTGGCACTATACCGTCGAGTTGGACGTATTTCTATTAAGTTAATAATAGTCTATTATGTATGGTGCATCGTTCGGTTAGAGTTATAAAGTGAGCAGTACCCCCATCGTTCCTGACGTTATCTGGAGTCTTAACCAGGCTGGGCAGACCACGTGTGGTGCTTGCATCCGAGGAGCTCCGGGCCAGGACGAGTGGACCTGTACATTGGATTACTTTACCCGGACGACGGCGAGCCTTCCACGGCTTGGATTATCTACATGCTTTGGGTGCTTTGATTATTCCATGGATAACGGCCAACACTGCTGAGTGTTGGAACTACCCCCCGGAGAGGAGTCCAGGTGAGACGGCGCTCTACCCCGAGTGAGGTCGCCTCACGTCTCTTCGTTGTGGACCGGCAGCTACCGTCCACCAGAGGGTCCAGCTGTATTCATCTGTGGACCGAGGTTCTGTGGGCACCGTGTTCAGCACTCTGAATTCTCCCAAGAAATCGTCGGCCAGATGGGATACCGCCAGCGGCTCTTCTAACCCCCCCCCTACTGTCTTACAACCAGCGGGACCCCCCCCCCCCCCTTTAGTGTATCCAGCTATAATCATTTAAGTACCATCGCTATAGTTCCCTAAAGAACCAGGTTGTATACTTGCTCCCTGCGTAACCAGAGATTGGACATTCAATGTTGATTTACCTACGAATACTCATTTGCCTTACAAGTGCATTTCAAATCATAAATGTCATTAAGTGAACGTTGTATATACCCTTTGCTATATAAAATATTCGATTTATACATTTGTGTGGACTTCGTTTCATCAGGTGGGAAAGTGTTCATCATATCTATATCATGTACTGGATGGCCAGAAGTTAAAGTACAAGCGGTAGTGGTTTAATAATACCATACTTATCAATACAGTCAGGGAATTGTACCCCTCAGTTACAATTGGTCCTTCGAGCCGGAGGGTAACTAGTGTAATATTAATATAGTGTTATTAATATTGAAATGGCCTATGATGAACACTCCACGAAACGGTCCTCCTAACGTAGAACGCCCGCAGCGCAGACGACAGCCACCTCAGTACTTAGAGGATTACGCTGTCAGTCAACTACCTAGCCTTCAACAAACGGTAAACGCGGTAAAAGTAGAAAGTAAAATTATGTCTGACCTTAACGACCAGGTTTCCCCGACCACAGAGGCCCTAGTGGGTTCTAATGTAACTGACCAAGCTCACGGTGGGGACCAGGAGGGAGCTGACATGCCTTTACCCCCCGCCAATACCGAAGAAGTAGTCCCCGACCAGCCCCGGGAGGAAGACAACCCTACAGAGAGAGAACTCTGCACGGAAGAAGAGGAGGAGAGCGCCGAGGAAATAGAGCTCCAGGACTCCCCAACGAGCGGCTCACCCAGGAGCGGCTCACCTCTACAACCGTCTTCCCCCAGCGAAGCGGAGAGGATGCTACAACAGGCGTTTCTCGTCAGCCTGACAGCCTCTACCGAACGCGATCGACTTCAGGGTGAACGCGATCGACTTCAGGGTGAACGCGATCGACTCCAAGCACAGATGCTTATCGAGCGCGAACAACTCCAAGCGCAGCAACGGAGCGAAGAAGAGCGCATACGCCTGGAGATGAGACGCCTTCAGACGGAAGAGAATATGGCAAGAGACCGGGCCGACGCCCAGCGTGCCGCTGCAAGTGCCCAAAGAGAAGCAGATCTCACCAAGCGCGAAGCCGAGCGCGACAAGCTACAAGCGCAACTAATGGAGCAGCTGATCCTCAAGGCAACACCCTCTCCCTCCGCCAGGGGTTCAAGGAACTCGTCGAGACAACAGTCAAGGGCAGCGTCTCCTAACCGAGCAAGCGACCCTGAACTTGACCAACAGACCAAGCCTATACCCCCCGCAGACCCCCTTCCCAGACCGGTCCAAGCGAGACCCAGCTACAAGGAAGGAGCGGCATACACTGCGGAGAAGCTAAATAAACGACTACAGGATCTAGAGGACCTGATAGAAGAAGAAGAGGGAGAGGAGGAGAACCAAGCCCGACGACAGCACAGTACTCCACCGGACCAGGAGGTCCAGTACAGCCCAGGCTATACCCCCGCGGCGCTGCGCTACAGACCCCCGACTCTATTCACGGGTGAGCACGACGCACGACCAGCCCCGAGGAATAGCACCTGGACCAGCGGGCCATGGTACCCTGCCGGTACCAGCCCACAGAGAGGCGCAAGAGGAGACTCGCCTAGGAGGTCTCTCCCCCAACGCTCGCCGATGTATCAGCCATCCACGGCGTCATACATTGCCACGCCGACGTTTCCAGACTTCACCTATGAGAATCGAGCACAGTACACGGAGCTCCGGATGTGCTTAGAGACAATGATGGTGGATGTCGCTGATGAACGCCACAAGTATGCAATATTACTGAAGCACCTGAAAGTACCGCGAGCGCACAATATAGCGCTAGCCTATGCCACCTCTACGACCCCATACACCGCGGCTCTAGCAGCGCTGGACCAGAGATATGGACGTATATGGGATTACGTAATCCAAGAGATAAGGCATATTGATCGCCTACCCCCAGCAACAGACAATCGCTCATTAGACGACCTGTCAATCAAAGTGCAGTCCCTGGTAGGGATGCTGGGAGCACAACGGGAAAAGGGCATGCACGAGCTATACGCCAACTCTAACGTCGAGAGGATTTTAGAGAAGCTGCCACCCGCAAGACAAGAGCGTTTTAGGCGGCAGAGAGACCACCGTGATCCTAACGGTCCCGAACCATCCCTCCTTGATCTAGCCGACTTCCTGGCGAGAGAAGTCAGCAGCTTACGACTGGATACGTTCGTGCGGAGCACGCCAAGCTCCAGAGAGGGACCCAGGAGAATAAACGATGGAAGAAGATCGGTGACTGTCATGCACCAATCAGAGTCAGTACCGAGCAGTAAGAGCCACCGTACCCCCTCGAGAAAAGAGAAGTGGAAGATGGTGTGCCCCTACTGTGAGAAGGAACACTGGCTGTCACAATGTGACCTGTTCACAAAGATGAATGCAGAAGAAGTGAGTCAATGGATAAAGTCCAACAGGCGCTGTTACCGATGTGCGCGCAGTCACATGGCAGCCGAATGCCGCCTAAAGAAAAGGTGCAGTCGGTGCGACGGAGCCCATCTAGATGTATTACACGACAGTAACAGAAGAAGGCCTGCACCTGCACCATCGAGCGGCACCAAGGCAAGTGTCATGTACATTGACCCCGCCAGCAGCAGCGGCGCCCAAGTGCTCTTAAAGGTAGTCCGTGTGACATTGAGCTACCAAGATAAAGTCATGGACACTTACGCCGTCCTTGATGACGGGTCAGAGAAGACCCTTCTGCTCGCGTCCGCTGCGGCCCAGCTGGGACTGCGGGGGAGCGAGAACCAAATGACGATTCGGACAATAAGAAGAGATTTAAAGACGATAAAGGGCGAGAATGTCTCCTTCACTATCGCAGCAAGCGGGCAGCCAGAGCGACGGTATAGGATTACAAATGCTTTCACCAGCCAAGAAATAGGACTATCGCAGTACACCTACCCCATCGCCAAGCTGATGGATAAATATGTGCACCTGCGTCAACTACCTATCCCGCTCATAGACGGCGCCACCCCGACCCTGCTGATAGGCTCCGACCATGCAGACCTCATCGTCCCGATTGACCGGGTCCATACAGGACCCCGAGGCTGTCCTGCAGCAGTCGAGACCCGCCTAGGGTGGACACTACAAGGCCCCCTCGCTAAATCTCTCAACCGAACAGCAGCCACTAGCTGCCTCCACTCCAGAACGACAGAAGAAGACACCACTCTCCTGCAGCATGTCGAGAGGCTATGGACACTAGAGACAATGCCCTTTAAGAACGAAAAGAAAGACATTCGTTCTAAAGAAGACATTTACGCCATCAACCTACTCGAGCAAGGGACAAAGAGAGTCACAGTCGGCGGAGTGATGAGATACGCAACTCCACTCCTGAGGCGAGAGGGAATGCCCACCTTTCACGCAAAGAAAGACGCCACGGAGCGGTATCTATTGAACACAGAGCGGCGCCTAGCCAAAGACCCCGCTCAAGAGAGTGTGTACCGCGCTGAGATTGAGAAGCTAATCACAGCGGGACACGTGACAAAGATTGACATTAAAGAGGCCGATCAGACGACCGAATCATGGTACGTGACGCACCACAAGGTCCACCACAACGGCAAGGATCGCATTGTGTTTAACTGCAGCTACCAGATCGGATCCCAAAATCTGAATAAAGAGCTCTTGCCCGGCCCCACACTCGGCCCCTCTCTACTAGGCGTGCTACTACGCTTCCGCCAGGACAAGGTGGCTATCAGCGGGGATATCAAAGGGATGTTCCTGCAGGTGAGACTAGTGGAGGAGGACAAGCCCCTGCTGCGGTTCCTATGGAGAGAGAGGATCGGAGATGAGAACCCAGCCATCTACCAGTGGGAAGTACTCCCCTTCGGAACCACATGCAGCCCGTGCTGTGCTACATTTGCACTACAGAAACACGTCGCAGAGGACCCAGCAGCAGATGAAGAGGTCCGACACAGTGTGAAGAACAGTTTCTACGTGGACAACTGTTTACAAAGCGTTTCGACTCAAGAAGAAGCCGAGGCTCTCCTAATCAAGCTACGCGCCTCCCTAATCAAAGGCGGCTTTGATCTCAGGCAGTGGGCCAGCAGTGACCCGCACGTATTGAGCAGCCTCTCCCCCGCGGACAAGGCTGCCAGCAGCGAGACCTGGATGGCGACCATCCCAGGAGAAGCCCAAGAAATGACACTAGGACTAGTCTGGCGCTTCAAAACAGACTCGCTCCACTATAGACACAAACCCCTGACCACGGAGCAGGGAAGGTCGACGGCGATACCGACCACAAGACGGAGTGTGTACAGAACACTCGCCAGACAATATGACCTGTTGGGATGTATTCTACCTTACACCACCAGGGCAAAGATGATTGTACGAGCACTATGGGACAAGGACCAGGGCTGGGACGACCCAATACCCGCACACCTTGCCTCCACATGGAGAGAGTGGGAGACGGAACTCCGCTCACTCCCAGGCGTCAATATACGCCGCAGCTACTTCCCACCCACAGTGAGGCCAGAGACATGCAAGATGGATCTACACGTCTTCAGTGACGCCTCCGAAGTAGCCTATGGATTGGTGGCCTACTTGCGTGCCCAAGAGAAGGGAGGAGAGATACACACTGCTTTCATCCTGGCTCGCTCAAGAATAGCCCCACGAAAGCAACAATCTATCCCGTGTCTAGAGCTCTGCGCAGCCCTAGCAGGAGCGCATCTAGCCACGTTAATCCAACGTGAACTCACCATTCCGGTGCACAGAACAATCTTGTGGTCAGATTCCACGACAGTACTCACATGGATCAAGTCTGATTCATGCAGATACAAGGTCTTCGTGGGAGTCAGAGTCACCGAGATTCAAGAGTTAACAGAAGCAGCGAGCTGGCGGTATGTGGACACCAAACACAACCCAGCTGACGTCATCACCCGGGGAATGTCCCTGGATGACCTCACCCGTCGCAACATCTACAGTGACGGACCGGAATTCCTCAAGCTCCCGGAAGAAGAGTGGCCTACGCCCACCCCACGGGAAGCAAGTAAAGAGGAGGCTGAGAACAAGAAACCTATGTTCTGTGGACTGAGCACAGTCGCCTCCACAGACCCCAACATAGATGACTGCATTACCCTACAGAGTGCGCAGCTAAAGACATTCCTGTGGCACCACCCAGAGATTCAGTCCACCACTGACATTTCAGCAGCTGACTACGAAGAAGCAGAACTTCTTCTACTACAACGAGCCCAGAGAGACTCGTTCCCTGATGAGCTAGACTGTCTACAGGGAGGAAAGCCCGTCCCATCAGACAGCAGACTGCTCCACCTGGCACCCGAGAGTGACGCCCATAATCTCATCAGAGTGGGTGGTCGCCTGCGGAGAGCCCCCGATCTACCGGATGACGTTAAGTACCCGATAGTCTTGAACAGCCGACACAAGGTCACAGAGCTGATCATAAAGAAATACGACGAGGATGTACACCATGCAGGAGCAGAGAGAGTCTTCGCGGAGATCAGACGTCGCTATTGGATACTTCAAGGAAGAGAAGCGGTGCGACGCTTCCAGCGAACCTGTCTAGACTGCCGAAAGTGGCGCGCGCAGCCCAGCATACCCCGGATGGCTGACTTACCCCCCTGTCGCCTCCGACTCGGCGACAAGCCATTCCACTCCACAGGCATGGACTGTTTTGGCCCGTTGTATATAAAGAGAGGAAGAGGAACCGAGAAGCGGTGGGGTATTGTATTCAAATGCATGACCACCAGAGCGATACATATCGAACTCCTTCCGACCATGAGCACAGACTCATTCCTTATGGCCTTCCGAAGATTCACATCACGGAAAGGAAAACCGTCTACATTGTTGTCTGATCACGGGACAAACTTCAAAGGCGGAGAAAGAGAGCTGAGAGAGAGCTTCCAAGCCATGGGCCCAGAACTTAAGACCCACCTCGCTCCATCCCAGATTGACTTCCAGTTTAATCCCCCGAACGCACCCCACTTCGGTGGAACCTGGGAACGAGAAGTACGTTCTATAAAGACAGCCCTGTACGCCGTGCTTGGGGCCCAGACTGTGGCGGAAGAAGTCCTAATGACAGTCCTCACGGAGATCGAGGGAGTATTGAACTCAAAACCCCTCGGTTACGTCTCAAGTGATGTAGCAGATGTCGACCCAGTCACCCCCAACACACTCTTAATGGGGCGGCTGGACCCCGCGCTACCCCAGACAATGTACAGGCCTGAAGAAGCGAACGGCCGAAGAATGTGGAGGTACAGTCAAGTGTTAGCTGACAAGTTTTGGAACAGCTTCCTACTCCACTACCTACCGTCTCTACAGACCCGCCAGAAGTGGGTAAAAGAGAGAGACAATTTGACAGAAGGAACAGTCGTCATGATTATCGACCAGTCACTACCCAGAGCTATGTGGCCGGCTGGCCGCGTAAGCAAAGTGATCACCGGTGCCGATGGCAAGGTCCGAGCAGCTGAAGTGCTCGTCCAAGGGCGAACTTACACACGACCCGTGGCGAGGCTAATAGAACTGCCCAGACTCCCAGACACTATCGATGACGACCATGACCCCATGACTTTGTGAGTTGACTGACCCTTACAGCGGACCTTGAGTGGTAGACAGTGCGGTTAATCTGTCTCTGCTTAGCTAATTAGGTGGGACTAATTAGGGGGCGGCTGTTGTGAAGGATCAGATTAAACCGAATATATATATTTATTTATGGATATATATTTAATAGTATTTGTATATCGTTTGATATCCCCTGTATATTCCTTGTACAATATGCACTGAATATCCCTTTAGTCTACTAACAGCCCATAATAGTTTCATTCTACCATTGGACGAGAACCTGGCGCCAGCAGCCATGCCCCTTGGTTCAAGTTCAATCGTGCCGACAAACATGTCGTGGCAAGCCCGGTTCCGCGTAGGAATACGTCTGGCGAAATACGAATGGTACTATTTGTTCACAGCGCATATATATATGGCGCAAGTAAAGTAGAACTTTCTTTTAGTCCATTAGTCCTTTACCCTCCAACCTAGTAACAGACGCGAAGCCTCACCCACGACGCACGTGTGGTGCAGTATGGCCTACTTGGCCTCAGAATAGGCATTGAGACATCGTGTGGATTAATAGTTGAATTGTCATAGTTTGGCACTATACCGTCGAGTTGGACGTATTTCTATTAAGTTAATAATAGTCTATTATGTATGGTGCATCGTTCGGTTAGAGTTATAAAGTGAGCAGTACCCCCATCGTTCCTGACGTTATCTGGAGTCTTAACCAGGCTGGGCAGACCACGTGTGGTGCTTGCATCCGAGGAGCTCCGGGCCAGGACGAGTGGACCTGTACATTGGATTACTTTACCCGGACGACGGCGAGCCTTCCACGGCTTGGATTATCTACATGCTTTGGGTGCTTTGATTATTCCATGGATAACGGCCAACACTGCTGAGTGTTGGAACTACCCCCCGGAGAGGAGTCCAGGTGAGACGGCGCTCTACCCCGAGTGAGGTCGCCTCACGTCTCTTCGTTGTGGACCGGCAGCTACCGTCCACCAGAGGGTCCAGCTGTATTCATCTGTGGACCGAGGTTCTGTGGGCACCGTGTTCAGCACTCTGAATTCTCCCAAGAAATCGTCGGCCAGATGGGATACCGCCAGCGGCTCTTCTAACCCCCCCCCTACTGTCTTACAACCAGCGGGACCCCCCCCCCCTTTAGTGTATCCAGCTATAATCATTTAAGTACCATCGCTATAGTTCCCTAAAGAACCAGGTTGTATACTTGCTCCCTGCGTAACCAGAGATTGGACATTCAATGTTGATTTACCTACGAATACTCATTTGCCTTACAAGTGCATTTCAAATCATAAATGTCATTAAGTGAACGTTGTATATACCCTTTGCTATATAAAATATTCGATTTATACATTTGTGTGGACTTCGTTTCATCAGGTGGGAAAGTGTTCATCATATCTATATCATGTACTGGATGGCCAGAAGTTAAAGTACAAGCGGTAGTGGTTTAATAATACCATACTTATCAATACAGTCAGGGAATTGTACCCCTCAGTTACACCCAGTGTGATTGCGATTGCTCCAGTTGCTCTGGCTGTCTGGGCTGTCGGGGTGGTGTCAGTGGTGGTCAGGTGGGGGGAGTGGGGTTGGGGGGTCTGTGAGGTTGTCTGTATGCGCCAGGGTCTCCTCTCTGAGCCTCATCACTGCTGACAGCGGGGCCGATCGCCATATGCTCCATCGATTTTCTGACGGACAGGTGGTGCCGCCACTCACGCCCTTCACCCTCTTGTGTGTGTGTGTGTGTGTGTGTGTGTGTGTGTGCATGCTCTGCATGTGTGTGTGATTGTGATTGTGTTTGATGGATATAGGATATAGATATAGATAGACATAGACTATGAATAATCTATACATTTGCGATGCACATTTTGTGTGTGTGTGCGTGTGTGTGCATGTGTGTGCGCATGTGTGTGTGTGTGTACCTAAGTAGTGAATGAATAAAGGGTGTGGCTATCCAAATATCATGGTCTGTATTGAATCACTGTGACGTGTCAGTGTTTTAACGCCTCTGCTATTAATGAGCTCAATATAGGCTCTAGGCCGGCATTGTGTTATTCCACTGAAGAATACATTTTTTTATTGGTCTACATTTATTCACACACAGATTATAATGTAATACTGTAACTGCTCTGCCTAACCGAATCCGGAATCAAGTCGACTGAAGTTTAAATGTAATATCCCCCTATAACACACAACCCACTAATGAATGGCCTGTAGAATCTGGTGTGATCTATCGATCCTCGCTACAATATCTCCGGTCATTGTGGTACTATTAAAAATGACCAATCCATATATATAAAATAAAAAATAATAAGAGTGGTCTTAAGTACAGAAGCCAAACGCAATGAGCCAAAAGGGATTAGCGGAGTCACCTTGAATCAGCAGTGTCATTTTGCCCAGTAAAATTGCATTATGGGAGCTGGAGCTGGCCCTGTGATTTGTTTCCTCCTGACAGGGTTTCAGTGTTCATTAGTGACTGTGGTGAGCATCCCCCCCCCCTCTCTCTCTCTCTCTCTCTCTCTCTCTCTCTCTCTCTCTCTCTCTCTCTCTCTCTCTCTCTCTCTCTCTCTCTCTCTCTCTCTCTCTCTCTCTCTCTCTCTCTCTCTCTCTCTCTCTCTCACTCATTTACTCATTCACCCATTTACTCACTCACTCTGTCTCACTCACTCACTCACTCACTCACTCACTCACTCACTCACTCTGTCACTTGCACGCTTGCTCACTCACTCACTCACTCACTCACTCACTCACTCACTCACTCACTCTGTCACTTGCACGCTTGCTCACTCACTCACTCTCTCAATCACTCAGTCACTCTTTATCTGTCTCTCACTTGTCTCATTTACTCACTCTCTCTTTCACTCACACACACACACACACACACACACACACACACACACACACACACACACACACACACACACACACACACACACACACACATCTTCCAGTCACAATTTATATTTTTATTTATATCAAGCATATATAAAGCAAAAAGCAATCTAATCAAATTGATTAGGTTAAATTTTAAAGATATATATATACCATGGAGAGTGAGTGGAGATGCTATATGGGGTGATGCGCCGTGGTTCACAGTGTGACCGTTCACAAGAAATCACATTACATTCCAGGTCTCCCTCCCACCGACGTAGGCCTGCTACTACTGGAAAGGGCTTCCCCATCCATGCTGAGGGTGTGTGTGTACCGATACATGTGTGTGTGTGTGTGTGTGTGTGTGTGTGTGTGTGTGTACTATGCATGCATGTGTGCATGTACGCTTGTGCGTCCCAATTTATGTGTACAAAATCACTGTCCATGCCGAATTTCAGGCCATAGAACACCCATTATGTGTGTGTGTTTACACACATACTGTATGTCCATGCATCTGTGTGTGTGTGTGTGTGTGTGTGTTCACTGATCTACATGCACACTCCTCCTGACCACTCATCTCCAGCATATCTCTGTAGAGTCTCCTCTCCGTGCACGGATTAAAGATGACCGGGCCGTTCCGGTCGGCCCGTTACACCCCTTGCAATAAACCAGCTCTTCATTACGGACAAATAGATTATTTTGGGGGGGGGGGGGGGGGGGGGTGGTGTTGGGGGCAGCAGAGCCTTGTTTATTAGCTGCGCTTCCTCGGAGCCGATCATGACTAAGCACATTTCAGAGTCTCTGTTTAAAATGCTCTGTCTCTCTTCAAGACTGAAGGGGGGGCCGACTCATGAAATATAGAACAGGGGATGGAGAGAGAGAGAGAGAGAGAGCTCTTGTGGAAATTGAATGTTCGTTTTGAATAAAAATGGTGAGCTATACAGCCAAAGCCATTTTCTCCACATCACTCCGGATGATTAAAAGGACCTGGGAGGATGGGAGAGTGAACGAATAAAGAGAGAGAGTGCTGAGTCAGCATGGTGTCACCCGCTCGTCTGGCCTGATGCAGCGGGACACACTTGAGTTATGACTCTTAACTGACCAACATTTACCTCTTCCTCTCTCTCTCTCTCTCCCCCCCTCTCTCACCGTGTCTCCATCTATTTCACTCTCTTACTGTCACTGTCTCTCTCTGTCTCCATCGCTCTCTTTCTCTCTCACAGCCTGACCGATGACCTGCCCAGCCACTGTGGGATATCTGCTGTGGTGACTGCAGACTCCAGGGTCTCCTCCCCCCCTGCTGCCTCTCCAGACCCACTGCTCCCACTAACCCTGCACCTCCTCCAGCCCACATCCATCCTCCCATACCCTCCCTCCTCCTCCTCCCCCTTGTACCCCCACCAACTGAACGCTCACTGAACTCACCCTTCCCCCTCCTGAAGACCTGCATACGGAGCCAGAATGGAGGACAGTTACGATAACAGGACTACCCTGGCGAAGGGGGCAAAGGACATGGCCAAGGAGGCCAAGCGGCACGCGGCAAAGAAGGTCAGCAAGGTGGTGGACCGCGCCACAGATGAGTACTCATCCCAGCGCAACTACAGCCGCTTCCAGGATGAGGAGGACGAGGGGGAGGGGGACTTCTACCGGGATCCGCCTGGGCGGGACAACGACAACGAGGACGGCTCCAGTGATGCCACGGAGGGCCATGACGACGAGGACGAGATCTATGAGGGGGAGTATCAGGGGATCCCCTCGGCAGGGGGTGATGGGAGGTCCAAGGAGGGGCAGGTGGCACTGGGGCAGCCCGTGTCGGACGCCCTGAAGGACCGCAAGGAGCTGGAGCAGGAGAGGCAGGCGGAGGAGGAGGAGCTGGCCCAGCAGTATGAACTGATCATCCAGGAGTGCGGACACGGGAGGTTCCAGTGGCAGCTGTTCCTGGTCCTGGGGCTGGCACTGATGTCAGACGGGGTGGAGGTGTTTGTGGTGGGCTTTGTCCTGCCCAGCGCAGAGACCGACATGTGCATGCCCAACTCCAGCTCTGGATGGCTAGGTAAGAGACTCCGTCTGCTCTGAGTGTTGAATGTTAGTCAATGTAATATCATGTGCACTATACCCTATCTCTCTCTCTCTCTCTCTCTCTCTCTCTCTCTCTCTCTATTTCTCTCTCTCCCTCTCTCTATCTCTCTCTTTCTCTCTCTTTCTCTCTATTGCTCTCCTTCGCTCTCTCTCTCTCTCCGTCTATTTCTCCTTTCTCTTTTGCTCACTGTTTCCTTTTGTATGGAGTCAACTATTAGGTGCCTCAACCTGCACCTGTGATCCGCCTAGATAAGCTGTTCTGGTCCAGGGGTTTCTGTGTCAGGATTAAGTGGGGCTAGCGCCGGTATTCCCTGTGTGTGTACTGTTGAGCGGCGATCCCACCAGTCCAAGCGGCTGCAGGTGTGTAATCCATCACCGCGGACGCTGTGTACAGGGACTGACTCGCTGTGTCAGCGCCAGATAGGTGTGGCTATTGTATCAGACACACAGCCTTTAGACGCGTCACTGTTTCACTTTGGACACTTCCTGCTGCAACAGGCACGTAGATGGGGTGTAAAGGGGACGTGGGCCTCTGTCCCTCTGCCCTGACCTACATAAACTGCCCTTTTTTAATCTATCAATGTGTTTTTCTTATTTTCTTATTATTATAATATATATATATTATTTTACATGAAATGTTATGAAACACTTGCCAGTAGAGTAATCGATGCATAGCCTTTAGCTGATTAGAGTCCCATGGTCAGAGTTCTGGTTGTGTTCCAAGCTAGCTGGGTAGCTTCAGGCCGGCAGCAGATGGGGACTGTTAACAAAAATATTTTAAGCCACACCACTGAGCATGCAACAAAAACTTTGAACCACCCACAACAGAATTCAACATGTCCTCATGTCCACATTTCCAATGCTTGATTCTTCTCTCAGACCGACGTCAGTATATTACTACACACTGGGGGCCTGTTCACATGTGTTTCTACGCCATCAAGAAAACCTTTAGTTGCTGGCCTATTTCTGCCTCAGATTGACTTGGGTGATAATTATTTACAGGTTTGCCTCCCTGTCTCACTTTGTAAATGGTGCATTTTATAAATGGTGCATTTTATATAGCGCTTTATCCAAATCACTTTACAATTTCTATTCCTCACATTCACCCATTCACTCACACATTCACACAGCGACGGCGGAGGCAACCATGCAAGGTGCCAATCTGCTCATCGGGAGCAATTAGGGGTTAAGTGTCTTGCTCAAGGACACTTTGACACTCAGCCCTGAGGTATATCACTAACTATATCTTCAGGGCCCTGTATAATTCAGCCCTGAGGTATATAACATACAGGGGTGTAAAAAGTACCCAGAAATTATACTTAAGTGAAAGTATGGGTACCGTCTCAAAATCTGACTCAAGTAAAAGTCAAAGTATCTGGCTAAAAACACACTTGAGTAAAAGTCAAAAAGTCCTACTTTTAAATGTACTTAAGTACTAAAAAGTAAAAGTATTTTTTTTTTAAAGGGATAGACCAGGGCCCTCATGCATCAACGTGGACGTAGAACTTGACCTACTTCCACACGTAAGCACGGAATGTAGAACTAGCGTACGCACAGGGAAGTCGGCATTCATCACACGTGCGTACGCAGGCTCTATGGTCCTCCGTGTTGATGAATACCACTTTGTTCTACCGTCAATGCTCGTGCATGATTATCCATATATGGTCATGAAAATGAGGAAACACCCCCCATGGGATGTGAAATAATGGACGGACCCGAGCGGAACCCTGAGAAACTCCACGGAGAATTCACTGCTGTCGAACCAAGAAGACACTATCGCGTATTGTGGGATAAATAAAAGGCGGATTTGTAAACGGTGATGTCAGATATCAACGGCTCCCTAAGACCATTGCTGCAATTCTGCCTGGACAGCTCAAAATACTAATAAAGACCGTTCGTTGACCACTGTTTGGCGTTGGTTGTGTGTCATTATAACCGTGCTTGTAATATGAATGCCTTTATTAGTTGTGTTCGATTGGCTATATGATTTTTAGATGCATCTATTTTGTTGTCGGCTAATAAAGACCGCGCTGGAATATGACTGCCTTTTCCCGTGTTGTTTGATTAATACCCCAGGGATTAAAGTTCTCCTCAATTTGATTCCAAATCGCGATGGATCTCCCGTCAATTTTCTACCTGCTGCATATGATTTCTAGAGGCATACTACAATCTATTTTGATGTCAGTATTGGGTAGCCTATATAAACAATATAATACGAGAGCATATACAAGAACAATGAATCTCACTGCATGTATGATAGCCTGCCTTTCAATACATGAACTTGAATCCCATCATATACATAGTCTGTCCACTATAGTGTCATTGCAATGCGTTTTCTATTCTTTCTTATACAGTAAAAAGGGGGAAGAACACTATATTAATATGACTTGTATTCTGCTTACAGCTTCGAAGTTCCACTTGTTTCGTTTAACGTAAAGCCTTTTAAATATAATCAAAACGTTCCCGTGTTTCTGCGGTCTGCGCAGAATAATAACGAGTTGAGCTTTATGATTTATGATGAATTGAAAATGGGGGACCCTGATGTAAACAAGACGAAAGTTGGTCTGCATCCCCAATTAACAATTGTATGTACTGAGCTGTACTGTACTGTACCCATTCTGCAATCTGTTAATAAACTTTTCAATCAATCAATCAATCAAGCTACGCGGAGCGCAGTCAGTCAGTAGCCTACACCCCGTATATTCCGATAACGCTATATAAACCATGCTGCATTCATTCTGAGAGAATGATCTATTATTCCAAATGCTATTTATAGGGTTTTGACCATAATTACACTACTGTTGCTATTCTACAATGAACTATAATGAACTACGGTTCGTACAGAACATGCCGGTGTTATTATGCACAGAAGCTCATTTCCTTGTTGTAATAATATATTCTACCACTGGGAGCTAGGTACGCCAGGTCTGACCTGTGCGTAGATGTAAGCACGAAGTCAAGTTCAAGTTGAAGTTGATGAATCCCACTCTTTGCTTAGAAATGATCGTACGCACAGGGTAAGCACAGATCTGTGCGTAGAACACGTTGATGCATGAGGGCCCAGGGGTCTCAAATTCATTCCATCGTGGGCCAAGTTTTCATTTTAACTATACATTGCACCAGGTGAGTTAGTTGAAGAGGTGAGCCAATTAGTGAAATCATCAGCTGGTGTTTAGGCAAGGCTGGAATGAAACCAAGCATACACTCTGCCCACAATGGAATGTGTTCTGCGATAGACAATGCTGAAGACAGACAGAAGACAGAATACTGGAGTACCCTGAATATTATCACAATATTAACCACAGCATAATGCGGATCTGACTGTCTATTCTTCTGATAGCAGGTGTTTAATCAAAGATCCCTGCTTTCTAGTGTTGCACAAGGACCAATCAGCATGGGTATGGGCGGGTTCATTTTCCATTGATGGGGATTTGATTGGCTGTTTACCTGCGGTCGCAGGATTAATAACGTTAACGTTAGTTCGGCCAGATAAACAATTAAAATATACTAATTAAATGGTTGGACCTGTGAGATTTGTACTTGTACTACTTTGTAGGTCTGCATTTTAAATGTAAGGAGTAAAAAGTATGTATTTTTTCTCTGAAATGTAATGGAGTAAAAGTACAAAGTATACAAACCTAATAATACTCGAGTAAAGTACAAATCCCCCAAAACAGTACTTAAGTATTGTAACGAAGTACAATTACTCAAGTACTTTACACCCCTGATAACATAGCATGGTTGGCTTGTCATCCCTCGCTTTGAATAGACTACAACACTGGTACATTTTAATTTACAAGACAACCTTAAGCAAATTTCCCATGTACTTGAGCCTGATGTTTTTATTTGTGAACAGCTGCCATAACCTTAGATCACATGAATGGCTTCAGTTTAAAGTACCGTCTATGCACACAGGGGCTGGAAAGACCAGTTCTGCTATGGTCCTTGGTCCTGACATGAACTACTCCCTGTACACACATGACTGTGTGGCACAGCGGAACAACAACACAATCATCAAATTTGCTGACGACACAGTAGTGGTGGGCCTGATCTCTGCAAACGACGAGAGGGCCTACCTGGAAGAGGTAAAGGTTCTAGCGGGATGGTGTCAAGAGAACAGCCTCTCCCTGAACGTCAGCAAAACAAAGGAGATGATTGTGGACTTTAGGAGGTCGGGGGTCAGGGACTACAGCCCCCTCAGCATCGATGGGGCACCGGTTGAGAGAGTGAACAGTTTTAAGTACCTCGGAGTCCACATATCCGAGGAATTGATATGGACCACACACATTGACAGTGTTATCAAGAAGGCACGACAACGCCTCTACTTCCTTAGGCGCTTAAGGAAGTTCAACGTGAGTCAGAAGATCCTCAAGAACTTCTACTCATGCACAATAGAGAGCATCCTGACTGGCAATATCACCTCCTGGTTTGGGAATAGCACTGCACAAGACCGCAGCAGACTACAGAGAGTGGCCCGTTCAGCCGAACGCACAATTGGAGGTGGGCTTCCCACTCTCCAAGACATTTACAACAAGCGGTGCATGGGCAAGGCTAAGAGAATAATCAAAGACTCCAGCCACCCAAACAACTGCCTCTTTGAACTGCTGCGGTCAGGCAAGCGATACCGGAGTCTCATGGCAAGCACAGAGAGACTCAGAAGGAGCTTTTATCCCCAGGCCATCAGGATGCTCAATGAACAATGAACAATAAGCAAACCATCAACACACCCACAGCACATACACTCACTTTAAATAAACAACACACTGTAGCACCCACTTTACCACTTTAGACACACTTTACACTTTATATTTATATTTATATTATTGGTAAGGAAATAGCACATCATTCTCATTCCTTATTGCACCTCACCACTACAAGGTGGCATCACAAGCTAAGCTATACCTCTCCATTTTTCTTACCAGCTGTACATACTGTATATATAGATACACTGAACAATTTTGTTGTTTACACTTCTTTACGTACTTGACTTCTTGACTTTCTATTTGATACTTATTATACTTATTTTATACTATCTTGTTATTATCTAGCACACTCTCAGGAGCAACACAGAAAGAAACATTTCATGCAAAGTATTCTGTATTCTGTATGACAACTAATAAAGAAACTTGAACTAATAAAGAAACTTGAACTGCAGACCAAGCTCAAACTCCATTCCCTTATCTCACTTACTGTAATGATTTTCAACTGAGTAATGGATGTTCTTACTGTTAGCTGCAGCTGCTTCAAGTAACAATCTGAGCTGTGACGAACTACTGCTGCCTTTTATGCACTCTATTATGTAATCCTGTATTGTATTGTGTCGTACCTGTTGTCTCTATCTTTGTGATTGTGTTCTGATGCTGCTATTCAACCCTGTTTTGGCTATAGGTCTCATTTCTAAAATAGGTTTTGATCTCAATGTGACTTCCTAGTTAAATAAAGGTTATACAGTATATATAATGTGTTTGTGTGAGAGAAGAGTCGAGCATGGGAAATACACAAGGACTGTTGTATTCTCTTGTGGATGGTTAAAACCTTTGTTTACATGTTGTGGTGTGGCTTAAATCTTTTTGTTTACACGGTCCCCACACAGCCAGCCTCCAACCAAGGGACTCAGTAGGTCAGCTAATGGTGATGCACTGACTACACTACTGGGCTGGCAAGCATTTCATACCACGTCAAAAAAAAAGAAATCTGAACTATACCTTTAACATAATCCCCACATAGGATAACCATAGAAAAAGAGGCATCCAGTTTTAAAAAGACCCTTGTCTGTTCTATAGGTGCAGGTATGCCCTGTTGTTGCTCGAGCCCCTGACCACGATACTTGCTGTCATGCAGCAACGCATCACAAAACAACAACCCGTCATGAACCTCTGCAACAGAAGCACAACACTGATACAGTAGAGAGCCTCGCCCACCCAGACCTCTTTGGAATAGAGGAATAGAGAATAGAGAATAGATATACATGGATGTACAGTACGGAGCCAAGCCAAAATGGACCTGTGCTGTTTAATTCACAATAATACAATAATAGAACCAATACACTGCGGTAGTTGGTTACATAATAGTATGCCATTTGGTGGACTTTACTATCCAAAGGTCCTTTCAGCACCATAAGTGCACAAGATTTTAACGTGGGTGGTAGTGGTGGGTGACAGTGGCTCAGGGGGTAGAGCAGTCGTTCGATTCCCTCTCCTCCCGGGCAGCGTGTCGAAGTGTCCTTGAGCAAAACACTTAACCCCTAACTGCTCCCGAAGAGCAGGTTGGCACCTTGCATGGTTGCCTCCACCGTAGGTGTGTGAGTGAATGGCTAAATGTGAGGAACAGAATTGTAAAGCGCTTTCGATAAAAGTGCTATATAAATGTACCATTTTTACTCCTGGCAGTGTTGGTGCTATATGCTCTACTCATTGAGCTACACGGTGTGTGTGTGTGTGTGTGTGTGTGTGTGTGTGTGTGTGTGTGTGTGTGTGTGTGTGTGTGTGTGTGTGTGTGTGTGTGCGTGTGTGTGTGTGCGTGTGTGCGTGTGTGTGTGCGTGTGTGCGTGTGTGTGTGTGTGTGTGACAGTCTCCAGGAGATACTGTGTACTCCGTCATCCTCCCTTCATCCTCCTGTCTAGTCTCCTTAGAAACTCTTTTCTTCCTCTCTCTAACCAAGCAAGATCCTGCAGGCTTTCATGGTCTATGAACCGCTTCCCCTTGTTCGTGACTCCCTCTCTCGCCCTCTGTCCCTCCCTCCCCTCTCTCTCTCTCTCTCTCTCTCTCTCTCTCTCTGTCCTCTCTCTCTCTCTCTCTCTCTCTCTCTCTCTCTCTCTCTCTCTCTCTCTCTCTCTCTCTCTCTCCTCTCTCTCTCTCTCTGTCCCTCTTTCTTCCACTCTCATCCTCTCCCCCCTCTGCTCTCCTTCTCCTTGTTGATTGCCCCGAGGTCCCTCCCCATTGAGGTGAACATGATTGGTGTGTGAGTGAGTGAATGTGTGTGTGTGTGTCGTGTGTATGTATGTATATGTGTGTGTGTGTGTGTGTGTGTGTGTGTGTGTGTGTGTGTGTGTGTGTGTGTGTGTGTGTGTGTTTGTGTATGTGTGTGTATGTATGTGTGTATGTATGTGTGTATAAAATATGTGAGTGTTTTTGTGTGTGTGTGTGTGTGTGTGTGTGTGTGTGTGTGTGTGTGTGTGTGTGTGTGTGTGCGTGCGTGCTTGTGTGTGTGTGTGTATGTGTGTCACATTCTAAACATAGCTTACATGATTACTATGACCTTAGTGGTATCCATTTGGGGTTATTCAGAATAATTAAAGAACATAGGTGAGTAGGTCCTCTACAGGTCCCACAGCCACATGCCTTGATGTGCTGAAATAAACAACAGAGAAATGGCCAATCGTATCGTTGATTGAGTTGGATTAGAGCACACTTACCCCTGCATTTTTCTATAGGGTGCTGACTAAGTCCACTGTTACAAAGTTCCAATTCTCGCTGCCAATTCCTCCTACATAAATGATGTAGGAAAAATAATCCATACAACCAAGCTGTATTTTTATGCTGACAATACAGTCCAATCAGGCACGTGCACACGTAGAGCCCAAGGGGTGCTTGAGCACCTGCCCTTTTGAGCCTCCTGCCCTTTTGAGCCTCATAAAAAAGTGCCCTTGTAGGAGACGGGAAATCACGACCAAAGAGAGTGAAGTTTCTTTGACCACACATCAGTGTGCATCATTTAATAGCATAGCCATGGATACCACAACAAACAAAGTCAAGCGTTAATATGGCCGCTCTAGATACCCCGGATGCCCTGTGTCCTTAAAGTGACAGTGTAGGTGGATTATGTCCCGTCCAGGTAAGTGCCCATGTAAGTGCCCACTACATATGTCCCCCCAGAATTCACCCTACTAACTCACAAAACGGGTCGGTAGACGGACCTCCCGACCATAACGGCTCCGAACAACTGGAGCCGGCATATGAGCTACCGTGGGACCCCCTGGGGCCTTGCGGTGGCGGGGAGGGCAAGGGGCAAGGTGCCTAATGGGCGATGAGGGACTCATATTTTCAAAAAGCGACCTAGGGTGACGCGCCGCGGGGGCTGAGCGAGTGCCACGGGGTGATCCACATCCAAGTGAGCTGGCTTAAGCCTGTCCACCGAGACATGTTCCGGTTTACCGCCAATGTCCACCACGAAGGTCTTACTTCCCGTCTGTAGGACCCTTCCGGGTGGAACACGAGTCTGTGGCAAACCATGCTGCGAGGTGGGGACCGGCACAAATGCCCTAGCGTTCTCCAAGTTTGAAACGCGCTGCTGGGTCGCAGACCAGGGGTCTGTGGTGTCAGGTAAAAACTCCCCGGGGACCCGCAGCGGTTGGCCATAGACCAGCTCAGCCGACGATGACTGGAGATCATCCTTGGGGGCGGTCCTGAGACCCAACATGACCCACGGGAGCCTGTCAACCCAACTACCATCGCTAAGGGTAGCTCGGAGAGAAGCCTTCATGGACCGGTGAAACCGCTCACACAAACCGTTAGCCTGCGGGTGATAAGCGGTAGTGCGGTGCAGTCTCACGCCTAAGTTTCTGGCAATCTCGGACCAAAGCTCAGAGGTGAACTGAGGTCCACGGTCCGACGAAAGGTCAGACGGAGCACCGAACCGGGCCACCCACGTATATATAAACGCCCGAGCCACATCAGTGGACGTTGTGGATGACAGCGGAACGGCCTCTGGCCACCGAGTGGTTCTGTCCACCATCGTGAGGAGGTATGTGAAACCATGCGATGGGGGTAATGGACCCACCAGGTCCACATTCACATGGTCAAACCTCCTTTCGGGCACGGAGAACTGGGCCAAAGGAGCTTTAATGTGGCGGTGTACCTTAGCGCGCTGGCACATCACACAGGTCTTAACCCACCCGCTCACATCCTTTTTCAGCCCGTGCCAAATGAACTTGGCTGCCACCTGCTTTTGAGACGCCCTGTTACCGGGGTGAGAGAGACCATGTATGATGTCAAAAACATGATGTCTCCAACTGCTGGGCACCACCGGTCGCGGCCGCCCCGTGGAAACATCCTCCAGCCTGAGTGCTGTGATGGCCGTCCTGTAGGCCTGAACGTCCAGGTCGGAAACCTGGTCTGAGGCCATGCGTGCGTAGTCCAAACCAACATGGACGGCCCCGATCAAGGCCAGAGAGAGACAGTCTGCCACTAGATTGTCCCTGCCTGCGACATGCTGAATATCCGTGGTAAACTCTGAGATATATGACAGGTGCCTCTGCTGACGGGCAGACCATGGCTCACTTACTTTAGCCATAGCAAAAGTGAGTGGCTTGTGGTCTACAAATGCCGTGAACAAACGAGCCTCCAGCAGGGAACGGAAATGCCGCACGGCCAGATAGAGGGCGAGGAGCTCCCTATCAAAAGTGCTATATTTGCACTCATTAGGACGAAGCTGTCGGCTAAAAAACGCCAGTGGCTGCCAAGCCCCACTCACCCACTGCTCGTATACCGCTCCAACAGCATAGTCTGAAGCATCAGTGGTGATGGCAACAGGGGCGTTGGGAAGTGGGTGTGCCAGCCTGGTTGCATTGGCCAGGGCGGTTTTAGTATCGACAAACGCCTTGCGTCTCTCGTCCGTCCAGTCCACCACATGTTTGGCGATTTTACCCCTGAGAGCCTCGTAAAGAGATCGCATTAGCTGAGCAGCCCGGGGGACAAACCGATGGTAAAAATGTACCATGCCAAGGAACACTTGCAGAGCCTTGATGGTGGGTGGCAGTGGAAAATTTGCTATGGCGTCAACCTTAGATGGGAGGGGAACTGCCCCATCTTTGGTGACGTGGTGCCCGAGGAAATCGATCCTAGACAGCCCAAACTGACATTTAGCTGGGTTAATTATAAGCCCATGCTGACTGAGTCGGTGGAAAAGGGTCCTGAGATGGGACAAGTGCTCTGCCCTGGTGGTACTGGCGACTAAGATGTCATCTAGGTAGACAAACAAAAAAAGGCAGGTCCCGTAACACAGAGTCCATCAAGCGCTGGAATGTCTGTGCTGCGTTTTTAAGCCCAAATGGCATGCGCAAGAACTCAAACAAACCAAAGGGAGTAATCACCGCCGTCTTAGGGATGTCCGCTGGGTGGACCGGCACCTGGTGGTAACCTCGAACTAAATCTATTTTTGAAAATATGAGCTTCCGGGCCAGGTGGGTGGAAAAATCCTGAATATGTGGAACCGGGTATCGGTCCGGTGTGGTTACCTCGTTAAGGCGGCGGTAATCGCCACACGGGCGCCACCCGCCGGCAGCCTTAGGGACAATGTGAAGGGGTCAGAACGACGGATAATACCCAGGTTTTCCATGTTGGAAAACTCTGCCTTGGCCACGGCCAGCTTGGCAGGATCTAGGCGCCGAGCCCGGGAGTAGACTGGCGCACCTGCCGTAGCGATGTGATGCTCCACACCGTGCTTACTGGTGGAGGACGAGAACGTGGGCTGGGTAAGGACAGGGAACTCGGCTAGCAGCTGGTGAAACTCATCTGTAACAGACAACATGTTAGACAAACCCACAGGAGGCGCTGCCCCGACAGTACATTCAAATGAACAAAAGGTGGTGGCGTCGATCAATCGATTGTTCCTGACATCCACCAACAATCCATAGGCACACAGAAAATCAGCACCCAGCAGGGGCACAGACACATCAGCAGTAATAAAGTTCCAGCTAAACCGCCGGTCACCAAAACACAACTCCACTAGCCTACTGCCATACGTGCGGATCGTAGTACCATTGGCAGCTTCCATAGGGAGCCCATGCCCGTCGGCCAGGGTGTCCACCCTTGACGCAGGCAGCACGCTTCTCTGTGCCCCTGTGTCGCACATGAAACGCCTGCCTGAGATGTTGTCCCGAATAAACAGTAGCCTGCCGGCCCCACCAACGCTCATGGCCACTGTTGAGCGCCGGCCCGGGCGTTTCCCGGCCCCTTGTAAGTACATGGGGGACGGCATTGGTTAGCTCTGGCTCCATACTTTGTGTGAAAGAAACACCAGCCAGTGTCTCTCCCTCACTGGCGAGGGGCTGCCACCGCAGCAGCGACGGTATAATCCCCATGGTGAGAGGTAGAGGGTTGGTCATGATAGAACACGGCCGTACAGTGTTGCTGCTGGCTGGCCAAAAATAACTTATCCGCCTCCGCGGCTAACATACGGCAGTCATTTATTGTTGTGTTGGCCAAGGCAGCCCTTACCTGAGCCGGTAACTGGCGCAAGAACAGCTGTCGGAAGAGAAAATGGTTGGGCTCATGTTCTCCCATCAACGCCAACATCCTATCCATAAGCTCGGACGGTTTACTGTCGCCCAGACCTTGCAATGAAAACAGCCGGTTAGCTCGTTCCACCTCAGACAGTTCAAAACACTTCAACAAGTGTGCCTTCAGCGTGCCATATTTATCGTGCGCCGGAGGGTTTGTGAGTAGACTCACCACTCTGGCTGCCGTGTTAGTCCCCAGCACAGCGACAACGTGATAGTACTTAGTGTCATCCTCCGTTATTTTCTTTATTGCAAACTGCGCCTCCGCCTGCACAAACCATGCAGTAGCTTGCGTTTCCCAGAACTCTGGCAATTTCAGCGCAAGCTGCTCTTCCATAAACTTCAGCGCGACTGCCTGTTCCATTGTTCAATCGTTCTTGAAAGCGTCCAAGAACGTCAGGTTCACCAATGTAGGAGACGGGAAATCATGACCAAAGAGAGTGAAGTTCTTTGACCATTGATTGATTGATTGATTGATTGATTGAAAAGTTTATTAACAGATTGCAGAATGGGTACAGTACAGTACATCTCAATACATACAATTGTTAAGGGGATGCAGACCAGAGAAAGACTTTCGTCTTGTTTACACCAGGGTCCCCCATTTTCAATTCATCATAACATATATGACATACATGACATACAGATAGACAGTACTGCTACATCTATACATTTTGACATATCAGATTTGCAAATACAGTACTGTTTGTGATACAAAAGTGTCCAGAAAAGGAGTGTATATACATTTGGCGTAGAAACTGTACATTGGAAGAGTTGGTGGGGTGGGGTTGGGTGGGTTGGGTGAGGGCTGTACATTGGAGGTGGGGGGGGGGGGGGGGGGGGGGGGGGGGGTGGGGTAGGGACACACACACATTTTACACTGTACATTAGTGACCAGTGTAGACCACACATCAGTGTGCATCATTTAATAGCATAGCCATGGATACACAACAAACAAAAGTCAAGCGTTAATATGGCCGCTCTAGATACCCCGGATGCCCCGTGTCCTTAAAGTGACAGTGTAGGTGGATTATATCCCGTCCAGGTAAGTGCCCATGTAAGTGCCCACTACAACCTTTTTATTTTTTTACCGTTGTGCATATAGACTGCCCTTCCAACTGAAAAATGTCAGGATAGAATCAAAATATTAGGTAAAGAGAGAGAGATGCCCCATATTCCATTGCAGTTTGCACGGCCTCTCCGCGGACCTATATATTTTATGCATAGCGTGGGTGGTGATGATGATGATGATAGAAACCGCTGTGGCGCATGCAGTTGAATGCTGGTATTACACTCACTGAGGGACACGAAGAAGTCAAGTCCGATGGGATTTGGGAATCTCAAATACAAAATCGGGATTGGAATAAAAAATGCATTTATATTAAACAATACAGAATATACAGCACTTATTGGGGTCTGTAGGGTAAGCACTTATTCCCTCCCCCTGAACATTTATGGAGATGTATGGCCTTTTAAGTCAATGATAAACGTGTCTTTCAAGGATAAGTGAGCTCCTGCACACAGTGAGCTCCCCCAAAAAGCATAAAAAGGGGGCCTCCCGCCTGAAAAGGGCCCTTAAAAATCGTGCTCGCGCAATTCGTGCGCTCGGTTAAAACCCACACAGGTATAGTGCCCTTTTCAGCCTTTGAGCACCTGCCCCTCTCTAAAGTCCTGTGCACGTCCCTGAGTCCAATATTCTAGTGCTCCCTCCCCTTCACAGGTGCTTTTAAATGTTTACAAACCTTTCTTCATGATCTTAAATTAGCCCTAAATGCAAAGAAAACAGAACTCACAATATTCACAAGGGCTCGGTCACAGCCTGTAAGCCTGTAGCTTACTTTCCTCCTCTAGTAGCTACCAGACCAGGTCCACTAGGTGGCTACTTTTAAATTCCCAGAGTGGTCACTGAACTAGGAAAGACAGCCATCTCCTACTTTGCACCTCTGGTGTGGAATGAATTGCAGGAGCTCATCCACCTGGATGCCATGGCCTTGCTTGGCGAATTTAAACATTTATTGCAGAGCTCCTTGCAGGAAGAGTGTCGTTGCTTTCTTTGATTTTGGTCCCAAATTAATACTTTTGTAGCACTTTCAGCCTGCACTTTTGTTGTTGTATGTTTTTATGTTTTGT